>NC_057805.1:387532895-387849124 GCF_018294505.1 Triticum aestivum
GAGGTGATGCGGCGGGGACCGGCCCCTGTTCCCACCCCAGTCGGGGGAACAGGGAATGGGGCGAGGGGGAGAGGTGGGCTGGGCCGGGGGTCGGCCCAGTTGGCCAGGGGTCCAGTGGGGGGGAGGGCCTTCTCTTTTTTTTTCTTTGTCTGTTCTGTGTTCTTTTGCCTTTTCTTTTTATTTGTTTATTTTCTTTTCTGTTTTATTTCATTTAAATGTATTTAGGTATTTTATAAAAATGTGTTTTCTCCACCATAATTACCAGTGTATTATTTGGCACCCACCGAACATTTTTGTTCAAATTTTTTAAAACTTTTATTTTCCACTTTGATTTTAATTGAAGTTTGAACTAGGAGTTTGAAAAGAAATTTGATGCAATTGTGATCAAGCCCTGTTTAGCAACATGATTAGCTTAATCTCAGAGAGTTACTGTAGCATGATTCTCGGGGTGTTACACGAGACCCACCAGTCGGCGGGCCCCAAAGGCCGGCGGAGAAGTCGGCGAACACAGACACTGACGGCTGGGGCCCGCACCCAGCCGGATTACTATTGTACCCCTGGGGGGTAGGCTTATATAAACCCCCGGGGCACCCATGCAAAGGGTTGGTCTCATAGAGTTACACACACCATATAGAGAGAAAGGGAGAGCTAGCCTTGCTCTTCTTCTCCCTCGAATCCGACAGCTCAAGGAGCACTTGTAGCTACTCATTTTGATCTAGTGATCATGCGGAGACCCCGCAGAGCAGGACTAGGGGTGTTATCTCAACGGAGAGCCCCGAACCTGGGTAAGATTCGCCGGCGTGCATGTCTTCGCCTCATCCCGTTTCCAGGCACCGGCGACGTCTTACTGGCTCCCACAATGATAAGCCACCCGTTGGCATATGTCGCACCTACCACCCGACATTTGGCGCCCACCGTGGGGCCAGGTGCACCGTCGTCCGGAGACCTGTTCTGGACGGGAACCCTTTTCCTCCCCCGCGAGCGCAGCCAGCTTGCTGCGCCCGATGGCGTTTGCCCCGACGCGTTGCAAGGCGTCGACGACGCCTGCGCAGCGAGCTGCCTCGCCGATCTGCTCGGCGAGACTCGCATCTCCGACGAGCCGGCGTCCGACGTGGGCACGGACTACCCCGAGAGCCGCCTCGTCAGCCTCCTCGACCAACTTCACGTCTCCAGCGAGCCTGCTGTAGACTTGGAGTCGGTCGGCTCCACCGACCCGATGCTTGTCGATTCCGACACGGCATCGCTCGATGCCTACCCCTCCGACATGGTGGTCTTCGACGATCCTCTACCTCGAGTTGACAGCGGCAGCAGCGCTGTCACCGAAGTGTTGGTCATCAGCCACGTCGCCAACTCGAGCGAGAACGCCCACGACGCCCTGCAAGCGGCGATGCACGACTTATCCGTCCCCATCCCGGCCGACGCCGACGCCGAGACCTTGGAGGCACGCCGCCTCGCCCTCATCGCGGAAGGCCAGAAGATAGCCTCCATGAGACGCCTCACCGAGGCTCACCAGCGCGAAGTCGACCGCGCTGCCTTTGGCACGCCGCCTCATGGCGGGCCGAGCCGGGCCGGCCTCGTCCAGAAGCGCGGCGCGGCCATCGCTAGCATGCTGGGGGCGGACCGCCCCGTCTACACCACCCCGCTCGAGAATCTGCGAGCCGCTCAGGCGGCCGCTGAAGAACTGAATGGACTGGGGGCCGATGAGCTCCCCTACATGACCAGGCGGATCCAGCAGCTGATCGACGCGGCCGCGGAACGACACGAAGTCGGCGCCCGCGCTGAGAGTCCTCCCCCGCGTCGGGAGCACGCCGCGACATCCCGGTCGCCGACTACGAGCGGTGCCCGCGCGAGGAAAGACAAGAAGCCGGCTGCTAGCCGCAGCCGGACTCGTATCACCATCGAGCGCGACGCGGAGGGCCGCCCTCGAGCGGTGGAGCGCCAAGGAAATCCGCCTCCTCCCCCGCATCGAGGGGAGAGATACCCCACCCCGCCGCCTGTCAAGCATCCGACTCTTGGTGGCCGACTAGGCCACCGCGAAGGAGTCTGCGAGAACGACGCCCGCCACCGGATCGACCGTCTGGCTCGGTCCCTGGTGCTAGAAGAAGAAGATGATGTCGGTCCGCCATGCTTTGGCCCCCGCATCCGCGCCGAGCCCTTCCCCAAAGGGTTCTCACTCCCCAGAGACACGCCTAAGTACAACGGCTCTGTGAAGCCGGAAGATTGGCTCATCGACTACTCCACTGCTGTCAGCATAGCCAACGGCAATCGGCGCGTAGCCGTGAAGTACGTCCCCCTCATGCTGCAGGGCATGGCGCGCACCTGGCTCAACAGCCTCAAGCCCTACAGCATCAACAGCTGGCTGGACTTCACGGAAGTCTTTGTCCGTAACTTCACCAGCACGTACAAGCGGCCTCCCAAGCCTCGCCAACTCTCCCTATGCGTCCAAGGGCCGAACGAGTCGACCCGCGACTACCTCACGCGGTGGGCCGAGCTCCGCAACTCCTGCGAGGGGGTGCACGAGGTTCAGGCCATCGAGTACTTCACGGCCGGGTGCCGAGAAGGCACCCTCCTCAAACACCGACTCCTCTGTGACGAGCCGGCTACCCTCGACGAACTGCTGATCATCGCAGACAAGTACGCCATGGCTGACTCCTCGATGAAGACCGAGCTTTGAGTGGACGCCTCTGGGAAGGTGATCGCTCCGGCTCCCAAGACGCCGGCTGGCGACTCCAATCGGCGCCCCTACCAGAACGATCACAAGCGCAAGTCCCCTATGCCGCCCTCCACCAGTCGGCAAGTGGCCACAGTTGAAGATGAGCAGCCTGAAGAGCGGCCCGCTCCCAAGAAGAAGGGTGGCAGGCCGGCTTGGCAGCCGGCTTTCTCCTACGAGCAGACTCTCGACGCCCCCTGCAAGTTCCACAGCGGCGCGAAGCCGTCCAACCACACGACCCGAAAGTGCCACTGGCTCACACGAATCTCCAAGGGCGAGGGGCTGGTGCCGCATCCGCTTCCCGGCCCGCCGCCTCCAGCCCCCCAGCAGCCGGCGGCTCGACCAGCAGTCAAAGCCATTTAAGATGAGTTCCCTGAAGAGCACGCCGCCTACGTCGTCTTCACAAGCCAAATTGAAGACAAGCGTAGTCGGCGCCGACAGCACCAAGAGGTCAACGCAGTCGCCTCTAGCACCCCTGAGTTCATGCACTGGTCCGAGAAGCCCATCAACTGGAGCCAGGCCGACCACCCAGAGGTGATGCCATCCCTTGGCTCCTACGCGCTAGTCTTGGATGTCACCCTCGTGACGGAGAGGCGAGCTGCCCGATTCTCCCGCGTGCTGATTGATGGCGGAAGCATTATCAATATACTGTACCGCGATACCATGGAGAAGCTGAACATCAAGGCAAAGCAGCTCACGCCGAGTCGGACCGTGTTCCATGGCATCGTGCCCGGCTTTTCCTGTTCCCTGATCGGCAAGATCAAGATGGATGTTCTCTTCGGAGACAAGGATCATTTTCGCCGAGAAGCGATCTGGTTTGAGGTAGTGGATCTAGAGAGCCCTTACCATGCTTTGCTTCGTTGACCTGCTCTGGCCAAGTTCATGGCTGTGCCCCACTACGCCTACCTGAAGATGAAGATGCCGAGCTCGAAGGGGATCATCACTGTAGCCGGCGACTACAAGAAGTCCATCGAGTGCGCTATGGCCAGCAGTCGGCTGGCCGAGTCCCTTGTAGTGGCAGAAGAGAAGAAGATACTGGAACGGGTTGTGGCCATGGCCGGCAAGCAGCCGGCCTTGTCCCCCAACCCCAAAGATTATGATGCGCAGGGCTCCTTCCAGCCGGCCAAGGAGACGAAGGAGATAACTCTGGACCCGGAGAACCCAGAAAGGTTTGCTGTCATTGGGGCAAACCTGGACAGTAAATGGAAGGCGAGCTCGTCGACTTCCTCCGTGAGAATCGAGACGTCTTTGCATGGTCCCCAAAGGACATGTCGGGCGTCCCGAAGGATTTCGCCGAGCACAAATTACATGTCCGAGCCGACACGAAGCCGGTCAAGCAGCCCCTCCGCCGACTGTCAGAAGAGAAGCGAAGAATCGTAGGAGAAGAAATAGCCCGGCTCCTCGCCGCTGGCTTTATTATGGAAGTATATTTCCCAGAGTGGCTTGCCAACCCAGTCTTGGTATTGAAGAAGAACAACAAGTGGCGTATATGTATAGACTACACCAGCCTCAACAAGGCCTGCCCCAAAGATCCGTTTGCTTTGCCACGGATTGACCAAGTGATAGACTCCACGGCTGGATGCGAGCTGGTGAGTTTTTTGGATGCCTACTCAGGGTACCATCAGATCAAGTTGGACCCAGCAGACCGCCTGAAGACTGCCTTCATCACACCATTCGGAGCTTTCTGTTACCTGACTATGACATTCGGCTTAAGGAACGCCGGTGCCACTTTTCAGCGTTGCATGCAGAAACGTCTCCTCAAGCAACTCGGCAGAAATGCCCACGTCTACGTAGACGATATTGTGGTAAAGACAGAAAAGCGCGGCACCCTGCTGGAGGACCTCAAAGAAACATTTGCCAATTTGCGCCGATTCCAGATCAAGCTCAACCCCGAGAAATGCGTGTTCGGAGTACCAGCCGGCCAGCTGCTAGGCTTTCTGGTCTCCAAACGCGGCATTGAGTGCAACCCTGTGAAGATCAAGGCCATTGAGAGGATGGAGATTCCCACCAAGTTGCGGGACGTGCAGAAGTTCACTGGGTGCCTGGCCTCCTTAAACTGCTTTATCAGCCGGCTAGGAGAGAAGGCCCTCCCCCTGTACCGACTCATGAAGAAATCCACTCATTCCGAGTGGAATGACCAAGCCTTCCATGAGTTGAAGAAAATGCTGACTACTCCACCTGTCCTGGCAGCGCCGACTGAGAAGGAGCCCATGCTCCTTTACATTGCCGCGACCAGCCGAGTGGTCAGTACAGTTTTCGTGGTCCAGTGCCCGGAAGAAGGCCGAGCCCAGCTAGTCCAGAGGCCGGTGTATTATCTAAGCGAAGTACTATCCAGCTCAAAGCAAAACTACCCGCACTACCAGAAGATGTGCTATGGGGTGCACTTCGCTGCCAAGAAGCTGAAGCCCTACTTCCAGGATCATCCCATCACGGTCGTGTGCACCGCCCCGCTTGCCGAGATCATAGGCAGCCGGGATGCATCCGGCCGGGTGGCTAAATGGGCCATTGCGCTGGCACCATACACAATCTTCTACCAACCCCGCACCGCCATCAAGTCCCAAGCATTGGCCGACTTCCTCGTCGACTGGGCCGAGACCCAGTAACTACCGCCGGCTCCCGACTCTACCCATTGGCGGATGCACTTCGACGGGTCCAAGATGCGCACCGGCTTGGGAGCCGGCATCGTCCTCACCTCTCCCAAAGGCGACAAACTCAGATACACGCTGCAAATCCACTTCGCCGCCTCCAACAACGTGGCCGAGTACGAGGCGCTCATACATGGGCTCCGGCTAGCCAAAGAACTCGGCATACGCCGGATCCTGTGTTATGGCGACTCAGACTTGGTGGTCCAGCAGTCATCTGGCGACTGGGACGCCAAGGATGCAAACATGGCGAGCTATTGATTCCTCGTCCAGCAGATCAGTGGGTAATTCGAAGGGTGCGAGTTCCTTCACGTACCACGGGCCGACAACGACCAAGCAGATGCCCTGGCGCGGATCGGCTCCACCCGACAAGCTATATCGACCGGTGTCTCCCTCCAGCGCCTCCTCAAGCCGTCCATCAAGTCGTCTCCAGAGTCGGACTCTATCTTCGTACCACCTACCTCCGATGCAGCCGGATCCGACTGGAGGAACCCCGCAGGCGGCACAGGGACTTCGACAACCGGCCCGGGGACTGCCGTAGTCACACCCGGCTCGTGGACTGCAGAACCCGGCCCGGGGACTGCAGCAGTCGGCCCGGGGACTGCAGCAACACAAGAAGCGGTGGCCGACTCCAATTCCACGCTACCCGACCCACCCACCGGAGTCATGGTGGCCGTACTAACAGTAGAAGAAGTCACAGCTCCATCATGGGCCCAGCCCATCCTCAAATTCCTAGTCAACAGAGAGCTGTCGGCTGATGAGATCTCAGCCAGACTAGTGCAACGACGAGCCGGGGCATATGCAATAATAAACAGAGAGCTTGTCAAGCGCAGTGTCACTGGAGTCTTCCAGTGCTGCGTCGAGCCAGAGAAAGGAGTGGCAATCCTCAAGGATATCCATCAAGGCGAATGCGGCCACCACGCAGCCTCAAGATCACTTGTGGCCAAAGCTTTCCGCCACGGTTTCTTTTGGCCGACTGCTTTGGAAGATGCCAAAGAGATAGTCAAGAGCTACAGAGGATGCCAAGTCTTCAGTTCCAAGCAACACCTGCCGGCTTCTACACTCAAGACCATTCCCCTCACCTAGCCCTTTGCCGTCTGGGGACTGGACATGGTGGGCCCATTCAAGACAGCCCGCGGCGGCTTGACACATCTGCTTGTCACCGTGGACAAGTTTACCAAGTGGATCAAAGTGAAGCCGATCAAAAAGCTGAACGGGCCGACTGCCGTGACGTTCATCACCAACATCACTACTCGGTACGGCGTACCGCACAACATCATCACCGACAATGGCACAAACTTTGCCAAAGGAGCACTGGCACGTTTCTGCGCGACGCAGGGTATCCGACTGGACTTAGCGTCCGTTGCCCACCCGCAGTCAAACGACCAGGTCGAGCGAGCAAATGGACTCATCCTCTCCAGCATCAAGCCCCGACTGGTCATACCACTGGAGCGATCGGCCGGCTGCTGGCTCGATGAGCTGTCGGCTGTCCTCTGGAGTCTGCGTACTACCCCTAACAAGTCAACCGGCTTCACTCCGTTCTTCCTTGTATTTGGTGTCGAGGCTTTCATCCCAACTGACATCGAGTTCGACTCGCCTCGGGTCACCATGTACATGGAGGCGGAGGCCAAGGAAGCACGAGAAGACGGCGTCGACCTGCTGGAAGAAGGCCGGCTGTTAGCACTCAGCCGGTCCGCCATCTACCAGCAGGGGTTGCGCCGTTACCACAACCGCAAGGTCAAGCCAAGATCTTTCTAGGAGGGCGACCTTGTGCTTCGGCTGATCCAGCGAACAACCGGCCAGCACAAGCTCTCGGCCCCTTGGGAAGGCCCTTTCGTCATCAACAAGGCACTAGGCAACGACTCCTACTACCTGATCGACGCGCAAAAGCCAAGAGCATGCAAGAGGGATGATTCTGGCAAGGAGTCGGAGCGACCATGGAACGCGAACCTCCTGAGAAGATTTTACAGTTAGAAGCAGTATGTATCATGCTACCCTTTTGTATTAAGTACAAAACAACAGGCCCCCCGAGGGGCACTCGGGGGCTGCCTTCCTTTATCTACGAATGACGAGTGTCATATTCATGAATGTATTATTACATTTGATTTCTGTCTGGCACCGGGTTCGACTAGTCGGCCCGGGGACTGGCCGCCTTAAGATATATTAAAGTTCTACCTGAAGTCAGACAAGTAGTGTGCTAGCTCCCGAGTCCTCTCTTGTTGAAAGTCGCAGCTCAAAGAACCGACTGTCCGACTAGCAACAGCCAAGACAGAAAGGATGCCCACAGAAAAACGGCTAAGGACTAATGAACTTATATAGCGAAAAGACGGCCTCCAACCACGCTTGCCGGCTGTCAGAACAGCCGGCTGGCCGGCTTCCCAAACACTTCGCTATAATCCAACAAAGTTAGAGTACTTGCCCTCCCAACTGGCCAAGGACTTCTCCAGCCACAGATTGCAGAGCAACTGTCCGACTGGGGAGGCGGCAACCAAGGGAGGGCGGCAAAGGAAACAACAGAAGGATGAAAAGCAAAGAACAAGGAAAAGCCAAACACATGCATAATCATATCTACATATAAAGCCCCCAACAGGCCGGCAATCAACATAGTTCGAATACACCCCCAGTGGGTGGAATTGTGCAAACTTAACAAAATATTGTTCCAAAAGTGATAAGACAGGAAAATAAAGATAGCAGACTATACTAAAGGCGCGGTGTGGGAGCCGGGTTGGTCGGTGGAGATGGCGTCACCGGCTGAAGGAGTGGCCGGCTGGCGGGTCTCGGCTTGATCATCGCCGGCGGCAGGCGGTGCACCCGCGCGTGCCGTGTTGCTGGAGGCACGGTCAAGCTGAGGCTGGCCGGCCGCTCCACCATCCGGCCCGGCGTCTTCACCCTCCTCCTCCTCCTCTTCGCCCTCGTCGCTGGAGTCGATCTCCTCCACCGAGTCTTCGCTGTCTGCCGGGTTCAGCCCGAACCATCCTCCGGCTGGGCAACACCGTTGTCGTCCACCTCAGGGGCGAAGGCGCTGGTGTCGGTGTAGTCGGCGATCGCTGAAGCCCGCTGGATGATAGCCGGCCGCGCCGGCTCCAGCTCCGTGTCAGCCTGCTGCCGCCAGGTGGCCAGCTGGTCCAGACTCAGCCCGGGATACCAGGCCTTGACGAACTCCAGCGCCCGCCTGGCGCCGGATCGAGCCGCTGAAGCCTTCCAGGCCTCGAAGCGGCCGACCGCCACCTCCAGCCAGTCGGCAGTCCGAGTGGGGCTGCGGGGAATCACTTCACTAGGCCAAAGAGCGGCCAACACCTGCGCCCCGACACGTTGAAGCCGGCGGAGCAGGCGATGAGCCGGCTGGAGGCGAGCCTGGATCGCCAAGAGCTGCTCCTCCAGCGACCGGCGAGCGTTTGGCGCGATCTCGGCGCCAGCCTGCCTCTGTGCCTCGCGGCGGGCCTCGATGATCTGGTTGGCGGTGGTAGAGTAGCCAGGGAAGTACTCTGCGCAAGAAAGAAAGAGAAAGAAGAGAAAAAACACCAAGTCAGAAAACGAGACAAAACGGCAAGCTGCAAGCAAGGACGAAGAAGAAGGCGGCTTATCGTCAACCAAATCTTCGATCTGGCCATAGCCGTTGATCAGCGTCTGCTTCGCTTTGGCCCAGCTAGCCGCCTCTGTCTCGTACTCGGCCTGGAGGGTGGCCTCGCTATCCTGCACCGCCTTCAGGGCCGCCTTGTGGCTCTCCTCCTGGTCGGCCAACCTATTGGCCAAGCGGTCACGCTCCTGCGCCAAGGCGGCAAACTCGGCCTCCTTAGCGCGGAGGGCGGCCTGAGACCCTCCCAGCTACTCCCTTAGACTGGCGTTGGCCGCTGCAGGGATGGCAGAGAAAAAAGAAGCAATAAGAAGAAGTTGTCAAGGAAGATCCGACCCGACTGCTCAGCAGTCGGCCCGAATCTCGGGGACTACACCCAGTGGGTGCGCTGACGCGCCCCCACATGAGATAAAGGACGAAGCACTTACCCCGGCTCTTAGATAGGTCAGCAGTCTTCTGGGTCAGTTCCCGAGCCTGGGAGTTGAAGGCAGCCGCGCGGAGGTTGTGGTAGTCCTGCAAGTCAGGCAAAAGAGCGAATGAGAACAAGAATAGCAACACAAGGTCTGCTAGGAAGTTCCAAGCCGCCTGCTCAGCAGCCGACTCGGAACTCGGGGACTACACCCAGTGGGTGCGCTGACGCGCCCCCACGGAAGAAATCAAGATCAAAAAAGCCAAGACAAGAAGACTAACCCGGATGGCCGCCCGCGTCGCAAGGAACTCATCGTTGTACTTCCTCAGCGCCGTAGCCTGGGCTTGGAGCCGGGTCCGGACGTCCTGCGCGGCCACGTTCATCACGGCCGTCCCTCCGCCTGGCGTCCACCCCGAGCTGGCGCTGGCCGCCTCCATATCCAGGGCCGACGAGCTGGAGCCCGCGGCCGGCTGCGGCTCCGATGCGGCCTTTTGCGGCTCTGATGCGGCCTTCCCCGCGCGCTGACGCGACAGCGTCCGGACCACTAGATCAGTCCTCGCTACCGGCTCGCCCCCGGCCGATTGCACAGGCGGCAGGTTAGGCCGGCCGCCTTCAGTCCCCCAGTCGGTGGGGCCGGTGCCGCCACCCTCTCCAGGACGACGACGTCGTCCTCCCTCTCCAGTCCCGGCTGGTCACCGCCGGCTCCTTCTGGCGAGGGCTCTTGGGCCCCAGGCGCTGCGACGCGCAGTGGGGTGACCAGCAAGGCCCCCTCTGCCATGGCCGCGGCCGCAGCCTCCGCTTGGGCCTTGGCCGCGGTGTCGGCGCGCGCCTTCGCCGCCTCCTCCTCCTGCGCCACCTTGGCGGCGGCCGCCCTCAATGGCTCCACCTCCCGCGCCTCCCGCGCGTTCCACTCCGTAGCTGCCTGAAGATCGGCACGGGGGTCCACGCGGCGAGTGGTGCTCCCAGATCCTCCCGGCGACCCAACGACGGAGGCGGCAGCAGTCCGCTGGAGCGACAATGGAGCCCTGGTTTTTTGAGAAGGGACAAGGACTCAGGAACTACCAGAGAAAAGAAGAAAGGGTACATGAAGGAGTATATACTTACGCCGACATCGTCTGCGGCTGCTTCACCGCCTTGCGGAAGCGGGCCGCCTTCGCGGCCGCCTCCTCCCGCCTGGTCGCCGCTGCCCCGCCTCTGGGTTTCTTCGGCCGACAGCCGAACAAGCCCAGCGCGGCACGACGCTTTTGCCTGCCGCCCCGAGCAGGCGGCGCGGCGGAGGAACCCGCGCCATGGCCAGACGCCGGCTGGCGGCGTGGAACGACTTCCGCCTCGTCGTCGTCCAGCCAATCGTCGAAGCTGACTCCAAGCCCGGAGCCGCCTGCCTCACCGCCGGCTTGGCCACCGCCCACCTCGGTGTTGTCATCCATGGCGGCCGCCCCCAAGTCAGGGTCCTTCAGGTCGTGCTCCGTCCGGTCGGGGACGAATCGGTGCTCCGCGCCCGACCCGCCTGCAGGCCGAAGGAGAGGGCTCTGTCGAGACAAGCCGGCTAGTCAGAGTCGGCCAAAAGGAACCCGGCGACAAAACTGAGAGAAGAAAGGGAAAAAAGAGAACATACCGTGGGTGGCGGGTGAGCTCGGCAATATGGCTCCTTGCCAAACTGCCACTCTGCGAGAGCTTGCAGTTCGCAAGGTAGTTCACCATGTGGGCACTTCGTCGTGCGGCATGTCTTTGGTGCACATCCGACTCGGATCGAGCTGGCCGCTCATCTGACAGATCAGATGAGGGCGGCTCTGGAGCGGAAGCACCCGGCGCGTGACGAAGGCGGCCAGCAGGTCGGGCCCAGATAGGCCCTCCGACTGGATCATCACCCGCAGTCGGGCTACAGCCGCGGCTCCAGCCGGCGTCAGCGTCACGGCCCGATAGGACCACTGGGGCCACCTACCGGCCGGCGAGCCGGCTTCGTAAGCCGGCAGATTGACGTAGTCGCCTTGCGGGGCGACGTTCTTCACATAGAAGTATGACTTCTACCATAGCTTCACCGACTGGATCAGCGTGATGACGGGGAAGGGGTTGTCGGCTGTCACCCTCCGCATCGCAATGAAGGCGCCACTCTGAGCCGGCACGCCCTGCATGCGCGTACCCAGCTTGGACTAGAAGAACTCCCCCCAGAGCTCGAGGGTGGGGAGGACGCCGAGGTAGCCTTCGCACAAGGTGACGAAGGCGGACAGCAGCACCACCGTGTTCGGGGTGAGGTGGTGCGGCTGGAGTTGGTAGAATTCAAGAAAGGAGCGGAAGAAGGCGCTTGCGGGCAAGCCAATGCCGCGCAAGAAATGCGAGCGGAAGACCACCTGCTCGCCCTCCTCCGGCTCCGGCGTGATCTCCCTCGCGGGCGCAAGACGGACCCGCACCTTGTCCGCGCCGGGCAGCCGCCGCGTCTTGCGGAGGAACTCGACGTGGTCCTCATGGACATTGGAGCCGTCCCAATCCCCGCCGTACTACATCGTGGCGTGAGGCCGGCGAGAATGAGCGCGGCGGCAGAGAAGGGAGTGGTCGAACGGTACGGCGGCGAGACGCTGCTGTGAGGGAGAGCAGAAGGAAGAAAATGGCGGAGAGGAAAGGGGTGTGCGAGCGCCTGCCGCTTCCCCCCTCCCCCTACTTATAGCCTCGCACGGCGAAGCCGAGGAGGCGAGGCGTGGGGTGGGACGTGGGATTAACTGCACCCACTTCCCCCACGCCCCGCGATTAACTGCGCCCTAAAGACGTGCCGAAACCGCTGCAGGAAGACGTGCGAGCGACTTTGGGCCGCAGAGAATCCACGCCTGGGCCCGGGCGTAGGAGTGGCGGGCCCCCGGCCTGCGGCGACGTCTTGTCGCACGCGTGGGCTGGCAGGCTTTTTAGCCAAGGTATGCCACGTGGTTCGCAGGCGGCGAGTGGCCGGCCCGCAGCCCGGCGCGTGGGCCGCACACTCCCGCCCTCCGACTTCAAAATTGTTCGCCAAGACGGCGCACCCAACCGAAGCCGGCTCCCAGCTGCCGGCTCGTCAATATAGGAAGCTGACCGAGCTTCTCGACTCCCACCCAACCTCGCAGCTCAATCAGCTTCGGGGACTACTGTCGGAGTAAATAGCCACGGGTAGCCTAACCGACTCCCCCTGGCTTCTCAAGAAATTATCAGGCCATTTGAGCCTTCAAGCATTCGAGGCACAGGGCCGCCTTCCCCCGGCCGGCTATCCTAGGGGCCGACTCTCAGAAGGCGACTCATTCCTAGAAACCTTCCCCAAGATAGCTACGAGATGGCCGACTCCAGGAAGCCGGCTCCAAAAGGACCGACTCCCAAAAGCCGGCCATGTAGAACACCGACTCCCAAAAGCCGGCCATGAAGAACGCCGACTCCAAGAAGCCGGCCAAGACCGCACCCACCAAAACTATGCCAACATAACGGTGATAAGACGGGGCGTGGCCACAGTACAGCCCACTACCCCCGAATCCCGAAGCAGGCATGGCCACAGGACGCTGTACGGGTCAGCCATCTCCCGTCCGGCGCGGCACTGTAGCCATGTTGGCCTCGATGTCATCCACGACAGACGCCAGTACGGCCCGCGGGCGGCGGGCCCCTTCAGCCAGAGAGACGCTCGAAGGCAACCCGGCCTCCCCTAGTCGGCCAGGGGTGTAACCGGCCCCCAGAAGCCGGCTACCCCCTCCCTCGAAACATGTGCCACATTAAGGAGACAAGACAAGGTAAGGCTACAGTGAGAGCCCACAAGGCGGCACACTGTACCCACGCTTACCTCCACAAAGCCCTCGTCATCAGGGGCGAGGCAACAGTAACCACCCGCCGACAAGACCCCCAAGCGGTGGGGCCGGCCTGTCGACCAAGAGGCCGGCAGCCGGCGGGACCCACCAGTCGGCGGGCCCCAAAGGCCGGCGGAGAAGTCGGCGAACACAGACACTGACGGCTGGGGCGCGCACCCAACCGGATTACTATTGTACCCCTGGGGGGTAGGCCTATATAAACCCCCGGGGCACCCATGCAAAGGGTTGGTCTCATAGAGTTACACACACCATATAGAGAGAAAGGGAGAGCTAGCCTTGCTCTTCTTCTCCCTCGAATCCGACAGCTCAAGGAGCACTTGTAGCTACTCATTTT
Organism: Triticum aestivum; assembly: GCF_018294505.1. Taxonomy (NCBI): domain Eukaryota; kingdom Viridiplantae; phylum Streptophyta; class Magnoliopsida; order Poales; family Poaceae; genus Triticum; species Triticum aestivum. Next base: position 387,546,377 of record NC_057805.1, read on the forward strand.
GATCTAGTGATCATGCGGAGACCCCGCAAAGCAGGACTAGGGGTGTTATCTCCACGGAGAGCCCCGAACATGGGTAAGATTCGCCGGCGTGCATGTCTTCGCCTCATCCCGTTTCCAGGCACCGGCGGCGTCTTACTGGCTCCCATAATGATAAGCCACCCGTTGGCATATGTCGCACCTACCACCCGACAACCACGACCTCCCGGCCGAGGTCCATCACGTCTGCACGACCGCCTCGGCCGTGCTCCCCCTCCGACGATGGCACGAAGACCGTCGCCGCCACCACCGCTCCCGCCGGCATCACCGGCCACGCCGGCTCCTCACCGGCCCGTACCCACGTCGCCGCGGCGCTGACCCAGGCCTGGGTCGACGCCGCCTCCAGCTCAGCCTCGGCCCAGTTTCGGTCTCGCCAGGCCAGGCCCTCTGCATCGGCCGGATCCAGACCAAGATCCGGATCCGCCCGCTCCTCCTCCTCGTCGTCCCGGTCGACGGTGCTGGACCGGCTCCTCCGGAACGCGGCGCCCTTGACGGATGCCGCGTCCGCCGCCGCCAGCGCTAGCGAGATCGGCGACCTGAAATACAAGACACACTAAGTGTCGGTGTCAAAATTGGCGGATCTCGGGTAAGGGGCCCCGAACTGTGCGTCTAGGATCGATGGTAACAGGAGACAGGGGACAGGATGTTTACCCAGGTTTGGGCCCTCTCTATGGAGGTAATACCCTACTTCCTGCTTGATTGATCTTGATGAATATGTGTATTACAAGAGTTGATCTACCACGAGATCGTAATGGCTAAACCCTAGAAGTCTAGCCTGTATGACTATGATAATGTGTATCTCCTATCCGGACTACGCCCTCCGGTTTATATAGACACCGGAGGGATCTAGGGTTACATAGAGTCGCTTACATAAGAAGGGATCTTCATAGTCGGTCGCCAAGCTTGCCTTCCACGCCACGGAGAGTCCTACCCGGACACGGGTACAGTCTTCGGCCTTCACGTCTTCACAGCCCATCAATCCGGCCCATGGAAAACGAGCCGGACGCCCGAGGACCCCTTAGTCCAGGACTCCCTCTGTAGCCCCTGAACCTGGCTTCAATGACGAGGAGTCCAGCGCGCAGATTATCTTCGGCATTGCAAGGCGGGTTCCCCCTTCCGAACTCCTAGGTAATCTTCAGATGTAATGATTGTATCCGGATTTGTATAGATAACTTCAGAGGATATAATATTTCACCAGTTCAATCCACCGACAACTTATTGGTTATATGACATCACTCCTGCTCGGCCATTATTTGCGAACCGTTTTAGCTGGCCCGTCGTCCCACGTCTTAAGGCACCGTTTTCTTGGCATGTCTCATCCAAGCGGAGATCGTATCTCCCCTTTTTAAGGGATTCCTGTCAACCCGGACGTGGGTAACCCAACCGTCACTTGGGTACAACTCCTTGGTAGGCAAGTCTTGAGGCCCAGGAGGAGACGTTCGATATTCACAGCCTTTATATAGGGGTACAGACTCCTCCTTTTCTCTCACGCTTGCTTTTTCCTCAACCCTTGCTACCCCGAGTTCCAACACCCGGGTTTCAGTCACCACAAGCTCCAATCATGTCCGGATCCAGCCGTCAAGGCCGGTGGGCAGCATCTTCTATCACGGAGGGAGATATTGCAAAGCTTCGGGCGGTGAGGTATTTGACCGCGGAAATCCATCATCGGCTCCCCGCCGATGGGCAGGTTATTCCCACCCCCAGATCCGGCGAGAGGGTCGTGTTCGTGTCCCACTTCCTTCGTGGGTTAGGGTTTGCACTTAACCCCTTCGTTCGAGGGCTCATGTTCTATTACGGGCTAGATTTTCACGATCTGGCCCCGGACTCTATTCTTCTTATCTCGGCGTTTATCGTCACGTGCGAAGCCTTCCTCCAGACTCCTCCGCACTTCGTCTTGTGGCTCAAGACCTTTGACGTGAAGCTGCAAGTGATAGAGGAGGAGCAAGCTGAGTGCGGTGGTGCTACAGTGAGCAAGCTTGCTAGCGCCGTTTGGCTGAAAGGATCCTTCGCCAAATCTTCCGATCTGTGGCAGCAGGGGTGGTTCTATATCACCGACCCCGTGGCTCCAAGTGGGCAACTGCGCCTGCATTTCGATCCAGCCCCCCAATTCAGCTTGCATCGTGGATTAATAAGGGGTTCGACTAGGGATCAACGAACGAGGCGCGAACCCTGCAAAGTCACATCTGAAGCCTCATTGAGAAGGACATCGATATAGCCAACGTCGTTCAAGTAATGCTAGTTCGTCGGACCCTGCCGTGCCAGCGACGACCTCTCCACATGTGGGAGTTCAATCCAGAAGGCCCGCGGACTCTTCAGCATTTCTTCGGCACTACACACGAAGGAATGTGTAGATTATTCTTCGGGAAACGAAGGCAATGGCCGGACACCACCGAAGATGTCGGCCTAGACTGTAACAATCCGGATACCCCGGTAAGTACCTGTTTTCTGAATACCTTATAATCAGATACCCAGTGGCAAGATACTGACAGTATCATCATTTTTCAGGGCTAGATAAAGAAGGTGGAATGGATTAGGTGTCCGGCTCCCCTTCCCGAAGACTCAGCTACTCCTGTGCTAATAAGGATGCTGGCCTCGGCACCATGCCAGGCGCCGGTAAGGGAGGGTAAAGAGGAGAGTGAGAAGGCCGAAGAGGACCTTGGCTCCGGAGGTAAGTCGGACGCTGAGTCCAGAGAGATCGACCTTTCCTCGCTTGAAGACAGAGGCAGACAAGGATCCAGTATCCCTTCTCCTAATAGGAGGAAAAGGGCCGCCTCCGAAGATTGGGAGGGGCGGTCCTCCAAGAGGGGCAAGATGCCACCGTCGAGCGGCTTGGGTTTGGAAAGTGATGTCGTTGAACGGCTCCAACAAGGGGACAAGCCCTTGGCCAAACCGTAAGTGAATCCGGAATACTTTGATAGCGTCCCGCTCCTTTGCTGTTACCGAAGATATACGTAGCGCGTCCGTGCATTGTTACAGGTCGGCGCAGAGTGTTTCTGGGCGATCCTCTTCTTCGGGAGGTCTCCTCCTCGAGATGATGGAGAGCGAGACGCCTCCCCCAACCTGCTCACCCAATAAGGCAGGCGACTCTGAAGTGTCGTCACGGAGGGTTCTTCTTGAGCAACAAGCTACGCAGCGGATAGAAGAGGCAGTGCTCGAAGGCGGATCTCCGACCGTCCAAGATTCTGGGGCTGATAATAAAGGCCCCGGACTGTCTGGCTTGCAGCCGACGGTGATTCTCGAGACGGGTGAACAGATTCCTTCAAAGGATGGTGGTGCTCCTAGAGCGGCTTCCGGAGACCAGGAGGCTTCGGATATATTGCGGGACATGTTGCAAGAAGCATCTTTCTCGGGGGAACAACGTACCTTGATGGGCACAGTGGTTGAGAAGATTTTATCCGCGAAAAGCGGATTGAATGAAGCCTTCATGAGCCTGCTAAAAGGCTTCGAGGTTTGCAACGTAATATTTTCAGCTATGTTTTATTTGCAGAGATGCACCTGATGAACTCGAACACAGGCTGCTTCCCCCTTGGCCACTTCCCGGACTATGGAAATTGCCGAGCTACAGCAGAAGCTTGATGTGGCAGGGGATGATCTTGCGTTAATCAATATGCGTCTTGACGAATCGTAAGGTATGTACTCGGGGCAGTCCCCATACATTTTTGTGGTATAAGCATGATGCTGAGATTTAGATGCTGGAATATGCATGGCTGTAGATGGTGCTGCCGCCATTGAAGTTCTTCGAGCGGAGCTGGCCTGGGCCAAGGATCAGGCCCGGCGTAGCATTGCTGCTGCCGAAAAGGCATCGACTGAATTAAAAGCCGAACAAGCTACACGGCGCCAAGACGAGGAGAAGATATCCACGATGACACTCGAACTGGAGAATGCTACCGGCCGCTGTGAATTTCTGGAGAAGGAGAGTAAAGCCTTAACGGCTGATCTAGACAAGGCCTTACAAGAGGCGAGAGAAGCGCGGTCAGAATCCAGAGCAGCCCGTGAGGAGGTTCGGCAGGCGAGGGAGATTGCGGCTGGAAAGCCCTTTCTGCTGCAAACTAAGTTCGGTGACCCGAACTATGCTCAGCTTAACCAAGTGTGGAGTTCTCCGGATGAGTTCTTGGACTTGCCGAAGAGTTCTTCCGATGCGGCGCAGTATTACCAAGCGAGATAGATATGCAACGGAGAAGCTTTTTTGGTCGCAGTTTGCCGCATCAAAGCGCCCTCTGTTTCTCAATGAACAGATGTCCCAATGGGTCGAACTTCATAGGATATCCAGCGCTGCCATGAAGGATGTCATAATCCGGTTGTGGCCAACCGAGCCTGTTCCGAATAGCTATTTCGGTTTGGTGCAGAGGCTTGTTGACGCGGTGTCGCGTATCGATGCTGTGAAGCGGTCAACGTGCATTGAGGGTGCACGGATGGCTTTTGCCTAAGTCAAAACATTCTGGGGGAAGATGAAGGCCATCGATGTTGCGACGATGAGTCCACCCAAAGGCAAGGACCACCCGGAATCGGAGCATTATTTCGAAGACGTCCTAGAGGCCGCCCGCTTGATAGAGGGTCAGTGCTCGAAAGACATAATGTTCGAGTGAGGTGTATGAAAATTGTAAAAGACAATTTTATAGTTAATCTATTTTTATGTTTTGCTCGAAAGCTTGAATTCCTCCTGTGCGGCCGTTTTAATATAATCTGAAAGTTTTCCAGTCGTCGGCTTCAGTCCCCTCGTAGGAAGTACGGGGGTGTTCGGAAAAGCATTTAATCACTCTTTATCCAACGTCTTGGTCCATGAAGGAGGTGATAATGCGGTGAACCAAGCAATCGGACTATAAGGCGTTAACACTCTCACTTAGCCATAGGAGTTTTATGGTGGGGCTACGACATAGCCCCTGGTATGTATGCGGCGTATGGTGCCTTACATATTGGATCTGAAAAAGATCCCTCGTGTGACACGGAGAATCGCTAAAGATTCCAGTAAGTCATCAAGTGGTTGACCAGCTCTCGCCGCATCATGACAGTTAGTTTTCGGCTTTCTCTACTGAGGTACTTGACCAGATGAACCGGAAGCACAATCGCAGTAGTTCTCCCTTTACTACCCTAGACAATAGAGCGGAACCTAGGGTAGCAAGCACAGGAGCCGGGGAACCCAACTATTGACCCAAGACAATGATTCGGAGCTGATGCATATAAGGCCAAACTTGCGACGCCAAAGTACGTTGTAGAGCTGTTCGGGCTTTTGCTGGCAACTCATTTATTCCCATACCGAGCCCCTGGCAGGTTATGCCAATGTATGTCTATGAAACAACCATAAGAGCCGTGTTTAGTGGTGAAACAACATGGATGATTAATTCGGATACTGGGAGCTAAGCGATGTGCCAATGATTATTTATTATATATAAAAGCCATCCTCTCGGTTATTTGACATGCTCGGGGTCGGAGGCGGAGGAACAAGCATAGTACAGGCTCAAAATAGAGAGTGCAGTCTACAAAAAGTTATTTGGACCTCCTGTCGCACGTCTGCGTCGCCAGTCCTCGGCGGGTGGAATCCTTGACGGAGATAGCCCCTTAGGCGAGTGTACGGATCCGAACTCCGATAGAGCCAGTTTCAGATGTTTGTCCTGTTCGTCACCTATTTCTAAGAGATAGTGAAGGAAGAAATAAAAAGAAAATGGATGAAAAATGTTACGGGGATGCTTGCAGGCTTGTCCGTAGTGTGCTTCCGCCAATGCCCATGGTATTTTGAGTGCGTAGTGATGTATGCGCGGCACAAATTTTGCAGGTGTACGAGGTGGGCGGCGGAAGCCGGACTGCTATTTTTGCTCTGGGAGTAGTTGATCCTCGGGTGGAAATTGCTTCTGAACCCCGGTATTTCATTGGTGAACCTCTCCGTCATCCCTGTCCCCTGGCGGCCTCCTCCCCTTGTGTTCGGCATTGAGCTTGCCGGCCTGTTTAAAGACCTAGCAGTTTCTGTTAGTATGATTAGCTGGTTTGTTGGGGTGGCCGTGAATCTGGCAGGGTCGGACCAATATCCTGTCTAGGTTGGATGGTTCGTCTTGCTTCGCCTTGAATGGCTTCTTCTGTTGGCCGGGCTTGGGATTGCTGAATCCGGCGTTGACCACTGTGTCGCGTGATCTTTCATTATCATTGCGACTGTTGTATTTGCTTTGTCGTGGCTCGCCGTTGCCGTCTCGGATTTTGGAAGTGCCTGGGTCGCTGGTGCTGTTGCTTCTATGAGCGAGCCAGCTGTATTCTGCCGCGCAAAAGCGGGTCATCAGAGCAGTGAGGGCTGTCATGGATTTAGGTCCTTCTTGGCCGAGGTGACGTGCAAGCCATTCGTCCCGGACACTGTGTCTGAAAGCCGCAAGGGCTTCCGCGTCCGGACAGTCAACGATTTGGTTCTTTTTGACTAAGAACCGAGTCCAGAGCTTCCTGGCTGACTCTCCGGGCTGCTGGACAATGTGGTGGCCGGACATATGTTCCTCAGAAGTTATCGAGGAAGGTCTCTTCCAAGTCCTCCCAGCTACCTATGGAATTTTCAGGTAGGCTGTTTAACCAGTGCCGAGCTGGCCCTTTTAGCTTTAGTGGGAGGTATTTAATGGCGTGGAGGTCGTCCCCATGGGCCATATGGATGTGGAGGATAAAATATTCTATCCATACCGCGGGATCGGTTTGTTCCGTCGTATGATTCAATATTGACGGGTTTGAATCCTTCGGGGAATTCATGATCCATTACTTCATTAGTGAAGCAAAGCGGGTGTGCGGCGCCTCTATGTTGGGCCACATTGCGACGTAACTCCGAAGGAGTCCATTTGCGGTTTTCAGCTCGGGCGTGGCTAGGTTTGTCATGTCCGAATAGGTAGCCATCATCGCGTGTCGAGGCATGCTTTCGTGATCCGTAGATCGGTCTTGCGTGTCCTGCTCTATTGTCCAAGTCCCGCTGCAGGTCGTCTGGGCAATTGTGACCTGCGTTATTCTTACCTTTACGGCGAGGTGGGCGGTCTGGTGTTCGGCTTGAGTTGCCTCTTTATCCGGACAGAGTTGTCGGCCACCTGCCGCATTGTGTGACGATGGTACGGGCTCCAACGCCCCGTCATCGGACTGGTATAGCAATCTGTGCTTTGGGTAGCTTTTGGCTAGGCCACTAAGGCTGTATTCCTCAGCGACCGGGACTTCGGTCCATCTATCGTTAAGTAGGTCTTGGTCAGCTTGAAGCTACTGCTGCTTCTTTTTCAGGCTCCTTGCAGTAGCTATTAGCATGCGCTTGAAGCGCTCTTGTTCGAGGGGCTCTTCGGGTACGATGAAGTCTTCGTCGCCGAGGCTTACCTCATCTTCCGAGAGCGGAAGGTAGTTGTCGTCCTCCAAACTGTTGCTGGGCAGGGCCTATTCATGGGGGCTGGTTTGCCCGCTTTCCTGTTCCGCATGTTCGGATCTTGCTCCAACAGGGTCTTCATTGTTTTCGGCGCCGTCCGGAGTACTATTTTCTCCGGTGCCGTCCTTGCAGTGTGACTTGGAGCGGCGTTTAGGGCGCCGGTACTTAGACTGTGTCTCAGGAGGTTTATTCTCAACTGGATCTCCTTTGTCATTGCCGCGAGCTCTTTTAAGTCTATCGACCATGTACACGTCGTATGAAGTGGTGGCCGTCCCACGCCTGGTGATTGGCGGGTCTTGGCCTTGCTCCTTGTCGGCATCATCGTCTATACCGTCAATGTCTTCGGAGCCATAAGCAGGCATGTCGGTTAAGTCCTCGACAGTGGCTATGAAGTGGGTGGCGGGTGGGAGCGAAATTCTCCATTATCAGCCTCTAGCTCGAACCGGACACAGTTTGCCCGTGAGTCCCCCACCAGGGACAAGTTTTTTAATGAATTTAGCACATCGCCGAAGGGCGAGTGTTGGAAGATATCTGCGGAGCTGAACTCAAAGATTGATAACCGATCCAACTCGGTGTCCGGGGGCGTGCGCGGTTCGGAACTTATAGCCAAAGACGAGTCCGGAATTCCGTTGACGCTGATATTGCCTGGTGTTGAGTCTGTGTGCGGCTCCAACGACGCGGACTCTGTGGCTTCGGATGGTGCAAACTGCTCCAGATCTAAGGTCGTAGCAGTTACAAGAACCATCTCCAGAATCTGGTCCGATGACAGATTTAATTCATGTTCATCGGAGCGAGGGGGAGCGATCTCCGCGGTCTCAAATCCATTGAAGATCAAGTCTCCACGGATATCCGCAACATAATTCAGGCTTCCAAATCTGACCTGGTGGCCAGGGGCATAGCTATCGATCTGCTCCAGATGGCCCAGTGAGTTGGCCCGCAGTACGAAGCCGCCGAATACGAAAATCTGTCCAGGGAGGAAGGTTTCTCCTTGGACAGCTTCACTATAGACGATTGAAGGGGCCATCGGACCTTTCATCGACGGCACAGTGGAACTCTCAATGAAAGCACCAATGTCGGTGTCAAAACCAGGGATCTTGGGTAGGGGGTCCCGAACTGTGCGTCTAGGATCGATGGTAATAGGAGACAGTGGACACGATGTTTACCCTGGTTCGGGCCCTCTCTATGGAGGTAATACTCTACTTCCTGCTTGATTGATCTTGATCAATATGAGTATTACAAAAGTTGATCTACCACGAGATGGTAAAGGCTAAACCCTAGAAGTCCAGCTTGTATGACTATGATAATGTGTATCTCCTATCCGGACTACGCCCTCTTGTTTATATAGACACCGGAGGGATCTAGGGTTACATAGAGTCGGTTAGATAAGAAGGGATCTTCATAGTCGGTCGCCAAGCTTGCCTTCCACGCCACGGAGAGTCCTACCCGGACACGGGTACAGTCTTCGGCCTTCACTTCTTCACAGCCCATCAATCCGGCCCATGGATAACGGGCCGGACACCCGAGGACCCCTTAGTCCAGGACTCCCTCACTAAGTACAAGCAAAGCAGAGCCGCTCGGTGACTCAGTTCAAGCCAGAAAGGGCGCTCACCCGGGCACCACCGGAACGGCGGGCCTCAACGCTCTCTCCTGCAGCGCGGCGCGCCTCCTCTTGGCGGGTGGCTTCGCCACCTCGGCCGGGTCCGCCGCGCGCTTCGCGGTCCGAGCTCGCGGCGCGATGCTGTCCTTCCCATGCGGTAGCCTCGCCGCCGACGCCCCCCGAGATGACCCAGCTCCGGCTGCGCTGCCGCCTCCTCCACCCGGCGCTGCTACATCGACAGCTTATGTCAGCACCCCCAATACCGTAACCCGACCGACAACTCAAGAAGGAAACCCAAGACTTACTGGCTCAGCGCCCTGCGCCCGTGTCAGCGGTCGCCTCCTCCTCTCTGCCGTGGGCCTCGGGCTCCTCCGAGGCGACGCGCACCACCTGCGCCCGCTCCTGGTCGTAAGGATGCTGGATGGCGTTGAGAAGCACCTCCCGCGTCGCGTCGGGGCGGGTAAGAAGATATGCAGCAACGAAATATGGAGACCAAGGACTCACCAACTGTGCCGGGTTCGCATGGCTGTACGGGGCCTTCCCGAACTGCCAGTCGCCCCACAGGTTGGCCTTGGAGATGTCGTTGACCCGGCGCGCGACCTGGTCTGCCGCCAGCCGTGTGTTCGCCATGTGGTTGGGGTCCTGGAGGCCGGTCATCTGACCAATGAGGTGGCTGCGCTGCTGCAGCGGCAGCACTCGCCGGACGATGAAGGCGGTGATGAGGTCGATGCCGGTGAGCCCCTCCCACTCCTTCATCACCAACACCCGCTCGCACAGGTTGAGCACCTCCTGCGATGGATGCTTGGGGTAGTACCCCCAGTTCCGCTTCTCCCTCGGCAGCGAGTTGACGAAGGGCGGCAAGTTGATGCAGTCCGCGCCAAGGTTGCGGACGTATAAGAAGGAGTTCTCCCACTTCTTGGCAGAATCCTCCGGCGGCATTTTCGGGCAGTCAGCGCCCGACCGCTTGGAGATGGCGGCGGCCCCGCACTCGGACATCTCCCCGGCCCTCGGCCCTTGCTGCTTCAAGGAGAAGAAGCGCACCCAGAGGTCGATCGAAGGCTCGACCGCCAGGTACCCCTTGCAGAGAGTGACGAAGCCCGACAGCTGCACAATGGCGCCGGCGCCCAGATGATGAGGCTGGAGCCCGACGAACTCCAGGAAGTCACGAAGAAACCGCTCGCGGGAAGCCCAAAACTGCGCCTGAAGTGCGGGAAGAAGACGACACACTCCGTACCCTCGGGTCGCGGCTCCCGCTCCCCCCGCGGCAAGCGCACGGCGACCTCCGTCTCCCCCGGCAGGCGCCTGGTGGAGTGGAGATAGGCGATCTCATCGAGGGTGACGGTCGAGCCCATCCACGAGCCCTAAGGCAGCGCCATCAGCCAAGACGCGAGAAAAGGAAGAAGAAAGTGGTTGCAAAGCTCTGCTCGAAGCAGCAGGCGTCGCAGCTAGCGGCGGTCGCACGAAGCAGGGGGGATGAAGAGGCTGGGGAGCACGAGCGTGAATGATCTCCGCCGCTCCCTTCGCCCACAATTTATAGGCTACGATTTGAAACATGGGGAAGTGGGATCGTTTGCGCTCGCCCCTCCCACTTCCCCGCAATAAGTGCGCACGTACGCGCGCAGTAACTGCCTAGAGAATGGCAACCGACCCGCGGACGCCGCAATAAATCCGCGCGCGTGGGCCGAGGGCATGCCGTGGCGGGCCCCAGGGCGTCGCCCCGTCCTGTCATGCGCGTGGCCTGTCAGGCCCGTCCAGCTCCCAGGTGCCACGTGGCGGCCGCGTGAGGCCCGAAAGATCGCCCAAAGATTCATCGAACTCCTCGGTTTTCCGCCACGACCGAGATGCCGTGATCCGGCTTCCGGAAGCCGGCACACAGTGGGTGTTGCCGGACCCGGCAGTCATCAAATCCGCCTCCACAAACGGGGGAAACTACGAAGGCCCTTCCATCCGAAGATGGCGGACCTTCACAGCTTCGGGGACTACTGTCGGGGGGATGAACACTAGGCAGGCAACGAAACCCGAATCCTTTTGAAAAAACAACAGGGCCGGCATTGCCCCTCAGTCTGGCTCGCACTTGGCCGGGTCGCTCAAGCCGGCCAAGTCCTTCGACACGGCCGAACTCCTCGACTCAGCCCCAACAACCAACTCAAGACTTCCCCGACAAGCTAGCTCCACCCTTGGCGTGTTCTCCAACCCGGCCAGGGGTCAGCGGCCGTCCCATCCCGGCCGTACAATGGGACGAGTCTCCACCAACTGATGACCGAAGCCACAGTGCCCCGCCCGTGCCTCTGGTCAGCCGGGCGTGGCAACAGTGCCCCCCACCTACTCGCTCACCGGGGCCAGGGTGGCAATAGTGCAACCGTCGTCACCCATGACGCCAGCAAGCGAGGACCTGACGGAGCGCCACTGTAGCCGACTCGACCCGGCCTCACCCTGACGATCGACAAGACGGCGCACGGTGCCCCTAGGTGCATGGGGGCCGTGTCCGAGGAACCCGGCGAGACCTGGCACCTGGCGGGTCCCAGCGCCGGGCTCCCTGGACACTGACAACCCGGCCCTACGGCCTTGTAACATTACCATTGTACCCCTGGGGGGTTGACCTATAAAACCCCCCAGGAGCCCTCATGCATATGGGCAATGCTCTCACCCATCCACCCACACACACACCTAGCAAGTAACACCCGAGGAGAGGGAACTGCCTAAGCCTTGGCCAGCCTCCCTTTCTTCCTCCATACAGCTCCAGGAGCAACTCTGTACTGTGACTTATAAAGCACACTCGGCAGGACTAGGGGTGTTATCTCTCCGGAGAGCCCCGAACCTGGGTATGTCTTGCGTCCCGTGCTCGCTCATGCCGACCTCGCCTCCGGAGCCCACCAGCGCCCTCGAGCCTCCTCCTATCTTTAGCCATCCCATGGCATCTGTCGTGCGCCCACCACGACAGTCTCCCACTTGCACTAGAGTCAATAATCTAGATTACATAGTAATGATTCTAACACCCATGGAGTCTTGGTGATGATCATGTTTTGCTCGTGAGAGAGGTTTAGTCAACGGGTTTGCAACATTCAGATCCCTATGTATTTTGCAAATCTCTATGCCTCCCTCCTTGAATTGATCGCGGATGGAATTGAAGCATCTCTTGATGTGCTTGGTTCTCTTGTGAAATTTGGATTCCTTTGCCAAGGCAATTGCACCAGTATTGTCACAAAAGATTTTCATTGGACCCGACGCACTAGGTATGACACCTAGATCGGATATGAACTCCTTCATCCAGACTCCTTCATTTGTTGCTTCCGAAGCAGCTATGTACTCCACTTCACACGTAGATCCCGCCACGACGCTCTGCTTAGAACTGCACCAACTGACAGCTCCACCATTCAATATAAATACATATCCAGTTTGTGACTTAGAGTCATCCGGATCAGTGTCAAATCTTGCATCAACGTAACCGTTTATGACGAGCTCTTTGTCACCTCCATAGACGAGAAACATATCCTTAGCCTTTTTACGTATTTCAGGATGTTCTTGACCGCTGTCCAGTGATCCACTCCTGGATTACTTTGGTACCTCCGTGCTAAACTAATATCAAGGCACACATCAGGTCTGGTACACAGCATTGCATACATGATAGAACCTATGGCTAAAGCATAGGGAATGACTTTCATTTTCTCTCTATCTTCTACAGTGGTCGGGCATTGAGTCTGACTCAACTTCACACCTTGTAACATAGGCAAGAACCCTTTCTTTGCTTGATCCATTTTGAACTTCTTCAAAACTTTATCAAGGTATGTGCTTTGTGAAAGCCCAATTGAGCGTCTTGATCTATCTCTATAGATCTTGATGCCCAATATATAAGCAGCTCACCAAGGTCTTTCATTGAAAAATTCTTATTCAAGTATCCTTTTATGCTATCCAGAAATTCAGTATCATTTCTGATCAACAATATGTCATCCACATATAATATCAGAAATGCAACAGAGCTCCCACTCACTTTCTTGTAAATACAGGCTTCTCCAAAAGTCTGTATAAAACCATATGCTTTGATCACACTATCAAAGCGTATATTCCAACTCCGAGAGGCTTGCACCAGTCCATAAATGGATCGCTGGAGCTTGCACACTTTGTTAGCACCTTTTGGATCGACAAAACCTTCTGGTTGCATCATATAAAACTCTTCTTTAAGATATCCATTAAGGAATGCAGTTTTGACATCCATTTGCCAAATTTCATAATCATAAAATGCGGCAATTGCTAACATGATTCGGGCGGACTTAAGCATCGCTACGGGTGAGAAGGTCTCATCGTAGTGAACTCCTTGAACTTGTCGAAAACCTTTCGCAACAAGTCGAGATTTGTAGACAATAACATTCCCGTTAGCGTCAGTCTTTTTCTTGAAGATCCATTTATTCTCTATGGCTTGCCGATCATCGGGCAAGTCAAACAAAGTCCACACTTTGTTCTCATACATGGATCCCATCTTAGATTTCATGGCCTCAAGCCATTTCGCGGAATCTGGGCTCATCATCGCTTCCTCATAGTCCGTAGGTTCGTCATGGTCAAATAACATGACTTATAGAACAGGATTACCGTACCACTCTGGTGCGGATTTTACTCTCATTGACCTACGAGTTTCGGTAGTAACTTGATCAGAAGTTCAATGATCATCATCATTATCTTCCTCACTAATTGGTGTAGGAATCACTGGAACTGATTTTTGTGATGAACTACTTTCCAATAAGGGAGCAGGTACAATTACCTCATCAAGTTCTACTTTCCTCCCACTCACTTCTTTCAAGAGAAATTCCTTGTCTAGAAAGGATCCATTCTTAGCAACAAATATCTTGCCTTCGGATCTATGATAGAAGGTGTACCCAACAATCTCCTTTGGGTATCCTATGAAGACACATTTCTCCGATTTGGGTTCGAGCTTATCAAGTTGAAGCTTTTTCAAATAAGCTTCGCAGCCCCAAACTTTAAGAAACGACAACTTGGGTTTCTTGCCAAACCACAGTTCATATGGTGTCGTCTTAACGGATTTAGATGGTGCCCTATTTAACGTGAATGCAGCCGTCTCTAAAGCATAACCCCAAAACGATAGCGGTAAATAAGTAAGAGACATGATAGATCGCACCATATCTAATAAAGTGTGGTTACGACATTCGGACACACCATTACACTGTGGTGTTTCGTGTGGCGTGAGTTGCGAAACTATTCCGCATTGTTTCAAATGAAGACCAAACTCGTAACTCAAATATTCACCTCCACGATCAGATCGTAGAAACTTTATTTTCTTGTTACGATGATTTTCCACTTCACTCTGAAATTGTTTGAACTTTTCAAATGTTTCAGACTTGTGTTTCATCAAGTAGATATACCCATATCTGTTCAAATCATCTGTGAAGGTTAGAAAATAGCGATACCCGCCGCGAGCATCAACACTCATCGGACCGCATACATCAGTATGTATTATTTCCAATAAGTCTGTTGCTCGCTCCATTGTTCCGAAGAACAGAGTCTTAGTCATCTTGCCCATGAGGCATGGTTCGCAAGCATCAAGTGATTCATAATCAAGTGATTCCAAAAGCCCATCGGCATGGAGTTTCTTCATGCGCTTTACACCAATATGACCTAAATGGCAGTGCCACAAATAAGTTGCACTATCATTATTAAACTTATATCTTTTGGCTTCAATACTATGAATATGTGTATCACTACTATCGAGATTCAATAAAAATAGACCACTCATCAAGGGTGCATGACCATAAAAGATATTACTCATATAAATATAACAACCATTATTCTCTGATTTAAATGAATAACTGTCTCGCATCAAACAAGATCCAGATATAATGTTCATGCTTAACACTGGCACCAAATAACAATTATTCAGGTCTAAAACTAATCCCGAAGGTAGATGTAGAGGTAGCCTGCCGACGGCGATCACAATGACTTTGGAACCATTTCCCACGCGCATTGTCACCTCCTCCTTAGCCAATCTTCGCTTAATCCGTAGCCCATGTTTCGAGTTGCAAATATGAGCAACAGAACCAGTATCAAATACCCAGGCGTTACTACGAGCATTAGTAAGGTACACATCAATAACATGTATATCAAATATACCTTTCACTTTGCCATCCTTCTTATCTGCCAAATACTTGGGGCCGTTCCGCTTCCAGTGACCGGTCCCTTTGAAGTAGAAGCACTCAGTCTCAGGCTTAGGTCCAGACTTGGGCTTCTTCACTTGAGCAGCAACTTTCTTGCCATTCTTCTTGAAGTTCCCCTTATTCCCTTTGCCCTTCTTCTTGAAACTAGTGGTCTTGTTGACCATCAACACTTGATGCTCCTTCTTGATTTCTACCTCCGCAGCCTTTAGCATCGCGAAGAGCTCGGGAATTGTCTGATTCATCCCTTGCATATTATAGTTCATCACGAAGCTTTTGTAGCTTGGTGGCAGTGATTGAAGAACTATGTCAATGACACTATCAACCGAAAGATTAACTCCCAGCTGATTCAAGTGATTATGGTACCCAGACATTCTGAGTATATGTTCACTGACAGAACTATTCTCCTCCATTTTGCAGCTGTAGAACTTATTGGAGACTTCATATCTCTCAATCCGGGCATTTGCTTGAAATATTAACTTCAACTCCTGGAACATCTCATATGCTCCATGACGTTCAAAACGTCGTTGAAGTCCCGGTTCTAAGCCGTAAAGCATGGCACACTAAAGTATCGAGTAGTCATCAGCTTTGCTCTGCCGAACATTCATAACATCTGGAGTTGCTCCTGCAGCGGGTTTGGCACCTAGCGGTGCTTCCAGGACATAATTCTTTTGTGCAGCAATGAGGATAATCCTCAAGTTACGGACCCAGTCCGTGTAGTTGCTACCACCATCTTTCAATTTAGCTTTCTCTAGGAACGCATTACAATTCAATGGAACAGTAGCACGGGCCATTTATCTACAACAACATAAACATGCAAAATACTATCAGGTACTAAGTTCATGATAAATTAAAGTTCAATTAATCATATTACTTAAGAACTCCCACTTAGATAGACATCCCTCTAATCATCTAAGTGATCCCGTGATCCATATCAACAAAACCATGTCCGATCATCATGTGAGATGGAGCAGCTTTCAATGGTGAACATCACTATGCTGATCATATCTACTATATGATTCATGCTCGACCTTTTGGTCTCAGTGTTCTGAGGCCATATCTGCATATGCTAGGCTCGTCAAGTTTAACCCGAGTATTCTGCGTGTGCAAAAACTGGCTTGCACCCGTTGTATGTGAACGTAGAGCTTATCACACCCGATCATCACGTGGTGCCTCGGCATGATCAACTGTAGCAACGGTGCATACTCAGGGAGAACACTTATACGTTGAAATTTAGTGAGAGATCATCTTATAATGCTACCGCCGTACTAAGCAAAATAAGATGCATAAAGGATAAACATCACATGCAATCAATATAAGTGATATGATATGGCCATCATCATCTTGTGCCTTTGATATCCATCTCCAAAGCACCGTCATGATCACCATCGTCACCGGCTTGACACCTTGATCTCCATCGAAGCATCGTTGTCATCTCGCCAACTATTGCTTCTACGACTATCACTACCGCTTAGTGATAAAGTAAAGCAATTACATGGCAGTTGCATTTCATACAATAAAGCAACAACCATATGGCTCCTGCCAGTTGCATATCACATCATCTCATACAACAATTTATATATCATCAAGTCTTGACCATATCACATCACAGCAAGCCCTGCAAAAACAAGTTAGACGTCCTCTACTTTGTTGTTGCAAGGTTTACGTGGCTGCTACGGGCTTCTAGCAAGAACCGTTCTTACCTACGTATCAAAACCACAACGATTTTTCATCAAGTGTGTTGTTTTAACCTTCAACAAGGACCAGGCGTAGTCACACTCGATTCAACTAAAGCTAGGAAAACAGACAACCACTAGCCACCTGTGTGCGAAGCACGTCGGTAGAACCAGTCTCATGAATGCGGTTATGTAATGTCGGTCTGGGCCGCTTCATCCAACAATACCGCCGAATCAAAGTATGACATGCTGGTAAGCAGTATGATTATTATCATCCACAACTCTTTGTGTTCTACTCGTGCCTATAACATCTACGCATAGACCTGGCTCTGATACCACTGTTGGGGAACGTAGTATTTCAAAATTTTCCTATGATCACGCAAGATCTATCTAGGAGAAGCATAGAAACGAGCAGGGAGAGTGTGTCCACGTACCCTCGTAGACCGAAAGCAGAAGTTTAGTAAAGCGGTTGATGTAGTCGAACGTCTTCGCGATCCAACCGATCAAGTACCGAACGCACGACACCTCCATGATCTGCACACGTTCAGCTCGGTGACATCCCTCAAACTCTAGATCCAGCTGAGGCCGAGGGAGAGTTTCGTTAGCACGATGGCGTGGTGACGGTGATGATGAAGTTACCGACGCAGGGCTTCGCCTAAGCACTACGACAATATGACCGAGGTGGAAAACTGTGGAGGGGGGCACCGCACACGGCTAAGAGATCAACTTGTGTGTCTATGGGGTGCCCCCGCTCCCCCATTTATAAAGGAAGGGAGGAGGAGGTCGGCCGACCACAAGGGGCACACCAAGGGGGGAGGAATCCTACTCCTAGTAGGAGTAGGTTTCCCCCTTTCCTAGTCCAAGTAGGAGAAGGGGGAAGGAGGAGGAGAGAAGGAAGGAGGGGGCGCCGCCCCCTCCCCTTGTCCAATTCAGATTGGGGCAAGGGGGGTGCGCGCCACCTCTTGGCCAGCCCTCTCTATTCTCCATTAAGGCCCACAAGGCCCAATAGCTTCCCGGGGGGTTCCGGTAACCCCCGGTACTCCGAAACTTATCCGATACGACCCGAACCATTCCGGTGTCCGAATATAACCTTCCAATATATGAATCTTTATGTCTCGACCATTTCGAGACTCCTCGTCATGTCCGTGATCTCATCTGGGACTCCGAACAACATTCGGTACATCAAATCACATAAACTAATACCAATCGTCATCGAACGTTAAGCGTGTGGACCCTACGGGTTCGAGAACTATGTAGACATGACCGAGACACATCTCCGGTCAATAACCAATTGCGGAACCTGGATGCTCATATTGGCGCCTACATATTCTTCGAAGATCTTTATCGGTCAAACGGCACAACAACATACGTTGTTCCCTTTGTCATCGGTATGTTACTTGCTCGAGATTCGATCGTCCGTATCATCATACCTAGTTCAATCTCGTTACCAGCAAGTCTCTTTACTCGTTTCGTAATGCATCATCCCGCAACTAACTCATTAGTCACATTGCTTGCAAGGCTTATAGTGATGTGCATTACCGAGAGGGGCCAGAGATACCTCTCGGACAATCGGAGTGACAAATCCTAATCTCGATCTATGCCAACTCAACAAACACCATCGGAGGCACCTGTAGAGCATCTTTATAATCACCCAATTACGTTGTGACGTTTGATAGCACACTAAGTGTTCCTCCGGTATTCGGGAGTTGCATAATCTCATAGTCATAGGAACATGTATAAGTCATGAAGAAAGCAATAGCAATAAACTAAACGATCATGGTGCTAAGCTAACGGATGGGTCTTGTCCATCACATCATTATCTAATGATGTGATCCCGTTCATCAAATGACAACACATGTCTATGGCTAGGAAACTTAACCATCTTTGATTAACGAGCTAGTCTAGTAGAGGCATACTAGGGACACTCTGTTTTATCTATGTATTCACACATGTAGTGAGTTTCCGGTTAATACAATTCTACATGAATAATAAACATTTATCATGATATGAGGAAATATAACTAACAACTTTATTATTGCCTCTTGGGCATATTTCCTTCAAAGAGAACATTGAATGCCCCAGTCACGTGGTGACTACGACGATGGCAACCCTGTGCACGCGCTCTCCTCCTCTCGTCGTCTTCGCGCGTGCAAACATGTCTAGCCGTTTCCCCTCATCATAGCCACCTCCCTAGACCACTCTTCCCCTCCGGAAACCTCCTCGTCGGCGCTCACCGACGCACGCCCACGGGTGAACAGTGGCGGCCTCGCTTTAATAGCACCCATCAAATTCCTCCCTGTGCTCCTTTGGCCTCCTCTGCCCCCGTGAGCTCTTCCCTATTCCTCCTCGGCGCCTACCTCCGAGCCCGAGCGCATGCACACGCATCCGTGGCTCCGGCCATGCGTCGGTGACGCCAGCTTGGCCTCCTCCCCCTCCGCCTATTTAAGCAGCTCCGGACCGCGCCCCGCTTCACCATCGACCTCGCCTCGCTCCTCTAGTCATCCTGAGCCCCTTCCCCGAGCCTCTAGAGCTGTCCCTGCTCGCCATTGCTGCCATAGCCGCCGCAACCATCTTCTCCAGTTTGCCTGGTGCCGAGCCCCTCCCCTCCTTCTACCACTAGCAGAGCCCCACCTAGTCCCCAGCGGACCTCCCCAGCATATCTCATCCTCCTCTGGTGGCCTCTTGTCGCGACCTCGACGGCGCCTGAAGCTCCTGTCCGCCGCGGCCAAGGCTCTGCTTCGTCCAGCTCTCGCCAGCGCGCGTGAAGAGCTCAGGCGGATGCACCTTCCCGCGCTGGTCATTCCGATGGCCGGGGCGTCGCTTGAGTCGACCCGAGCCGCCCAGACGAGCGTCGACGCCGGCGGCCGCAAATCGAAAGCGTAAACTGTTTCGGTTTTGGGCGGAATACGTCTTCACTTCAACGAAAGTGTATTTCCTCGAGTGCGCGTTCTGTTTTCCAGCCGAGGGCCTGTTTGTGATGATTTTATTTACAAATGGGTCCCTGGCAGAAAAACCCTTGTAACTTTTTGCTCACAACTCCAAATGAGGTGATTCTAAACCCCTCTTCTTCGTCTCGTCGAGCCCGTTCTGTTGGTATCATTTTAACCATGTGTTAACATTATGAAAATTACCATTTTCCCTTGCACTAAATCAGGCCCCTTCGAGAGAGAACGTTTTCCGGTGATTCTTTCCGCGAGCTTCTCGCACTTCTTCCCGATGAATCCCTTCACCCCAAGCAAGCCACACCTTCCATTTGCATGATTGCAATGTAGTAACATGATTTACTTATTTCAACTTGCTTAAAATTTGCAATAGCCATGTCTGATTTTGTTCATGGCATTTCTCGGAGTATTATTTTGATCTTGCTATTGCCATGATATTGCTTGGAGTTCTAGGACTTATATTTTGAAGATTATGTGGATGACATGTTGCCTTTGGATCATTAGTGGCTTATGTTATGATTATTTTCATGTTCGTATCTGATAGTATATTTCGGAGTATTACTTTGGATGTCATGTTGCCTTTGGATTATTAGCGGCTAGTATTATTTTCATCACGAAGATAGTTGATCTTATGTTTTGGGAGTATGATTTTGGAGTTGATGCTTGCATGTGGATCTTAGTTGGATAGCTTGTTCTTGCTATTGGAGTAGTAGTATTATCGTTCTTCGATTAATCATGATAGTAGTGCTATCCTCGGAGTAGTTTGATATGACGATAATATGCTTTGGATTATTTGCTGGATATTGTTATGACTTGGATTACAGGTTGATAGATGATATCGGAGTATCAGTTATCACTGTTATATTTTTGGGGATAAATTCTGTCATTAAGTTGGTCAGGTGCCACTGAACCGGGCTTTTCCAGTGCAACCACATTTGCCTTTTATGGGAAGGCCCTAATGCGATCTATTTTCATGCCTCATGTCGATGCCTCCAACGAGGGAAGGTTATGGCCGTGCCGTACCCTGGCCCGGTAAGCAGACATAACCTTGTGTGCCCGTAGTTGGATAGGGCCCTTTTTGTCCCTGTTTGGGACCATTTTTGTTTTGCCACGATGGTGGCCATTGATGCCTTTGGTAGGCACGGGGCCACCCATGACTTAGCCCAAAGGGGAGTTGGTCGGAGTGGCCGGGAGAGTGTCATGGGGATATATCGGTTTTGTCGGAACGCCGTTGGTCCACACGAATGGGAGTGTGAGGCCATGGGTTCCGTGGTGTGGGTAAAGTGCGCTACCTCTGCAGTGTGTGTGTGTGTTTAATCTATTGATAGCCGCGTCCTCAGTCATGGGCATAAGTTCGTACTAGGTCACACCGTAACACTCACATGATAGCATGACTTATATGTGATTTATATGTTGATATATTGTGAGCAGTAACAGTTTGACAGGATGTTGATGATGATGCTAGATGATCTTGAGGATGATCATTCAGTTTGTGATGTGGTCACGAGGTGATCATGTGGATGTTTTGATCACGAGGTGATCAGGTGGATCATGAGGTGATCGAGATGGTATATTGCTTGGTCGGATAGCCAAGAGTGAGATGGTTATTGAGATCTGAGATGTTGGTTTATCAGTATTGTAGTAGTTTCATATCAGGTTTAGTAGTTGCTTTCTTATCATAGTAGTTGTTAATTAATTAACCCATTTAATGCTATGTTGTTGTCTTGCCTTGCTGCTTTTGGTTGTTGTGAGCTTGCAAGTACATTCAATGTACTGACCTGGCATGTCATGCCAGATTGCAGGCGATGCCATGATTGATTGATAGTTTGTCAAGGTTACTGATCGTGCGAGCTAGATCGTGTCCCAGCCAGAGTCCCTGCGGAGTGGAGTTCACCACCTTCGTCGTTGTTCCGCTGCTAGATGTATTCCGCTGCTACGAGTTGTTCTGCTGCTAGCATAGAGCAAGTGTAGTATCACAGGCGTAGTGTCGTCGTGCTGATGTGATTCTTTGTAACATCCCCTGTTCAAGAATTCATCCGATTAACCAGTTAACTTGCCGATTAATCCCTACTCGTAGGGTCACCGAGTAGCCGATTAACTGATTAATCGCCCGAGTAATTGATTAAATGGCCGATTAACTTGCCGATTAGCCTATTAATCCCCTACTCGTCAGCCAACCGAGCAGCTACCAGTTAACGATTTCCTCAACAATGGTAACATCAGACCATTGTATTTATTATCCTTTGTAATAAGAGCTGATTTGTTCTATGTCAAGCAGTGTCGTATTCCAGAAGACTTCTCCTCGATCTCTGGGCCGGAATATGGGGCGTTCCGGTTTCTCTGAGCCGGCGTGCCACACATCAAGAGTTTTTTTTTTCTATGACGACGCTTTGGTGACAGTGAGGGTGACGGTCAGAAAATGTCGTCGGGGTATTTTCTGTGACGAAAAACAGTTATACGTGATACAAGTGAAACGTCGCAAAATTGAGCAAATTTTGTAGTGATGGTATAATTGGAGAATAGCATAATTATTTTCTAAATTGCATAATTGAGAAGAAATCATGAACTATAGACAAAAGAATTATGGCAAGCATTACAAATTAGGTAGAGCAGGTGACCTTCATCGGGATGCATGCTAGTACTAATCAAAAATTGTGTGTGCCTTAGGACCTACTATAGGAGCACTCCTATGGGCACTGGGCTGGTGGCCGAGATCTTATCATGATATCATAGCATTTTTCTCTTGAGTTTTTAATTTTCGTTTTCCTTTTCTTTCTTTTCCCTGTACAATAAGTGTGCTCTCGCTCTTCCTCTACCAATGAAAGCGCATCTCTCCTATGTTGTTTCTATGCTGCATTCGTATGTGCATTTTTTAACTTGATACATGAACTTAAATCCTAAGGTTGAATAGATGATATATGATGAAAGGATAGAAACACGTAAAACCTCAGCTTAGCTCCCTAAATCTGTTACTTTTCTAGCTAACCATATCAGATGAAGTAACTTTGGAACATCTATATAGAGCTACATGTGATATGTAAACATCTCAACACAGTGAGACAGAAAATGAGTGGCAAATGAAGTAATATCTATTTTTTCTTACGTTGTAACCACACCAGCCTCATTGGTCAGAAATGGTATTCCTTCGAACCACGATCGATAGAAAATGGATCATAGTGTTACACAATAAATAGTTCAAAATACCAGAACTAAGCAATTGTTTTGTTTTATACCAACATTTCAGTTATCTGTAGCTTTTGGTGGAACATGTTGCAAATGACATCAATCCGTTACAATGTTGATTGGGTTAAGAAGATGTAGGTAGCGGTCTGCTTGGAGATGTGTGTGATGGTACCTGCTGAGGGAGGTCGTTGAAGTGGCCATCCATGGCAGCCTCCATCCAAGCGTCGACACATGACCTCATCCATTCGTGTCACATCGACGTGTACAAATTCCCCACAACCTGTTTTATGCTCTCAGGGCGGTGGTTGCTGGGTTGATCTATATGTGCTCGTCTGGCCTTCCGCTGCAGCACTCACCGCATGATGGAAATGATGCATGGATAGGAAGATGGTACGTGGGGCTTCGATTGGGTGAAGACTCTTCCCGCAACTGCCTCTCGACCGGATCTACCCTGAGGCACTCTCCTTCGGCACCTCATCTGATGACGCACGACGGTGAT
This sequence comes from Triticum aestivum, assembly GCF_018294505.1. Classification (NCBI taxonomy): domain Eukaryota; kingdom Viridiplantae; phylum Streptophyta; class Magnoliopsida; order Poales; family Poaceae; genus Triticum; species Triticum aestivum. The sequence continues at coordinate 387,569,828 of NC_057805.1, forward strand.
TGGATCAACCCTGAGGCGTGTCATTATCTCAGAGGATGTCAGCCCGATGGTGCGGCAGGCAGTAGATCATCATGTGGGGGGAGGAGGAGGACAATCTTTTTTCTGTTTTTTTTCTCTTTTTGCGTGAAGCAAGGGAGGTGGGTTTTCTTGTGTGGGGGGGGGGAGGTGGGGCAGATGGTTTTTCGTAGGGGGGTCAAGGGGAGGGGAGTTGGACGTACCGCGTACAGTCCCCAACTCCCCTTTAATACTAGAGACACGGTTGAAAAAACTTCCAACTATTAATTATTTGCATCACTAATTAAGTGTCTTACTAAGTACATTATTGGCTTGATTTCATCATTAATTTATTACGAAATAAAATCTCTACTTAGGTAGACTTAATTAATTGCATGCGTAATTAATTGTCTGGCTAACTAATTACATTAATGGATTGATTTCTAAACCGATTCAGTGTTTGGTTTACAAATTATTTTGCATTAATAATGGGTTGCACTTTTCATAATTAACATGATCCTCCCGTTTTAGGATCGATAATTTTTTACATAATTAATGAGATACTCACGTCCAAAGAATGATACTCTCCGTAATTAACGTGACCATTTCGTTCAACACTCGATGAATTTTTTCATAATTAACGTGATCCACATGTCCAAAAAATAATATTTGCCCATAATTAAAGTGATCCTACTGTGAAACGCTTGATAATATTTTACATAATTAACATGATACTCCCGTTCAAATAATTATACGTTTTATAATTAATATGATCTTCCATCCAAAAAAAGATACTCTTCATATTTAATGTGATTCTCCCGTCCAATGCTTGATTATACTTTCCAAATTAAACGAACATATTAACTGTCTGGCTAATTAGCACAGTAATTAACTGGTCTGCTGATTAATTTCATGCGACTATGAGCAAGGCGTGAATTGGGCAAGAGATGACTAAGACGATCTTTTGGCATTAATGACTGCGTGCGAACGAAGGAAACGACCTACAGACTCCCTTTTTGAAGTAGAGATATTTGCTCTTCATTTTTGTCAAGAACTAATAATTACAGCATGCAATATTTGTTCCAAGTTTGCTGTTTATACACTCAAGCAACTAACAATTTGTTGGGGTTCACGAGCAAGCGAATTGCTTATTGCCGCGGCCGTCGCTGGACAAGACCTGGTGGTCCCGGAACTAGTTAGATGAGAGCTAAGGGTTGTGTGTTCTAAAAAAAAGGTTGACAGAGAGGAGCAAAACCTTTATCTATTACCTACCTATAATAAAGCAATGTGCGTTTCTCCAATTTTTCATCTGTTCACCGTCGAAAAGATATTTTTTAATATTCGAGGTGGTGCTAAATTTTTGTGGTCTATCCGCTACAAAAGTAAAAAGGTCTAGAATTCCATAATTGGGCCGTGCGCGGTCCGCCCCAGGGAAGCCAGCCCACTTATTATTGACCATGCAGTTGGGAAAACCTTATTTATCGCATGGAGCGGTAAATAGTTGCAGCTTCACACAGGGCGCCTAAGACTGGGCCGGCCCGTTTCCCCTTTTTTTGTTGTTCTATTTCTGTTTCTATTTCTATTTTTCTATTCCTTTCTCTTTCTCTTTTATATTTCTTTTTTTCCTTCTTTATTTTTATTTTTTCCGTGAACTAATAATTTACAAAAATATTCAGAATTTCAATTTTATTCAATTTGTTTTGTGCTTTTCAACAATTCTTCGAGATTTGTTTTATAAAAATTAAATTTTATAAAATTTTCCATATTTGAAAATATTCTTTTTTGGTGAAATGTACACAAATCCAAAATAATTTTTGCGTCTAAGAATTCATTTTAAAATTTTCTTTGAATGCCCCCTTTAAGAAAATCGAGTTTTATTGTGTTTTTATAAAATTTTCATGTTTTCAAAATAGTGATTGTGAATTTCAAAAACTGTTGATGTTTCTAATTTTGTTTGTGTTTTTCCAAAAATATAGGAATTTTCAAAAAATATGTTCACATTTTTTCAAATTGTTCGGGATTTATAAAATTGTTCATGTTTTCAAGAATATTCATCAATTCATATTTTTTAATATTAAAAAATCAAATTTTTTTCTTCTAATCTGAAACTATAGTATATTCGTAAATATTCGTGCTTGCCATTGGTTAGGGGTGTGCATTCTATGTTGGCTGACGATAAATGAAAAAAATTGTGGGCACATGCCAATAAAAGTGAATACGTTGTTTGGCTTTAATCAGAGCAAAATTATGGGCACTTGAGCACTGAAAAAATCAAGGAGAATAAACGCTCATAAAGAAAGAACATTCATGCTGATTATGCGAATGAAACGGGATTTATGCGCTGCAATTAATAATCCACCTGGTTACGCCGTCGTAAGAGAGAGTGGCCAAAGCAATCGTGTCCCGAAGGTCGTTGTGCAACCCCGAGATGGAGGCGGACCCGGAGGAAACTAGGCATGAGTTGGGTGCTCGCCAGCACGCCGACCAACCCCACCACTATCAAAATTTCGCTTGTCAAACATGTCCAATGAGAAGACCATAACTCTTTGTTGTGTCGCCTACCATTGTGGAGACCCTTTTTTGGATGACACATCAATTATCTTTCCCGTTGCTTCTCATAATTTTTTTTTTCTGTTGCAACGCACGGGCATATCCGAGGTGGTACCAAATTCTTCTCGCTATCTTACCTTTTTTTTCAAATTTTCGCTATCTGAGGTGGTACTAAATTCTTCTGCGTTCGTCTGCTAGAGAAAAAAAAGGCTTTTCCAGAATTTCGTATGTGGCCGCGCACTTTGTCCCAGCGAAGCCAGCCCACTTATTTTTCTGCTCACGCAGCTTGGATAATTTTATTTCCCGCACGAGGCGATAAATAGTCAGAGCTTCGCACAGGACAACCAATATTGGGCTGGCTCATTTTTTTATTTCTGTATTTAACTTCTATTTTTATTCTCCTTCCCCTATTTTTAAAAACGTTCAGAATTTCAAAACAAATCAAATTATAGAAAATGTTCAGAACGGCAAAATTTTGTTGCTATTTTGAAAAATATTCGGAACTTGAAAAAAGTTTCTAATTTTTTTAAAAAATTATCGTTTTTAAAATTGTTCGACATTTCTAAAAAGAAAATGACATTTTAAGAAATGATCGAAATTCAAAAAATATTATTGTTTTAGTGAAATTGTCACAATTCAAAATAGTGTTAAAAGATAAACATTTTCAGAAAATTTTATGAATTTTCAACACATGTTCCCGTTATTAAAAAATGTTCGCAAATTCAAATAATGTTCATGCTTTAATAAAAAAGTTTGGTGTTTTCAAAAAATGTTTATGAATTTTAAAAGATCTTCCTGTTTCAAATTTTGTTCGTTTTTTCTGATAGTGCACATATTTTTCACAGGATTTAAAAAATGGTACATGTTTCCTACAATATTCAAAAACTTCTTTTATTAAAATCTCCTTGATTGAAAGGAAAAATAGATTGAATAATTCATGGGCCTTCTCTGGCGTACAATGACGTAATGAAACTCTTGAATGCCCTCGATCAATGAATGGAAAAATAGTGATTGATTACTTTACACCCAGCGAAACCGAGAAGCTAAATGTTTCTTTTTCACGTGCACACAAGGTCTTGCTTGCACATATAATTCTCACTAACTTTAAATGTATACTATTTTTTCTTTCGTTGCAACGCACGGGCACATGTGCTACTAGCTATAGACAATCGACGTACATGATCTTTCTTGCTTCCTTCACACACGCATATAAAAAAACTCAAAACTTTCCAAATCAAGGTTATCCTAAGATTAGGAAGGAAATCTTAATAAAGCTTACAAAGCCTTCTTCTTCCTCTTTCTTCCCCAAAGCACGATTTCTCCTTCAGTTCTTACCCCAAATGGAGCCCTGGCACAAAATTGCGGTGTGCTCGATCGTCTCCTTCTTTTCTTGCATCTGCTAGGGCCTTTGTGTATCACATCTTCTAGGGCCTTGTGTATTACCGATCATCTCCCCGTCAATTCTTTTGCAACTTACAGCGTAGAGACCAGTAGTACTGGCGTACTGCATAATATAAATCACTATCAAAGCTGATCCTATGCAGTGAGCGCAAGGCCGCCCTACCTTGTCTTTTGCCAAAATAATAATTACATAGGCATGTATTGCCGGCGATGATGTCTAGCGCAAGCTCCTGGTTGAGTGCATTCGTTGCCTGTGGATCGTGGTGCATGTGTCTAGACCAAGTGGTGGCATTTAAAGGGGATTAGGGCTCGGCACCATGGCGCTTCGACAGCGAGACAGCAGCCGACCACCAGGAACTCTAGCGCCTAGCTTCACGCAGCGGATCTGGACAAGGACACAATGGCGACCTTCCCTGGTGATCAAAGATGGGCAGTGCATCTGGTCTCCGACCTCCATATGCCGGCGTTGTTGGCCTTCGGGCGAGGGACCATAGTCTGGCGAGCCCATACCCGACGTCTGCTACTGCTCATCGGGGCGGGTGCTTTGACGCGCGAGCGATGCGGCCAGGGGAGGAGATCGAGGAAGGTATGGAGATATCGTTCCCCTGCCATGTGGCGCTGGTGGGTAGGAAACAGTGCGAGACGAGGCGCGGCGTGGGGATCGAGGGAGAGGAGAAGGCGGACCGCCATGGCAACGCAACTTAAATGTGGGGAGTGTGGCGGCGACCTCATTTGCCATTCCCCCAGAAGCTGAGAGAGAAAAATCCCCTCCCTCCTCCACGATCTCACTGTCGGCTCTGGGGTTCGATGGCGTCCAGGAAGCGGTCGCTCGAGGCAGAGATGACGTTGATTACGGATGGAGACGCAGGGAAGATGGAGAAGATGCGGGAGATCCTCTCCTGGTTTCTAAAGAAGGGAGATCTGAAGGCGGCGGCGACGCGTGGCTTCCGGATGCTTACAGAAGAGGAAGATGTCCGGCTGTCCCCAGACGGCGGGGCGGTGGGGGCAATGCGGATGATGCTATGGGCAATGGAGGAGGCGACCTCCGACGACCCCAAGCAGGCGAGGAAGTGGAGGGATTTTAGATCCAGGCGCGCTGCCCCTGCGAGGCCAGAGGAGGCGGAGGTGGGCGCGGTAATGGTGCTCTCCGCCCCCGCGGTCGGCTCGAAGACACGGCCGGTGGAGATCAACTCCGATCCAGAGGACGATGGGGGGGGAGGGGGGCGACAGTAGAGATGAACCAGATCGAGGCGGTGGGGGTGATCAAACCGAAGAAGAAGAAGCGTGTGCTGACTACATTGCCCAGGCGCTTCCCCAGGTTCCTGAGACGCTTCCCCGCCTGCTTCACCTGGTCTCCCTCGTGGAGGTGGAGTAGGAATCTCTCCGGCTGGCACTCATTTCTGGCTGCTGGCCGGAGAGGATTCCGACGAGGAGGCTAGGGCCTCGGCGGATTCGCAAGGTACGGATATTCGACCTAGTAAATACTTGTTTCATCCTGATGAGTGCAAAAAATCGAAGGAAAAACATATGAAGAAACAGAGGCCAATTCCGCCCTGTAGAAAAACAATTAACAATAATAGAACTGGGATTTGTGATGCCCTCGCTAGAGGTAACAACTACAAGGTCTCTCATGGCCAAGTGATTATGGGGAGAGAAATTGTAGAGAGAATGAATTGGAAAAAATATGCCCAAATTCTAGATTTCTGGTCTAATGAGGCGGATTATGTAGACAAAAATGGATATGAATAATTGCACAGTCATTAGAGGTGCTGTCAATTTAGGGAGAAAAGGACGGTATAAGCCTGATTGGGGAAAAAGAGATAAAAAGCTCCCAAGTGGAGGGCAATATGGGAAAAGAGAGGATACAAAATTGAGGAATACGCTTTCTAGCTAAGACCTTTGGGTGTATAAATGATGAGCCTCTCCTTCTGTTTGAGAGAGAGTGCGGCCCCTTCGTGGTGTTAGGGTCCCCCCCCCCTCTGCCGCCGCCAGAACTAGAAGAGGCAGAAGAAAGTGAGATGATGAACAGAAGATTTGGAGGAAATCACGGGGGTGGGCATTTCAACAGAGAGGGGAGAGAGAACTTCCAGTATAGGAAAAAAGATGAGGAGATAGATAGATCTCGAGAGAGCTACCAGCATAATGACAGAAGTGGGGGGAAATTTGGCCAAGGAATGGGGCAGGGAGCTCCAATCATCAGGTGGATGGTGGTGGAGGGGCTCGGGAAGAGTTGAGAATTTCTGATGGAAGCAAGGGAAATTCCATACCAAGAACAGGGGGAGAGCAAGTGGGTCAAGATCTTAAAGGTAAAAAAATTGTTGCAGTACTTAATCCCTCTTTTGAGCTGATTCAACAACAGCAATGTTGTGGGCCTTTGTTGGCACAAATGGCCCAACAGGGAGCGGGAGGCTCATCAGGGGAGGGCGGTGGTCCTTCTCGTGAAGGTACAAAAGACACAGTGGTTGAAAAGAGAAGAAGTGATACTGTGGAAGAAAGAGACATCAATAGGAGAAGAGAAACAGATCCAGGGCTGGGGAACAGGCAAGGACAAAATTGTTGGGGGCAAAACAACAGGTTTGGACAGAGGGAAGGGCCTGAGCAGAACAAAAATGGAGCTAATTTTCAGAGTTTTGTGCAACAAGTGCAAGGATACTAGGCATATTAGTTGTCAATTCAACCATACCTGAAATACTTAATATCTGGAGCAAAGTATTTAGTAGCAAAGTAGTATGGAAGTAACGGTAATAGTGGCAAAAGTAACATTATCAGTTTTGTAGTGATTGTAACAGCAGCAAAGCGAAAGTAACTTAGCAAAGATCAATATGTGAAAAGCTCGTAGGCAATGGATCGGCAATGATAATTGTGTTGGGATAATATTCATCAGGTAGCAGTCATAACCTAGGGTGACACAGAACTAGCTCCAATTCATCAATATAATGTAGGCATGTATTCTGTATCTAGTCATACATGCTTATGGAAAAGAACTTGCATGACATCTTTTGTCCTACCCTCCCATGGCAGCGGGGTCCTAATGGAAACTAAGGGATATTAAGGCCTCCTTTTAATAGAGAACCAAACAAAGCATTAGCACTTAGTGAATACATGAACTCCTCAAACTACGGCAATCACCGGAAAGAATCCAAATTATTGTTATCTTGGGGTATGCGGATCATAACTCGTAATAAGTGTCTACAACTTGCAAGATAGGATCAATAACACAAATATATTCATGAAAACATAATAAGTTCAGATCTGAAATCATGGCATTCAGGCCCTAGTGACAAGCATTAAGCATGGCAAAGTCATAGCAACATCAATCTCAGAACATAGTGGATACTAGGGATCAAACCATAACAAAACTAACTCGATTACATGATAAAACATCCAACCCATCACCGTCCACCAAGCCTACGATGGAATTACTCACTCTCGGCAGTGAGCATCATGAAATTGGTGATGGAGGAAGGTTGGTGATGATGATGGCAACAATTCCCCTCTCCAGAGCCCCGAACGGACTCGAGATCGGCCCTCCCGATGAAGAACAGGAGGCGGCGGCAGCTCTGTATCGTAAAATGCAATGAATCCTCCCCTCTGAAATTTTCCTCCCCGAATAGTATTTATAGAGTTGGAGTTAGGGTCGAAGGAGGTCCAGCGGGCCCACAAGCCTGCAGAGCGCGCCCTAGAGGGGTGGGCGTGCTCCCAGGGCTTGTGGCCTCTGGCTGGCCCCCTCTGGTTAATTCTTGCACCAGTATTTTTTATATATTCCACGAAAATTCTCCGTAATTTTCAGGTCAATTCGAGAACTTTGATTTCTGCACAAAAATAACACCATGGCAATTCTGCTGAAAACAACATCAGTTCGGGTTAGTTCCATTCAAATCATGCAAATTAGAGTCCAAAACAAGGGCAAAAGAGTTTGGAAAAGTAGATACGACGGAGATGTATCAATATAGAGGGGAAAACACCATATGATCCAACTATATTAACAAAGCTCGCGATACATCAAGATCGTGCCAGCTCAAGAACACGAGAGATAGAGAGATTAAACACATAGCTAGTAGTACAAACCCTCAGCCCCGAGGGTGGACTACTCCCTCCTAATCATGGTGGGCGCCGGGATGATGAAGATGGCCACCGATGATGATTTTCCCCTCCGGCAGGTGCCAGAATAGGGTCTAGATTGGTTTTTCGTGGCTACAGAGGCTTGCAGCGGCGGAACTTCTGATCTTGGGTTATTTCTAGGGGTTTCTATATTTATAGGTTTTTTGGCATCGGTTTCACGCGAAGATGGGCTTCGAGGGGCCCACCACCCACCAGCACACGGGCAAGGCTCTTGGCGCGCCCTGGTGGGTGGTGGACACCTCCTTCACCTTCTGCCCCCATGAAGCTTCTAGTGCCTCTTTTGTTCGAAAAAATCGTCAAAAAGTTTCAGCTGATTAGGAGAACTTTCATTTCTACACAAAAAACACCACCATGGTAGTTTTGCTGAAAAAAGCGTCAGTCCGGGTTAGTTCCATTCAAATCATACCAAAACCATATAAAATTGTTGTAAACATGGCATGAATACTTCATAAATTATAGATACGTTGGCGACGTATCACAGGTCCACAAAGATGCTCAGGGAAATGAAGCGGAAGTCGAAGGATCGAGGATGTCGCCTAGAGGGGGGGTGAATAGGCGCTTTAAAATAATTACGGTTTAGGCTTGAACAAATGCGGAATAAACCTAGCGGTTAATTTGTCAAGCGCAAAACCTACAACAACTAGGCACACCTATGTGCACCAACAACTTATGCTAAGCAAGATAAACAACTAAGTGATAGCAAGATATATAACATTAAACACTATGGCTATCACAAAGTAAAGTGCATAAGTAAAGGGCTCAGGTAAGAGATAACCGAGGCACGCAGAGACGATGATGTATCCCGAAATTCACACCCTTGCGGATGCTAACATCCGTTTGGAGCGGTGTGGAGGCACAATGCTCCCCAAGAAGCCACTAGGGCCACCGTAATCTCCTCACGCCCTCGCACAATGCAAGATGCCGTGATTCCACTAAGGGACCCTTGAGGGCAGTCACCGAACCCGTACAAATGGCAACCCTTATGGGCGGTCACCGAACCCGCACACTTTGGCAACCCTTGGGGGTAGTCACCGGTACCCGTCAAATTGCTCGGGGCAATCTCCGCAACCTAATTGGAGACCCCGATGCTTGCCCGAAGCTTTACACCACAATGATTGAGCTCCGACAACACCAACCGTCTAGGGCACCAAGGCACCCAAGAGGAACAAGCTCTAGGGTGCCCAAACACCCAATAGTTACAAGCTTCTCAACTTCACTTCCACGTATCACCGTGGAGAACTCAAACCCATGCACCAAATACAATGGCAAGGGCACACGGAGTTCCCAAGTCCTTCTATCCCAAATCCCACCAAAGCAACTAATGCTAGGGAAGAAAATGAGAGGAAGAACAAAGAAAAGAACATGAAGAACTCCATGATCTAGATCCAAGGGGTTCCCCTCACATAGAGAAGAAAGTGATTGGTGGAAACGTAGATCTAGATCTCCTCTCTCTTTTCCCTCAATAGCTAGCAAGAATCCATGGAGGGATTGAGAGTTTGCAAGATCGAAGTAGGTCAACAATGGGGGCAGAGCACGAGCTCAAGAGATAAGGTTCAATGGGGAAGAAGACCCCCTTTTATAGGAGGGAAAAATCCAACCGTTAAGTGCTCAACCCAAACACGAGCGGTACTACCGCTCAGGGAAGCGGTACTACTGCCGGGGTGGTAGTGCACATAGAGCAGTGCAATGGTGCGAGACCGCGAGCGGGTAGTGCTGCCGGAGCGGTACTACCGCTCGCCCCAACGGTACTACCGTTGGGGTTGCAGCTCAGGGCACTAAGGAGGCAGAGCAGGACAGATGGGGTGAAGCAGAGCCGCACTAGCGGTACTACCACTTATAGGCGATATTGCCGCACACCCACTACCTCTCTACAACCACTGGGAGCACGTAGGCTCCTGGAGGGGAGCGGAAGTGGAGCGGTACTACCACTTACAAGCGGTACAACCGCTCATACTACCGTTCCACTGCCGCGCAACCCGACATGAAAAATCGCATCCCAGAGGTAGCGGTACTACGCACGGCACAGGGCTGCTGTACTACCGTTCGAGAGAGCGATCTGAGGCCTTCAGGAACACAACAGAGAAACCAGAGGGTAGAATGAAGCCTGAACTGCCACAACTTCTGCAAATGAGCTCCGAATTGAGCAAACTCGAGCTTGTTGGATAGAAGACGACAAATACTATCCAACATCGAAAAATGCCAAAGGTATAGAGATGTGAAACCTCTATTAATGAAGGACGGGCAAAAACCCCAACATCGAAAACATCATAGAAGATGCATGTGAACTCCATTTTCTACGAACTCGAGCTTGTCATGAAGATGACCATACGCTTCAAATCTCACAAGGAGAAGAACCAAACAAGAACCAAGAAAGTTGATGCAAGGATGCAATGGTTTGAGCTCTCTACGAATGATACGATCAGGCTACCAACTTGAGAGCCCCCCTTGATAGTACGACAATTGATCCGATAACCCAGTCTCCCAACTACCACCATGAGACCGGTAAAATAGAATCAAGGGCAAACCATTGCCTTGCGCATAATCCACTTGAGCTGATGGACCACCTTTCTTGATTGCGTTGGGTCGATGAAGACTAGTTGATTGCTACCCCATACTCCACTATGGGTGAGCCACTCTTCGGCACATCTTCACAAGTCCATTTTCACCACAATGGACGGCAAGATTCAAGCACTTGATGTCTTCGTGATGCTCCACTTGAACTTGCACACCACAATCTTGATGACGATCACCACTTGATGTCATCCTCTCCATGGGTTGTATGATATCTTCCTCTTGAAGCAAGCCCATGGAAACATCCTAACCCCACATAGAACTCTCACGTAGACCATGGGTTAGTACACAAAACTTAATGGACAATGCTTACCATACCATGGGATCACTTGATCCCTCTCGGTACATCTTCTACGCTTTGTGAGTTGATCAAGTTGATTCACTCTTGACTTAGTCTTGATCAACCATATATCATGACCAATCTTTATATAATTCCTTGAATAGCAACTTGGTCAACACATACACTCCTTGAAACTAACACATGGACTTCAAGACAAGCCGATGGACAAATCCTTCGAAAAGAACTCAAGGCAACCATTAGTCCATAGAGAATGTCATCAATTACCATAGATGGTGACAATAATGAAGAAGAAGAAATTCCGAAGACGGAACCAAGGGTGGAAAGGAATACCCGACCACCTAATCCCACCGGAGAAGAAAGTAACTAAGCAACAAGGAATAAAGAAAGAGGTAAGGAAAAGGATAAAGACAAAGGTAAGACAAAGAAAACCCTTCCTTACCCTAAGGCCGTCTGGCCACCTTCGAAAGATGCACTTTATTCCTCCTTTTTTCAAGCAATAGCTGATCTTAAGATGTCGATGCATGTAACTAACATATTAAAGATTCCTACCTTTGCCAAGTTCATGCGTGACATTGTTAACAATAAAAGAAGTATGAATTTGATGGAACAAGTGGCTACAATAATTGAGTCTCCCTTTGAGAACAAGATACCAGAAAAGTTGGCAGACCCAGGTATACCCACAATATCTTGCTCAATTGGTAATCTTGATATAAATAATGCTCTTTGTGATGTAGGGGCAGGCGTTAGTGTGATGCCTCTAACTCTTTATCATAAGTTGAATCTAGCTGATTGTATGCCCACAATCATAACCTTACAGATGGTGGATAAGTCCACAAAGAAGCCAGTGGAAGTGGCTGAGAATGTTCCTCTAAGATTAGACCAACATGTTATACCTACTGATTTTTGTTATCCTTGACATGCCTGAAGATGAAAAAATATCAATTATCCTCGGTAGACCATTTTCGAATACCGCAGGTGCAGTGCTGGATTGCTCTGAAGGGAAGGTAACCTTCAGGATTTGTGAGAAAAAAATAGTGAAATACTTCTCGAAGAAGCTAGGAGAGGGAGAGAGAGAGAGAGAGAAGTACGTCCCCCACCTAAACGAATATGTGCAGTAAGTAAAGAAAATCCCAGGCCACCGGAGACTTGACATGGTACCGAGGTATGAGGTTGAGCTTAGCAACCTGAAAACCAGCGCTTAATGGGAGGCAACTGCTACTTGTGAGCTGCGTTGGGATTTTCCCCGAAGAGTAAGGGTGAAGCAATATAGTACCTGATAAGTATTTCCCTCAATGAGAACCAAGGTTATCGAGCCAAAAGGAGAACCAAGCAAATCCTAGTGAACAATACCTGCACACACAAGAAGTGTCACATTGCTACTTCTTGAGCTTGCGTTGGTTTTTCCCTCGAAGAGGAAAGGGTGATGTAGCAAAGTAGAGATAAGTATTTCCCTTAGTTAAGAACCAAGATATCAATCCAGTAGGAGGAACACACAAGTATCCAATGGTAGCACCTGCACAAACAAACAAATACTTGCACCCAACGCGATAAAGGGGTTGTCAATCCCTTCATGGTTACTTGCAAGGATGAGATCTGATAGAGATAGGCATAAAAGATAAATAAAAGTGCAAAACAAAGTAAATATAAATAAATTGCAGCAACAAATTTTTGGGTTTTTGGTTTATAGATCTGAAATAATATGATGAGAATAGACCCGGGGGCCATAGTTTTCATTAGAGGCTTCTCTCTTGAAAGAACACATACGGTGGGTGAATAAATTACTGTTGAGTAATTGATAGAAAAAGCGAATAATCATTATGATATCTAAGGCAATGATCATGGATATAGGCATCACGTCCGTGACAAGCAGACCAAAACAATTCTGCATCTACTACTATTACTCCACACATCGACCGCTATCCAGCATCAGTGTATTACGTTAACAAGAACGGAGTAACGCCTTAAGCAAGATGACATGATGTAAAGGGGTAGATCCTAAGACATAAAACCCATCTTTTTATCCTTAATGGCAACAATACGAATACGTGCCTTGCTACCCCTTCTGTCACTAGGTGAGGACACCGCAAGAATGAACCCATCACAAAGCACCTCTCCCATTGCAAGAAAAATCAATCTAGTTGGCCAAACCAAATCAATATATCGGAGAGAAATACAAAGCTATCTTAATCATGCATTGTAACATCCCAAATTTCCAATTTGGAATGTTATACATAGATCATTCATGCATATCGTGTTTCATTTGCATATTTGCTTTGCGATCCTAGAAATTCTAAGCAACTCAAGGACCCACAGAGAGAGTTGGGGATTTCATCGTTTTCATATTTGAATTTTATCAAATATTGAAACAAGGGTCATTTGTTTTAATTATTTTTCTCTCCGAAAATATTTCATATCAAAATATATGAGAGGGGATAATATGACTTCCCCAAACTAATGAAATATTGGAGGAAAATATTAAAAACAAATAAACATTTTATTTGGATTTTATTGCTATTTTATTTGAATTAGGAAAAATACGCGTTTTTCAAAATTGCATTAGAGTCCTAAATAAATGTCCACCTTGTCCGGTAGATTTTTGTAGGACGGGGAAAATTTATTTTAGGATTGTTGGAGTCCATTTAGTATTTCTTTTCTTCATTTTTCTGCGTGTTGGAATATTTTTTAAAAAAAAGTGCAACCGGCTTACCGGGCCGTGTCCGACCTGGACACCAACCCGGCCGACCTCTAAGCCAGGGCCCCGAGACACCGCAGCCCACCAGCCGCCGCGCCGCGCCTCTCGAACCCTAGCCCCCAGCCCGCGCCGCCGCCTCGATCCGCGAGCCGCCGTCACCGCCTCGATCCGCGAGCCACCGCCACCGCCGCTACTCGCCGCCGCCACTGCAGCGCGTCGTCGTCGCCCGCGCCGCCGCGCCGCCACTCGCCGCCGCCGCCCAGAGCCGCTGCCCCGCCCCCCCGCCGCCCGGAGCCGCCGCCCCGCCGTGCCGGATCCCGCCGCTAAGGTAGCCGTCGCCGCCGCCGGTTTTCGCGAGTTGACCGTCGTTTTTTTGGTTAGTTCGGTTTTTTTGAAACCCTAGATCTGTTTTCTTTAAAAATAGATCGGTTCGGTTTTTCTCGGTTCAGTTAAATTGCGGACGTTCGTCCGTAAGTTCGATTTTAACGAACGCCGTTCACCCGTTAGTTACAGATAGCGAACGTTTGTTCGTTAGCCTATTCGTCAGTTTTCTTTTTCCAGGGTTTTTCGCGATTATTTTCGATTGCGATTTCTGACCTGATTTTCGTTTTAGTTTATCTTTTCGCTCGTTTATCGGAATCAGGCGATTCAAGCGCCTAGATCTTCGTCTCGAAGCCCTCTTTCTGTTTAACCAACTTGAACAAGATTTTAGTACTGTAAAATTTGACTTTAGTCCAGATTAGTGAACGGATCTTGTTTCGTTAGTACTTTGAGTTTCGTTGCTCCGTTTGATTTGATCCTTTTTGCAAATCGAATCTCTTCAGTTGTGTTTTCAGATTCGATCTTCTTATTTGAGTTTACCCGTGCATCTATGATTGATTGCTTATGTATGCTATTTTTTGTTTGCGATAGAATTCCCGGAGTGCGAAGCGTGCTACTACGAGTCTCTAGGTTTTTGCAGATCGTCAGCAAGGCAAGTAACACATTGATCATACTCTTTTCATACCCAGTTTTTATGCATTAGTTCCAATCCTCAAACACTGCATGATTAGGATGTGATTAACTTGTGGGTATTGGGAAGTAGATGATGAGGTAGAACCTATTGCCCTGTTTATTATCAAACCTTGGGAGTTACTTCTACGTTATGCTATTATTGCTACGCTATGCTCGTAGACGTGGTTTGGGTGGGTGAATCCATGACAGATGTGAGATTGTTATTTAATGGTTCAACTTAAGGTGGCAACTTTAATACACATCTGGGTAGATTGCTTGTTTTGGGCACCTGGGGAATCCAGTGTTGTCCTAGGAGATCCCGGGGATATACCGTGTGATCCTCCTACGGTCCGCGACCCAGGCTCAAAGGGATCGTGAGATATTTCATGCTAGAAGCTTCCGTGTGCAGCCACAAGCCATTATGGGCTCTGACATAGTTGAGTATGCTACATGACCTCTTGAAGAGGTGGACTAGCAGATGTAGGGGAAAGTAGGTGTACCGGTCCACCCTGATTAAAGAGTTAATGTTTCTGAAAGACTCTGTCTCGGTCATCCGTTTCTCAAACACCATGTAGTGCGAGAAATCCAACGGAGGAGATCGAGCTTGTGGGGAAAAGTGCGCAAACCTCTGCAGAGTGTACAATCTAATCATGGTTAGCCGTGTCCCCGGTTATGGACATCTTGAGTATCTAGTACTTGGACTATCCTATTGTATCTCATCACTCTAAAATTAAACTGCTGGGTTGATGATTATTTTCCTTAATTGGGATTGAGATGGGGGTACCATTCTCAGTGTTGTTCAACCACCATGATAGTTAAATAAAATTTATTCCTTTGTTGTAGGAAAAAAATTGGCTTTTCGCAAAACATATTAACCATTACAGCCTCCACCAGCCATATATGCATGTAGTGATAGCAGTTATTCTGTTCATTGATTTACTGTGTTACTTTGCCAGCATATTCCATGTGCTGACCCGTTTTCGGGCTGCACCGTATTATGTTGCAAACTTTTCAGATGATGAGTAAGGAAGCGGTTAGGTCGTTGTCGTGCACTCAGCTATGCCGTTGGAGTTGATGGACTCACTTTATCTTCCAAGCCTTCCGCTGTTATCTTATTTAGATGGCCTTAAGCCATATTTATTGTAATAAGTTCTGTTTTGAGACATTCGATGTAATAAGTGTGTGATTGCACTCTGTTATAAATCCTTCGAGTACTGTGTGTGTCAGCATTACCGATCCAGGGATGACACTTATGCACAGAGATTTGACCGTCTGAGGTCGGATCGCTACAAGATGGTATCAGACTGTAGGACCCGACCACTAAGACAAGCCATAGGTCACTCTTCTCTACTCATTTCTGACTTCTCTCCATTTTTCCACTCTTTAGGATGGCAGATTCAAGGAACAAGTTTGCACAACCGGATGAAGACACACCTCTTTGACGACACTTGAAGGAGGTCACTAGGTACCTGAACATCGGAATACCAAGCTTCACCGAGACCTACACCGCCACTTTACGAGAAGAGGAGCGTTGGAGTGTTCGAGTTCATATTCCAGGAAAGACATTCACGCCAGTCACTGAGCCCATAGAGTTTTCCTTCGATGCACCCACCCGGAGTCTAGGCAAGAGCATGGCAGCCCACATTGCTATGGGACGTATTGGAGAACTCTACAAGCAGGAGCTGAAGGACACAATCTACCAGATATGTGGGCGCAGAGATGAGCAATGGGAGATGATCGGCCCCAGGAAGGACAGGTCCATTGCAACTTTCATCCAGGAGTTAAACCAGCACATTCGACGCCAGGAGAACCAGATGTGCGCAGGCATGATGGATCTGAAGAAGGCAATGACCAGGATCACGGAGCTAGAAGAGGAACTCAAGTCTACGCGCGACGGATATGAGGAGGAAATCGCAATACTATTGGAGAAGAATGACGACCTGATAAAGAAGATCGGAGTATTCATGGGAGATCCCGCGCCAGGAGGAGAAGACGACGAACCCAAGGAGATTCGTTCCGAAGACTACATCATCATCGACGACACCGACTCCGACCCCGACAGCAGTGATGATGATTATGAAGACGAAGCTGGAGCAGATATCATGGACTCTTCCACCGATCAAAATTTCTAGATGACCCCATATGACTAGTAGTATTCCCCCATGTATATAGTAGTAGTCTGAGCACTGTAATGATAGTTAGACTGTTTGTATGCACTTGCTTGATTGATTGAGTGATATGATATGATTGTGTTTGTCTCATGTGCATATGGTAGTGCTTTCTCACTAGACCTCATTCTATTCTAATCTCTCCCCTCTAAACCCATTGGAAGCCGTGTTTTCCCCTCAGACCTTATAATTCTGGAGTCACAAGGATTGGATGTAATACTGGGCATGGATTGGCTGTCGATGTATGGAGGGAACATCTATTGTGCCAGTAAGTCGATTTATCTCACCACCCCGGAGGGAAAAAGGATCAAGTATGTATCCAGGCATACGTCAAGGAGAACCCAAGTAAATTCCCTCTCAGGAGTTGTTCAAGAGGAAGTACCTGTTGTGAAGGATTACCCGGATGGGTTTCTAGAGAAATTACCAGGCATGCCACCAGATCGAGACATTGAGTTCTTAATAGAACTATTGCCAGGCACCGGGCCTATATCGAAGAGACCATACCGGATGTCCGCAAACGATCTAGAGGAGATTAAGAAGCACATTAAGGAGTTATTGGAGAAAGGTTACATCCGACGAAGTTCATCACCGTGGGGAGCCCCAGTGCTCTTGGTTGAGAAAAAAGATGGATCGTTGAGGATGGTTATTGATTATCGAGCATTGAATGAAGTGACGATCAAGAACAAGTACCCACTGCCAATGATCAATGATTTGTTTGACCAGCTGCAAGGAGCTAAAGTGTTTTCAAAAATCGACCCGCGATCAGGATACCACCAGTTGAAGATTCGGGAGAAATATATACCTAAGACAGCTTTCACCACAAGGTACGGGCTGTATGAGTATACGGTTATGTCATTTGGATTAACTAATGCCCCTGCCTATTTCATGAGTATGATGAACAAAGTGTTCATGGAGTTCTTGGATAAGTTTGTTGTGGTGTTCATAGATGATATCTTGGTATACTCGAAAGATGAAGAGGAGCACAAGGAGCTTTTGCGTTTAGTTCTCGAGAAACTCAGGGAACATCAGTTGTATGCCAAGTTTAGCAAGTGTGAGTTTTGGTTGAAGGAAGTTGGATTCCTTGGACATGTTATATCAGGAGAAGGTATAGCAGTAGACCCGACCAAGGTTCAGTCAGTCACTGAGTGGTTGGCACCCACTTCAGTTAGAAAGATCCGCAGTTTTCTTCGACTCGCGGGATATTACCGGAGATTCATTGAGAATTTTACCAAGATTGCGAAGCCCATGACGGAGTTGTTGAAGAAAGACACCAAGTTCAAATGGATAGAAGAATGTGAGGCCAATTTTCAGGAGTTGAAGAAACGTTTGACTACAGCCCCAGTGCTAATTCTGCCAGATATACGTAAGGACTTCCAGGTGTATTGCGATGCTTCACGCTTAGGACTTGGAGGTGTACCTATGCAAGACGAAAGAGTTGTCTCGTATGCCTCACGACAGCTTCGACCGCATGAGTTGAATTATGCCACGCATGATTTGGAGTTAGCAGCCGTGGTGCATAAACTCAAGACTTGGAGACACTTTCTGATTGGAAACTGTTGTGATGTGTACACGGATCACAAGAGTTTGAAGTACATTTTCACACAGAAGGAGCTGAACCTCAGGCAGAGGAGATGGTTAGAACTCATAAAGGATTATGACATGAAGCTGCATTATCATCCAGGAAAGGCCAATGTCGTAGCAGACGCCTTGAGCCATAAGAGTTATCTTAACACCCTCGTAAGCGGAGGGATGCCAAAGGAGTTAGCCGAGGAACTCAGGGAACTTCGTTTGGAGATTGTTCCTAGAGGCTTTGTTGCAGCTATGGAAGTTCAGTCAACATTGTTGGGAAAGATTCGGGATGCTCAGAAGGATGATAAGGAGATTGCCGAGATAAAGGAGAGAATGGGCGAAGGAAAAGCCAAAGGTTTTCGTGAGGATGAGCACGACACCTTATGGTTTGAGGACCGCGTTTATGTGCCCAACAATACAGAGATCAGGAAGTTGATACTTCAGGAGGCTCATGACTCACCATACTCAATTCACCCCGGAAACACCAAGATGTATTTGGATTTGAAGGAGTGTTTCTGGTGGACTGGTATGAAGAAGGATATTGCCGAGTATGTAGCCGTATATGATGTATGTCAGAGAGTGAAGGCAGAACATCAGAAGCCAGCAGTATTACTGCAGCCTATGCCGATACCCGAATGGAAGTGGGATAAGCTTGGCATGGATTTCATCACCGGATTGCCCAGGACCCGATCGGGATATGATTCTATCTGGGTAGTAGTTGATCGCTTGACTAAAGTGGCTCACTCTATCCCAGTGAAGACCACCTATACAAGTGCGAAGTTGGCCAAGATATATATGACCAGTATCGTATGTCTGCATGGAGTTCCGAGAACCATCATATCAGATAGAGGAACGCAGTTTACTTCAAAGTTTTGGCATCAGTTGCACCAGACTTTGGGTACGAGGCTAGAGTTCAGTACAGCCTTTCATCCGCAGACAGATGGACAGACATAGAGAGTCAATCAGATTCTGGAGGATATGTTGAGAGCTTGTGCGCTGGATTATGGATCTAGTTGGGATGACAATTTGCCCTACGCAGAGTTCTCGTACAACAATAGCTACCAGGCCAGTTTGAAGATGGCATCGTTCGAGGCCCTGTATGGACAAAGGTGCAGAACACCGTTGATGTGGGATGAAGTTGGAGATCGACAGTTGTTTGGACCAGATTTGATCAAGGAGTCCGAAGAGAAGGTTAAGTTGATTTGAGACAGACTGAAGGTAGCTCAGTCAAGGCAGAAGAGTTATGCGGACTCAAAACGCAAGGAGGTAGTCTATGAAATTGGAGACAGAGCATATCTGCGAGTGTCGCCTCTGCGAGGAGTTAAACGTTTTGGAGTTAAAGGAAAGTTAGCCCCGAGATTTGTAGGACCATACCGAGTTTTGGAACGTATGGGAGAGGTTGCCTACAAGTTGGAGTTACCCGAAGGACTGTCAGGAGTTCATGATGTGTTTCACGTTTCTCAGTTGAAGAAGTGTCATGCTGAGATGGCCGATATTCCTCTGAGAGATACAGTGCCCCTGGAAGCAATTCAGTTGGATAGTGATTTGACATATGAGGAGAAACCCGTCAAGATTCTCGAGTTTGCCAGCCGAGTCACACGCAGTAAGGTTATCAAGTTTTGCAAAGTCCAGGGGAGCCACCATACCGAGGATGAAGCCACCTGGGAACAAGAGGATGATCTTCTCAAAGACCACCCACACCTATTTTCTAGCCAACCCGAATCTCGAGGGCGAGATTCATCTTAAGGGGGGTAGCTTTGTAACATCCCAAATTTTCAATTTGGAATGTTATACATAGATCATTCATGCATATCATATTTCATTTGCATATTAGCTTTGCGATCCTAGAAATTCTAAGCAACTCAAGGACCCACGGAGAGAGTTGGGGATTTCATCGTTTTCATATTTGAATTTTATCAAATATTGAAACAAGGGTCATTTGTTTTAATTATTTTTCTCTCCAAAAATATTTCATATCAAAATATATGAGAGGGGATAATATGACTTCCCCAAAATAATGAAATATTGGAGGAAAAATATTAAAAACAAATAAAAAATTTTATTTGGATTTTATTGCTATTTTATTTGAATTAGGAAAATACGCGTTTTCAAAATTGCATTAGAGTCCTCAATAAATGTCCACCTTGTCCGGTAGATTTTTAGAGGATGGGGAAAATTTATTTCAGGATTTTTGGAGTCCATTTAGTATTTCGTTTCTTCGTTTTTCTGCGCGTTAGAATTTTTTTTAAGAAAAAGTGCAACCGCCTTACCGGGCCGTGTCCGACCTGGACACCAACCCGGCCGGCCTCTTTATAAGCTGGGGCCCCGAGACCCCGCAGCCCACCAGCCGCCGCGCCTCCCGAACCCTAGCCGCCAGCCCGCGCCGCCGCCTCAATCTGCGAGCCGCCGCCACTCGCCGCCGCCGCTGCAGCGCGCCGCCGCGCCGCCACTCGCCGCCGCCGCCCGGAGCCGCCGCCCCGCCCCGCCAGATCCCGCCGCTGAGGTAGCCGCCGCCGCCGGTATTCGCGAGTTGATCGTCGTTTTTTTTCGGTTAGTTCGGTTTTTTTTGAAACCCAAGATATGTTTTCTTTAAAAATAGATCGGTTTGGTTTTTCTCGATTCGGTTAAATTGCGGACGTTCGTCCGTACGTTCGATTTTAATGAACGTCGTTCACCCGTTAGTTACAGACAACGAACGCTCGTTCGTTAGCCTGTTCGTCAGTTTTCTTTTTCCAGGGTTTTTCGCGATTATTTTCGATTGCGATTTCTGACCCGATTTTCGTTTTAGTTTATCTTTTCGCTCGTTTATCAGAATTAGGCGATTCAAGCGCCTAGATCTTCGTCTCGAAGCCCTCTTTCTGTTTAACCAACTTGAACAAGATTTTGGAATTCTAAAATTTGACTTTAGTCTAGATTAGTGAACGAATCTTGTTTCTTTAGTAGTTTGAGTTTCGTTGCTCCGTTTGATTTGATTCTTTTTGCAAATCGAATCTCTTCAGTTGCGTTTTCAGATTCGATCTTCTTATTTGAGTTTACCCGTGCATCTATGATTGATTGCTTATGTATGCTATTTTTTGTTTGCGATAGAATTCCCGGAGTGCGAGGCGTGCTACTACGAGTCTCTAGGTTTTGCAGATCGTCAGCAAGGCAAGTAACACATTGATCATACTCTTTTCATACCCAGTTTTTATGCATTAGTTCTAATCCTCAAACACTGCATGATTAGGATGTGATAACTTGTGGGTATTGGGAAGCAGATAAGGTAGAACCTATTGCCCTGTTTATTATCAAACCTTGGGTGTTACTTCTACGTTATGCTATTATTGCTATGTTATGCTCGTAGACGTGGTTTGGGTGAGTGAATCCATGACAGATGTGAGATTGTTATTTAATGGTTCAACTTAAGGTGGCAACTTTAATACACATCTGGGTGGATTGCTTGTTTTGGGCACCTGGGGAATCCAGTGTTGTCCTAGGAGATCCCGAGGATATACCGTGTGATCCTCCTACGGTCCGCCACCCAGGCTCAAAGGGATCGTGAGATTATTCATGCTAGAAACTTCCGTGTGCAGCCACAAGCCATTATGGGCTCTGACATAGTTGAGTATGCTACATGACCTCTTGAAGAGGTGGACTAGCAGATGTAGGGGAAAGTAGGTGTAGCGGTCCACCCTGAGTAAAGAGTTAATGTTTCTGAAAGACTGTGTCTTGGTCATCCGTTTCTCAAACACCATGTAGTGCGAGAAATCCAACGGAGGAGATCGAGTCTTGTGGGGAAAAGTGCGCAAACCTCTGTAGAGTGTACAATCTAATCATGGTTAGCCGTGTCCCCGGTTATGGACATCTTGAGTATCTAGTACTTGGACTATCCTATTGTATCTCATCACTCTAAAATTAAACTATTGGGTTGATGATTATTTTCCTTAATTGGGATTGAGATGGGGGTACCATTCTCAGTGTTGTTCAACCACCATGATAGTTAAATAAAATGTATTCCTTTGTTGTAGGGAAAAATTGGCTTTTTGCAAAACATATTAACCATTACAGCCTCCACCAGCCATATATGCATGTAGTGATAGCAGTTATTCTGTTCATTGCTTTACTGTGTTACTTTGCCAGCATATTCCATGTGCTGACCCGTTTTCGGGCTGCAACGTATTATGTTGCAGACTTTTCAGACGATGAGTAAGGAGGCGGTTAGGTCGTCGTCGTGCACTCAGTTATGCCGTTGGAGTTGATGGACTCACTTTATCTTCCAAGCCTTCCGCTGTTATCTTATTTAAGGCCTTAAGCCATATTTATTGTAATAAGTTCTGTTTTGAGACATTCGATGTAATAAGTGTGTGATTGCACTCTGTTATAAATCCTTCGAGTATTGTGTGTGTCAGCATCACCGATCCAGGGATTACACTTATGCACAGAGATTTGACCGTCTGAGGTCGGATCGCTACATGCATAAAAGAGTTCAGAGAAGACTCAAATAATATTCATAGATAATCTGAACATAAACTCACAATTCATCGGATCTCAACAAACACACCGCAAAGAAGATTACATCAAATAGATCTCCAAGAACATCAAGGAGAACATTGTATTGAAGATCAATGAGAGAGAAGAAGCCATCTAGCTACTAGCTATTGACCCGTAGGTCTGTGGTAAACTACTCACACATCGTCGGAAGGGCATCAAGGTTGGTGTAGAAGCCCTCCGTGATTGAATCCCCCTCCGGCCGAGTACCGGAAAAGTCTCCAAGATGGGATCTCATGAGAACAGAAGCTTGCGGCGGTGAGAAAGTATTTTTGGTGTGCCCTCTGGTGTACGGGGACTATTTGGCTATTTATGGAGCTGGAATTAGGGTTAGGAGTGCCACGAGGGCCCCACAAGCCTGGGGGGTGCCCCCCCAGGGCACGCCTCCATGGCTTGTGGCCCTCTCATGGCTCTTTTGGCCTCCTCCCAAAGCTCCGTGGGTGTCTTCTTATCCAAGAAAAATCGTCAAAAAGTTTCGTTCCATTTGGACTCCGTTTGTTATTGATTTTCTGTAAAAGACAAAAACAAGGAAAAAAACAGCCACTGGCACTGGGCACTAGGTTAATAGGTTAGTCATAAAAACTGATATAAAAAGCATAATAATGCATATAAAACATCCAAAATGGATAATATAATAGCATGGAACAATAAAAAATTATAGATACGTTGGAAAGATATCACACATCCATGACAGAAAAAGTTTTTGTCCAGACCATAATGTTATGGAAGTGTCTTTTTTGTAGTGTTGGTCATCACTGCTCTCTGGGGAATGGCCGATGACTTTTGTTGTGGACCGATTAATGGGTGGACTGAGATAGCTTAAGCGAACTTGCACCCTCCCTCTTTCCTTTTGTTAGGCTGGCGGGGATGATGGCCTACAAGTGCTGTCGGGGGGGGGGGGGGTGTGTGAACCCCATGCAGGCAACGGAACCCAGATCCTTTTCAGAAACAACGGGGCCAGCAACGCCCCTCAAGCCGGCTCGCGCTTGGCAGGGTCGCTCGACCCGGCCAAGCCCCTCGACCCGGCCAAATTCCTCAACCCGGCCCCAACGGCCGGCGCAAGGCAGCAGAACCCGACGCTCCAAGACTTCCCCAACAAGCCAGCTTCCCCTTGGCGTGTTCCCCAACCCGGCCACGGGTCAACTCCCGTCCCATCCAGGCCGTACGATGGGACGAGTCATCATTCAGAGATGAGCAAGGCAACAGTGCCCCGCTGATACGTCTCCAACGTATCTATAATTTTTGATTGCTCCATGCTATTATATACTCTGTTTTGGATGTTTAATGGGCTTTATTATACACTTTTATATTATTTTTGGGACTAAAATATTAACCCAAGGCCCAGTGCAAATTGTTGTTTTTTTGCCTATTTCAGTGTTTCGCAGAAAAGGAATATCAAACGGAGTCCAAACGGAATGAAACCTTCGGGAGCGTGATTTTTGGGACAAACGTGATCCAGAGGAATTGGAGTGGACGTCAAGTAATCAACAAGGAGGCCATGAGGAAGGGGGCGCGCCTACCCCCTGGGTGCGCCCTCCACCCTCGTGGGCCCCTCATGGTTCCACCGACCTACTTCTTCCTCCTATATATACCTACGTATCCCGAAACCATTGAGGAGCACCACGAAAACCTATTTCCACCGTCGCAACCTTCTGTACCCGTGAGATCCCATCTTGGGGCCTTTTCCGGCGCTCCGCCGGAGGGGGAATCGATCACGGAGGGCTTCTACATCAACACCATAGCCTCTCCGATGATGTGTGAGTAGTTTACCACAGACCTTCGGGTCCATAGTTATTAGCTAGATGGCTTCTTCTCTCTCTTTGGATCTCAATACAAAGTTCTCCTCGATCTTCTTGGAGATCTATTTGATGTAACTCTTTTTGCGGTGTGTTTGTCGAGATCCGATGAATTCTGGGTTTATGATCAAGATTATCTATGAAAAATATTTGAATCTTCTCTAAATTCTTTTATGTATGATTGGTTATGTTTGCAAGTCTCTTCGAATTGTCAGTTTGGTTTGGCCTACTAGATTGATCTTTCTTGCAATGGGAGAAGTGCTTAGCTTTGGGTTCAATCATGCGGTGCTCGATCCCAGTGACGGTAGGGGAAACGACACGTATTGTATTGCTGCCATCGAGGATAAAAATACGGGGTTTATATCATATTGCTTGAGTTTATCCCTCTACATCATGTCATCTTGCCTATTGCGTTACTCTGTTCTTATGAACTTAATACTCTAGATGCATGCTGGATAGCGGTCGATGTGTGGAGTAATAGTAGTAGATGCAGGCAAGAGTCGGTCTACTTGTTGCGGACGTGATGCCTATATGCATGATCATGCCTAGATATTCTCATAATTATGCACTTTTCTATCAATTGCTCGATAGTAATTTGTTCACCCACCATAATACTTATGCTATCTTGAGAGAAGCCACTAGTGAAACCTATGGCCCCCGGGTCTATTTTCCATCATATAAGTTTCCAATCTATTTTTACTTTGCAATCTTTACTTTCAATAATTATCATAAAAATACCAAAAATATTATCTTATCATCTCTATTAGATCTCACTTTTGCAAGTGGCCGTGAAGGGATTGACAACCCCTTTATCGCGTTGGTTGGAAGGTTCTTATTTGTTTGTGTAGGTACGAGGGACTTGCATGTGGCCTCCTACTGGATTGATACCTTGGTTCTTAAAAACTGTGGGAAATACTTACACTACTTTGCTGCATCACCCTTTCCTCTTCAAGGAAAAAACCAACACATGCTCAAGAGGTAGCAAGAAGGATTTCTGGCACCGTTGCCAGGGAGTCTACGCACAAGTCAAGACATACCAAGTACCAATCACAAACTCTTATCCCTTGCATTACATTATTTGCCATTTGCCTCTCGTTTTCCTCTCCCCCACTTCACCCTTGCCGTTTTATTCGCCCTCTTTTTCCGTTCACCTCTTTTTCGCTTGCTTCTTGTTTGCTTGTGTGCTGGATTGCTTGCTCGTCACGATGGCTCAAGATAATACTAAATTGTGTGACTTTGCCAATACCAACAACAATAATTTTCTTAGCACTCCTATTGCTCCTCTTACCGATGCTGAATCTTGTGAAATTAATGCTACTTTGCTGAATCTTGTCATGAAAGATCAATTCACCGGCCTTCCAATTCGCCGGCCTTCCTAGTGAAGATGCCACTACCCATCTAAATAGCTTTGTTGATTTATGTGATATGCAAAAGAAGAAAGATATGGACAATGATATTTTTAAATTGAAGCTACTTCCTTTTTCGCTTAGAGATCGTGCTAAAACTTGGTTTTCGTCTTTGCCTAAAAATAGCATTGATTCTTGGAATAAGTGCAAAGATGCCTTTATCTCTAAGTATTTTCCTCCCGCTAAGATCAACTCTCTTAGAAACGATATTATGAATTTTAAGCAACTTGATCACGAACATGTTGCACAAGCTTGGGAGAGGATGAAATTAATGATACGTAATTGCCCTACACATGGTTTGAATTTATGGATGATTATACAAAAAATTTATGCCGGATTGAATTTTGCTTCTAGAAACCTTTTAGATTCGGCCGCGGTAGGCACTTTTATGGAAATCACTTTAGGAGAAGCTACTAAACTCCTAGATAATATTATGGTCAATTATTCTCAATGGCACACTGAAAGATCCACAAGTAAAAAGGTGCATGCAATTGAAGAAATTAATGTTTTGAGTGGAAAGATGGATGAACTTATGAAATTGTTTGCTAATAAGAGTGTTTCTTCTGATCCCAATGATATGCCTTTGTCTACTTTGATTGAGTATAATAATGAATCTATGGATGTGAATTTTGTTGGTAGGAACAATTTTGGTAAAAACGCTTATAGAGGAAATTTTACTCCTAGGCCGTATCCTAGTAATTCCTCTAATAATTATGGTAATTCCTACAACAACTCTTATGGAAATTTTAATAAGATGCCCTCTGATTTTGACACTAGTGTTAAAGAATTTGTGATTTCTCAAAAGAATTTCAATGCTTTGCTTGAAGAAAAATTGCCCAAGATTGATGAGTTGGCTAGGAACATGGATAGAATTTCTCTTGATGTTGATTCTTTGAAACTTAGATCTATTCCACCTAAGCATGATATCAATGAGTCTCTCAAGTCCATGAGAATTTCCATTGATGAGTGCAAAGAAAGAACCGCTAGGATACGTGCTAAGAAAGATTGCTTTGTGAAAGCGTGTTGTTCTAGTTTTCATGATAATAAGGATGTAGATCTAAAAGTAATTGATGTGTATCCTATTAAATATTTTTTTGGAAATATGAATCTTGATAATGATGGGACTAGAGATGAGTCAACTTAGTTAAAAGGCGTCCCAATGATTCGGAGTTTTTAGATCTTGATGCAAAAATTGGTAAAAGTGGGACTGAAGAGGTCAAAACTTTACATAGCAATGAACCCACTATTTTTGATTTCAAGGAATTTAATTATGATAATTGTTCTTTGATAGATTGTATTTCCATGTTGCAATCCATGCTAAATTCTCCGCATGCTTATAGTCAAAATAAGGCTTTTACCAAACATATCGTTGATGCTTTAATGCAATCTTATGAAGAAAAGCTTGAATTGGAAATTTCTATCCCTAGAAAACTTTATGATGAGTGGGAACCCACTATTAAAATTAAAATTAAATATCATTAATGCTATGCTTTGTGTGATTTGGGTGCTAGTGTTTCCACGATTCCAAAAACTTTGTGTGATTTGCTAGGTTTCCGTGAATTTGATGATTGTTCTTTAAACTTGCACCTTGCGGATTCCACCATTAAGAAACCTATGGGAAGAATTAAAGATATTCTTATTGTTGCAAATAGGAATTGTGTGCCCGTAGATTTCATTGTTCTTGATATAGATTGCAATCCTTCATGTCATATTATTCTTGGTAGACCTTTCCTTAGAACGATTGGTGCAATTATTGATATGAAGGAAGGGAATATTAGATTCCAATTTCCGTTAAGGAAAGGCATGGAACACTTTCCTAGAAAGAAAATTAAATTACCTTATGAATCTATTATGAGAGCTACTTATGGATTGCATGCCAAAGATGGCAATACCTAGATCTATCCTTATCTTTATGCCTAGCTAGGGGCGTTAAACGATAGCGTTTATTGGGAGGCAACCCAATTTTATTTTAGTTTTTTGCTTTTTGGTTCTGTTTAGTAATAAATCTTCCATCTAGCTTCTGGTTAGATGTGTTTTGTGTTTTAATTAGTGTTTGTGCCAAGTAGAACCTTTGGGAAGACTTGGGGAAAGTCTTTGCGATCTTGCTGTAAAAAACAGAAACTTTAGCGCTCACGAGATTAGCTACAACTTTTTACTGGAGAGTTATATTTAGTTGATTCTTTTTGCATATGATTAATAGGTAAATTAGTCACCTACAGAAATTTATTTTAGAATTTTTGGAGTTCCAGAAGTCTGCGTTTGATACAGATTACTACAGACTGTTCTGATTTTGACAGATTCTGTTTTTCGTGTGTTGTTTGCTTATTTTGATGAATCTATGGCTAGTAATGGAGTTTATAAACCATAGAGAAGTTGGAATACAGTAGGTTTAACACCAATATAAATAAAGGATGAGTTCATTACAGTACCTTAAAGTGGTGTTTTGTTTTCTTTCGGTAACGGAGCTCACGAGATTTTCTGTTAAGTTTTGTGTTGTGAAGTTTTCAAGTTTTTGGTAAAGATTTGATGGATTATGGAACAAGGAGTGGCAAGAGCCTAAGCTTGGGGATGCCCAAGGCACCCCAAGGTAAAATCCAAGGACACCAAAAATCCTAAGCTTGGGGATGCCCCGGAAGGCATCCCCTCTTTTGTCTTCGTCCATCGGTAATTTTACTTGGAGCTATATTTTTATTCACCACATGATATGTGTTTTGCTTGGAGCGTCTTGTATGATTTGAGTCTTTGCTTTTTAGTTTACCACAATCATCCTTGCTGTACCCATTTTGGGAGAGACACACATTAATCGGGATTTATTAGAATACTCTTTATGCCTCACTTATATCTTTTGAGTTAAACAATTTTGCTCTAGTGCTTCACTTATATCTTTTAGAGCACGGTGGTGATTCTATTTTATAGAAATAATTGATCTCTCATGCTTCACTTATATTATTTCGAGAGTCCTTTAGAACAGCATGGTAATTTGCTTTGGTTATAAAATTAGTCCTAATATGATAGGCATCCAAGATAAAAACTTTAAAGTGCATTGAATACTAAGAGAAGTTTGATACTTGATGATTGTTTTGAGATATGGAGGTAGTGATATTAAAGTTGTGCTAGTTGAGTAGTTGTGAATTTGAGAAATACTTGTGTTGAAGTTTGCAAGTCCCGTAGCATGCACGTATGGTAAACGTTGTGTAACAAATTTGAAACATGAGGTGTTCTTTGATTGTCATCCTTATGAGTGGCGGTCGGGGACGAGCGATGGTCTTTTCCTACCAATCTATCCCCCTAGGAGAATGCACGTAGTGCTTGGTTTTTGATGACTTGTAGATTTTTGCAATAAGTATGTGAGTTATTTATGACTAATGTTGAGTCCATGGATTATACGCACTCTCAACCTTCCATCATTGCTAGCCTCTTCGGTACCGTGCATTGCCCTTTCTCACCTTGAGAGTTGGTGCAAACTTCGCCGGTGCATCCAAACCCCGTGATACGATACGCTCTATCACACATAAACCTCCTTATATCTTCCTCAAAACAGCCACCATACCTACCTATTATGGCATTTCCATAGCCATTCCAAGATATATTGCCATGCAACTTTCCACCGTTCCGTTTATTATGACACGCTTCATCATTGTTAGATTGCCTCGCATGATCATGTAGTTGACATCGTATTTGTGGAAATTCCACCATGCATATTACTTCATACATGTCACTCTTGATTCATTTCCCATCCTGGTACACCGCCGAAGGCATTCATATAGAGATATACTTTTGTTCTAGTATCGAGTTGTAATCATTGAGTTGTAAATAAATAGAAGTGTGATGATCATTATTAATAGAGCATTGTCCCAAATAAAAAAGAGAAAGGCCAAATAAAAAAAAGAAGGCCCAAAAAAAAGGGACAATGCTACTATCCTTTTTCCACACTTGTGCTTCAAAGTAGCACCATGATCTTTATGATAGAGAGTCTCTTGTTTTGTCACTTTCATATACTAGTGGCAATTTTTCATTATAGAACTTGGCTTGTATATTCCAACAATGGCTTCCTCAAATGCCCTAGGTCTTCGTGAGCAAGCAAGTTGGATGCACACCCACTTAGTTTCTTTTGTTGAGCTTTCATACATTTATAGCTCTAGTGCATCCCTTGCATGGCAATCCCTACTCCTTGCATTGACATCAATTGATGGGCATCTCCCTAGCCCGCTGAATAGCCACGTCAATGTGAGACTTTCTCGTTTTTTTTGTCTTCTCCACACAACCCCCATCATTATATTCTATTCCACCCATAGTGCTATATCCATGGCTCACGCGCATATATTGCGTGAAAGTTGAAAAAAGTTTGAGATTACTAAAGTATGAAACAATTGCTTGGCTTGTCATCGGGGTTGTGCAAGATGAGGGCATTCTTGTGTGACGAAAATGAAGCATGGCCAAACTATATGATTTTGTAGGGATGAGCTTTCTTTGGCTATGTTATTTTGAGAAGACATAATTGCTTGGTTAGTATGCTTGAAGTATTATTATGTTTATGTCAATACTAAACTTTTATCTTGAATCTTTCGGATCTGAACATTCATGCCACAATAAAGAAGATTACATTAAAGAATATGCTAAGTAGCATTCCACATCAAAAATTCTGTTTTTATCATTTACCTACTCGAGGAGGAGCAGGAATTAAGCTTGGGGATGCTTGATACGTCTCCAATGTATCTATAATTTTTGATTGCTCCATGCTATTATATATTCTGTTTTGGATGTTTAATGGGCTTTATTATACACTTTTATATTATTTTTGGGACTAACCTATTAACCCAAGGCCCAGTGCAAATTGTTGTTTTTTTGCCTATTTCAGTGTTTCGCAGAAAAGGAATATCAAACGGAGTCCAAACGGAATGAAACCTTCGGGAGCGTGATTTTTGGGACAAACGTGATCCAGAGGACTTGGAGTGGACGTCAAGTAATCAACAAGGAGGCCACGAGGCAGGGGGCGCGCCTACCCCCTGGGCGCGCCCTCCACCCTCGTGGGCCCCTCGTGGCTCCACCGACCTACTTCTTCCTCCTATATATACCTACGTATCCCGAAACCATTGAGGAGCACCACGAAAACCTATTTCCACCGTCGCAACCTTCTGTACCCGTGAGATCCCATCTTGGGGCCTTTTCCGGCGCTCCGCCGGAGGGGGAATCGATCACGGAGGGCTTCTACATCAACACCATAGCCTCTCCGATGATGTGTGAGTAGTTTACCACAGACCTTCGGGTCCATAGTTATTAGCTAGATGGCTTCTTCTCTCTCTTTGGATCTCAATACAAAGTTCTCCTCGATCTTCTTGGAGATCTATTTGATGTAACTCTTTTTGCGGTGTGTTTGTCGAGATCCGATGAATTGTGGGTTTATGATCAAGATTATCTATGAACAATATTTGAATCTTCTCTAAATTCTTTTATGTATGATTGGTTATCTTTGCAAGTCTCTTCGAATTATCAGTTTGGTTTGGCCTACTAGATTGATCTTTCTTGCAATGGGAGAAGTGCTTAGCTTTGGGTTCAATCATGCGGTGCTCGATCCCAGTGACAGTAGGGGAAACGACACGTATTGTATTGCTGCCATCGAGGATAAAAAGATGGGGTTTATATCATATTGCTTGAGTTTATCCCTCTACATCATGTCATCTTGCCTAATGCGTTACTCTGTTCTTATGAACTTAATACTCTAGATGCATGCTGGATAGCGGTCGATGTGTGGAGTAATAGTAGTAGATGCAGGCAAGAGTCGGTCTACTTGTTGCGGACGTGATGCCTATATGCATGATCATGCCTAGATATTCTCATAATTATGCACTTTTCTATCAATTGCTCGACAGTAATTTGTTCACCCACCGTAGTACTTATGCTATCTTGAGAGAAGCCACTAGTGAAACCTATGGCCCCCGGGTCTATTTTCCATCATATAAGTTTCCAATCTATTTTTACTTTGCAATCTTTACTTTCAATCTTTATCATAAAAATACCAAAAATATTATCTTATCATCTCTATCAGATCTCACTTTTGCAAGTGGCCGTGAAGGGATTGACAACCCCTTTATCGCGTTGGTTGCAAGCTTCTTATTTGTTTGTGTTGGTACGAGGGACTTGCGTGTGGCCTCCTACTGGATTGATACCTTGGTTCTTCAAAACTGAGGGAAAAACTTACGCTACTTTGCTGCATAACCCTTTCCTCTTCAAGGGAAAAACGAACGCATGCTCAAGAGGTAGCACCCGCCCATGCCTCTGGTCAGCCGGGCGTGGCAATAGTGCCCCACCTACCCGCTGACCGAGGTTGGCGTGGCTACAGTGCACCCATCGTCACTGCTGACGTCAGCAAGCGGCGACATGACAGAGCGCCACTTTAGCGGACTCAACCCGGCCACTCCCTGACGATCGACAAGACGGCTAATAGTGCCCCTACACCCGGCGGGTCCCACGCCCGGAGAACCCGACGAGCCCTGACACCCGACGGGTCCTAGCACCGGCCCCCCATACGATGACAACCCGGCCCCACGGCCTTGTAATATTACCATTGTACCCCTGGGGGGTTGACTATAAAACCCCCCAGGAGCCCTCATGCATACGGGCGAACACAGAGAGACTGATCAGTAGAACACACACACACACACGCACCCAAGGAGAGGGAGTAACCTAAACCTTGGCCTGTCTTCCTTCTTCCTCCATACTGCTCTAGGAGCAACTCTATACTGATACATATCAACTACACTCGGCAGGACTAGGGGCGTTATCTCTCCGGAGAGCCCCGAACCTGGGTATGTCTTGCGTTCCGCGCTCGCTCATGCTGACCTCGCCTCTGGAGCCCACCAGTTCCCTCGAGCCTCCTCCTATCTTTATCCATCCCTTGGCATCTGCCGTGCACCCACCATGACAGTTGGCGCCCACTGTGGGGTAGCTTGAGGTCTTGGCCGGGAGCATGCTTCAGACGGGGCTCCTCTCTGATACGTCTCCAACGTATCTATAATTTTTTATTGTTCCATGCTATTATATATTCGGTTTTGGATGTTTAATGGGCTTATTTATACACTTTTATATTATTTTTGGGACTAACGTATTAACCGGAGGCCCAGCCCAAATTGCTGTTTTCTTGCCTATTTCAGTGTTTCGAAGAAAAGGAATATCAAACGAAGTCCAAACGGAATGAAACCTTCAGGAGAGTTATTTTTGGAACGGAAGCAATCCAGTAGATTGGAGTAGATGTCAGGGAAGCTTCGAGGTGGCCACGAGGCAGGGAGGCGCGCCCTACCCGCTGGGCGCCCCCGCCCTCGTGGGCCCCTCATGGTCCCCTAACCGACTTCTTTCGCCTATATATATCCATATACCCTAAAAACATCGGAGAACAGAATAGATCGGGAGTTCCGCCACCGCAAGCCTCTGTAGCCACCGAAACCAATCTAGACCCGTTTCGGTACCCTGCCGGGGGGGGGGGGGAATCCATCACCGGTGGCCATCTTCATCATCCCGACGCTCTCCATGACGAGGAGGGAGTAGTTCACCCTCGGGGCTGAGGGTATGTACTAGTAGCTATGTGTTTGATCTCTCTCTCTCTCTCTCTCGTGTTCTTGAGGTGATACGATCTTGATGTATCGCGAGCTTTGCTATTATAGTTGGATCTTATGATGCTCCTCCCCCTCTTTTCTCTTGTAATGGATTGAGCTTTCCCTTTGAAGTTATCTTATCGGATTAAGTATTTAAGGATTTGAGAACACTTGATGTATGTCTTGCATGTGCGTATCTGTGGTGACAATGGGATATCACGTGATTCACTTGATGTATGTTTGGGTGATCAACTTACGGGTTCCGCTCATGAACTTATGCATAGGGGTTGGCACACGTTTTCGTCTTGATTCTCCGGTAGAAACTTTGGGGCACTCTTTGATGTTCTATGTGTTGGTTGAATAGATGAATCTAAGATTGTTTGATGCATATCGTATAATCATACCCACGGATACTTGAGGTGACATTGGAGTATCTAGGTGACATTAGGGTTTTGGTTGATTTGCGTCTTAAGGTGTTATTCTAGTATGAACTCTATGATAGATCGATCCGAAAGAATAACTTTGAGGTGGTTTCGTACCCTACAATAATCTCTTCGTTTGTTCTCCACTATTAGTGACTTTGGAGTGACTCTCTGTTGCATGTTGAGGGATAGTTATATGATCCAATTATGTTATTATTGATGAGAGAACTTGCACTAGTGAAAGTATGAACCCTAGGCTTTGTTTCCTATCATTGCAATACCGTTTACGCTCACTTTTATCATTAGTTACCTTGCTGTTTTTATAATTTCAGATTACAAAAACCTATATCTACCATCCATATTGCACTTGTATCACCATCTCTTCACCGAACTAGTGCACCTATACAATTTACCATTGTATTGGGTGTGTTGGGGACACAAGAGACTCTTTGTTATTTGGTTGCAGAGTTGTTTGAGAGAGACCATCTTCATCCTACGCCTCCCACGGATTGATAAACCTTAGGTCATCCACTTGAGGGAAATTTGCTATTGTCCTACAAACCTCTGCACTTGGAGGCCCAACAATGTCTACAAGAAGAAGGTTGCGTAGTAGACATCAAGCTCTTTTCTAGCACCGTTGCCGGGGAGGTTAGTGCTTGAAGGTATATCTTTAGATCTTGCAATCGAATCTTTTTGTTTCTTGTTTTATCACTAGTTTAATTTATAAAAGAAAACTACAAAAAAATGGAATTGAGTTTGCCTCATACGCTTCATCTTTTTAATATCTTTCGTGAGTATGATGGAGAGGAAAATTGTGCCAAAATTTTAGAAGAAGAATGCATTGAAATGTTTGGCACTAAATCTTTGGATGATGAGCATGATTGCAATGTTGTTAGTATGAAATCTTTGAATATCTGTGACGCCCCCGATTTGACCGTACACTAATCATGCACGCAA
This sequence comes from Triticum aestivum, assembly GCF_018294505.1. Taxonomy (NCBI): domain Eukaryota; kingdom Viridiplantae; phylum Streptophyta; class Magnoliopsida; order Poales; family Poaceae; genus Triticum; species Triticum aestivum. The sequence goes on from NC_057805.1 coordinate 387,604,886, forward strand.
ATGTGTACGACCAAGATCAGAGACTCACGGGAAGATATCACAACACAACTCTAAAACATAAATAAGTCATACAAGCATCATAATACAAGCTAGGGGCCTCGAGGGCTCGAATACAAGTGCTCGATCACAGACGAGTCAGCGGAAGCAACAATATCTGAGTACAGACATAAGTTAAACAAGTTTGCCTTAAGAAGGCTAGCACAAACTGGGATACAGATCGAACGAGGCGCAGGCCTCCTGCCTGGGATCCTCCTAACTACTCCTGGTCGTTGTCAGCGGCCTGCATGTAGTAGAAGGCACCTCCAGTGTCGTAGGTGTCGTCGTCGACGGTGGCGTCTGGCTCCTGGACTCCAGCATCTGGTTGTGACAACCAGATAGAAAAGAAATGGGGGAAAAGAGGGAGAGAAGCAACCGTGAGTACTCATCCAAAGTACTCGCAAGCAAGGAGCTATACTACATATGCATGGGTATATGTGTAAAGGGGCATATCAGTGGACTGAACTGCAGAATGCCAGAATAAAAGGGGGATAGCTAGTCCTGTCGAAGACTACGCTTCTGGTCATCTCCATCTTGCAGCATGTAGAAGAGAGTAGATTGAAGTCCTCCAAGTAGCATCGCATAGCATAATCCTACCCGGCGATCCCCTCCTCGTCGCCCTGTTAGAGAGCGATCACCGGGTTGTATCTGGTACTTGGAAGGGGTGTATTTTATTCAGTATCCAGTTCTAGTTGTCATAAGGTCAAGGTACAACTCCGGGTCGTCCTTTTACCGAGGGACACGGCTATTCGAATAGATAAACTTCCCTGCAGGGGTGCACCACATAACCCAACACGCTCGATCCCATTTGGCCGGACACACTTTTCTGGGTCATGCCCGGCCTCGTAAGATCAACGCGTCGCAGCCCCACCTAAGCACAACAGAGCGGTCAGCACGCCGGTCTAATCCTAAGCGCGCAGGGGTCTGGGCCCATCGCCCTATGCACACCTGCACGTTGCGTACGCGGCCGGAAGCAGACCTAGCCTAGTGGCATTCCAGTCCAATCCGGCGCGCGCCACTCAGTCGCTGACGTCAAGAAGGCTTCAGCTGATACCACGACGCCGGGATACCCATAACTACTCCCGCGTAGATGGCTAGTGCGTATAGACCAAATGGCCAGACTCAGATCAAATACCAAGATCTCGTTAAGCGTGTTAAGTAACCGCGAACGCCGACCAGGGCCAGGCCCACCTCTCACCTGGGTGGTCTCAACCTGCCCTGTCGCTCCGCCACAAAGATCCACTTGCGGGTACTCCTACGAGCCGACCCGACTTTAGTCACCACATGTATCATGCATATAGTATATAAGTATATACCCGTGATCACCGCCCAGGTGATCACGACCCGATAGTATAGCACAGCAGACGGACAAGAATGTAGGGCCACTGATGGAAAACTAGCATCCTATACTAAGCATGTAGGATTGCAGGTACAGGTATCAACAGTAGTAGCAAGGATAGGCTATGCATCAGGATAGGATATCGGAAAACAGTAACATGCTACACTACTCTAATGCAAGTAGAATAGAGAAAGTAGGCGATATCTGGTGATCAAGGGGGGGGGGGGCTTGCCTGGTTGCTCTGGCAAGTAGGAGGGGTCGTCAACTCCGTAGTCGAACTGGACAGCAGCAGTGTCGGTCTCGTAGTCTATCGGAGAGAAGAGGGGGGAAGAAACAGTAAATACAATGCAAACATAAGCATGACGATGCGTGACATGACAATGAGCGGTGCTAGGTGTGCCCTAACGCGACAGTAGGTGGTACCGGCGAAGGGGGGGAACATCCGGGAGGTATTCCCAATGTTTCGCGTTTTCGGACAGACGGACCGGAGGGGGAAAGTTGCTAGTTCGATAGGTTAGGGGGTTGTGGTGGACGAACGGACTGCATATTCGGATTCGTCTCGTCGTTCTGAGCAACTTTCATATAGAAAACATTTTCATCCGAGTTACGGTTTAAAAGATACGAATTTTCAAAGTTTATTTGAATTTCTGGAATTATTTAAATTAAGCAAAAATGAATTATGACGCCAGCATGAGGCAATGCTGACGTCAGCAGGTCAACAGGTCGGCTGACCAGTCAAACCAGACAGGTGGGTCCAGTGGGACCCACATGTCAGCCTCTGTTAGTCTAATATTAATTTAAACTAAACTAACAGTCTAATTAGAGGGGTGGGCCCCATATGTCACTGAGTGATTAGTTAATCTAATTATTTTTATTTATAAAACATTTTTCTTTTTCTCCTTTTTTTTAATTTTGCGGCGGGGCCCGCATGTCAGTGGCTGGGCCTGCCCAGTCAGCAGTTGACTGGGTCAACCCAGTCAACTGGGACCCACGGGGCCCACTGGCAGTGGCTCTGGGGTGGCCCCAGGCCGGCCACGTCGGCGGCCGGCGCCGGAGCAACTCCGGCGACCAAAACAGCGGCGGCCCCTCGCCGGAGTTGGCCGGAATCGCGCTACGGGGCTCGGGGAGGAGCGGGGCTAGGCCCATTCGAAAGGGCTCGCAGCGCCGCATCCAGGGGTGGCCGGGGCTTCGCCGGACTTGGCCGGAATCGGCGCCGGCGAGCGGCGGAGGCGGCGGCGCGCACGGGTGCCCGACGGAAACGAGGCTACGGCGGGCTATCGAGCAAGCGGAGGGGCTGGGGGGCATCTACGCGAGGTGGGGAGTGCAATGGGCTTGAGCCCGTGACCAACAGGTCACCGGAGCCTCGCCGGCGGCGAGCTCCGCGGCGCGGCGTTCGGGTGCGCGTGGGGAAGCAGCTAGGGGGGCGCGCGAGAGAGAAAAGACAGGGGAGGAGGGGGGAAGGCTCACCGCGCGGCACACGGAGGCCGGTGAGAGGCTTAGGAGCAGCAGGTCGGCGCCGGGGAAGAAGGGGGTCGCCGGCGTCCGAAGTTGAAGACGAGCTCGGTGTGCTCGTTGTAGGGTCTCCGGTCTCCAACGGGCTGCACCAGACGAAGCAGCGGGCGACGGCGGTCCTTGGAGACAACGTGGGGCGGCGAGGTGGGCACGGTGGCCGTGTGAACGACGGGAACGGCGGCGACCGCGTCGGGCGTGGGGAAGGAGAGAGCGGCGCGGATCTGGGGGGGAAAGAGAGAGGCGCAGGGGCCGAGAGGAGAGCGGGGCGAGTGGGAGAGAGGCCCGAGGAGGCGGGGGTGCTGGCGCCCTTATCCTCCCCGTCGCCGGCGAGGTGGTGCGGCGGGGACTGCCCCTGTTCCGACCCCGGTCGGGGGAACAGGGAGGGGGCGAGCGGGAGAGGTGGGCTGGGCCGGGGGTCGGCCCAGTCGGGCCAGGGGTCCAGTGGGGGGGGGAGGGCCTTCTCCTTTTTTCTTTTTTGTTGTCTATGTTCTTTTGCATTTTCCTTTTATTTGTTTATTTTCTTTTCTGTTTTATTTCATTTAAAAGTATTTAGGTATTTTATAAAAATGTGTTTTGTCCACCATAATTACCAGTGTATTATTTGGCACCCACCGAACATTTTTGTTTAAATTTTTGAAAACTTTTATTTTCCACTTTGATTTTAATTGAAGTTTGAACTAGGAGTTTGAAAAGAAATGTGATGCAATTGTGATCAAGCCCTGTTTAGCAACATGATTAGCCTAATCTCAGAGAGTTACTGTAGCATGATTCTCGGGGTGTTACAATATCCATAGTACTAATGATGATTACACTAGTCATGATGAAAATGTCTCATATAAGCATGTCAACTTTTGTGGAGTGCATAGAGTTTGCAAGTACACACCAATTAGGGAAAATAGATTTTGCAAGAGGCATAAGTATTTGGAAACTAAATGGTTGCAAGAAAGGCTAGATGTTTGTGCTGAAAATTTAAAATTTCTTCACCATACTTGTGAACTTTGCAATGAACACGGTCATTTAAATATCAAATGCAAATTGTTTCATGATCGAATCGTGTCCAAAAATTGTGATGACTTGATTTCCCTTGCACATCATAATGAACTTAGTTTGCTTTTGGGTTATGAAGAAATGAAACGTACAACTAAGCATATTCCCGAATATAACCTTGAGAAATTCCTCGATATTGATCTAGAAGAAATTTATATGTATTGTGCGGTGAATTGCATTGAAAATCCTTATATTGCCAAGTACATAAAGAAAAGAAAACAAATAGAAGATGAAGAGAATACTAACGAAAGCGAAGAGACTTCCCAATATTCTCCTATTATTTCTTATGATGAATCAGGTAACGAGGAGGAGCGTTCTATTCAACCAATCTCATTAATAAGGAGCTCCAAAAAGAGGATTGAACCCACACATGATGTGAAGAAGAAAAAGAAAAGACGGAGAAGCAAAGGTAGAAAGGTATCACTCCCAAATGATGTTGCTACTATTACCCATTGTGATGATGATAATTGCTATACTATTGGTGCTATCCATACTATTAATGATGGGAGTGATTATGCTTATGATATGAAAAGGCCCAAGCTTGGGGATGCGATGTTTGATGAGAATGAAAGGTTTGAGAATATATTTGCTGCAATTAATGTTTGTCCCAAGCTTGGGGATGCTATGTTTAATGAAGATGATATTTTTAGCCTCCCAAGTTTTGATGAGCAAATTTATTATGATGATAGCATGCCTCCTACTTATGATGATTATATTGATGAAAGTGGGTTTGGAAGAGTGTCAACTTTAGGAAGTAATGATCCCACTATTTTGGAGGGTGTTGAATCTTATAATATTTATGAAAGTATATTTGGAGAGGTCATGACTTTATTTAGTGATGAATCCACTATTTCGGAAGAGGTTTCAATTGATTATGATGAGAACAAAGTTGCTACTTATGATGGTTATTGTGATGAAACTTATGCTATAAAAAGTAGTGAGGACTATATTTATAAAACTTTTCATGATTATGATTACCCTTTTTCTGAACATTACTCCTTTAATGTGGAAACAATTTATAGTATTCGAGTTTCTTATGATACTCCCACTATTCCGAATGAGAAGAATTTTGCTTATGTGGAGAGTAATAAAATTTCTATGCTTGTAGATCATGAAAATAATGCTTTAGGTGCTGGTTATATTGTTGAATTCATTCATGATGCTACTGAAAATTATTATGAGGGAGGAATATTTGCTTGTAGGAATTGCAATAATATCAAGTTTCCTCTCTATGTGTTAAAGTTTTAAAGTTATGCTTGTTTTGCCTTCCTATGCTAGTTGATTATTGTTCTCATAAGTTGTTTGCTCACAAAATCCCTATGCATAGGAAGTGGGTTAGATTTAAATGTGCTAGTCATATGTTTCATGATGCTCCCGTTATGTTTCAATTCTTATCTTTTATGTGAGCATCATTGAAACCATCATGCCTAGCTAGGGGCGTTAAACGTTAGCGCTTGTTGGGAGGCAACCCAATTTTATTTTAGTTCTTTGCATTTTTCTCCTTCTTAGTAATAAATAATCTATCTAGCCTCTGGTTAGATGTGGTTTTATGTTTTAACTAGTGTTTGTGCCAAGTTAAACCTATAGGATCTTCTTGGATGATAGTTATTTGATCTTGCTGAAAATTCCAGAAACTTTCTGTTCACGAAAAAAATTGTTAAAAATTACCAGAACGTTATATAATACTGATTCCAATTGCACCAGGTCAATAAACAAATTATTTAGGTCTTCCTATTTTGGCAGAAGTTTTAGAGTTCCAGAAGCTTGCGTTAGTTACAGATTACTACAGACTGTTCTGTTTTTGACAGATTCTGTTTTTCGTGTGTTGTTTGCTTATTTTGATGAATCTATGGCTAGTAAAAGAGCTTATAAACCATATAGAAGTTGGAATACAGTAGGTTTAACACCAATATAAATATAGAATGATTTCAATACAGTACTTTGAAGTAGTATTTTGTTTTATTTCGCTAACGGAGCTCACGAGATTTTCTGTTAAGTTTTGTGTTGTGAAGTTTTCAAGTTTTGGGTAAAGATTCAATGGACTATGGAATAAGGAGTGGAAAGAGACTAAGCTTGGGGATCCCAAGGCACCCCAAGGTAATATTCAAAGGATAACCAAGAGCCTAAGCTTGGGGATGCCCCGGATGGCATCCCCTCTTTCGTCCTCATTCATCGGTAACTTTACTTGGAGCTATATTTTTATTCACCACATGATATGTGTTTTTCTTGGAGCATCATTTTATTTTGCTTTGCTTGCTGTTTGAATAAAATACCAAGATCTGAAAGTCTTAAATGTTAGAGAGTCTTCACATAGTTACATAATTATTCGACTACTCATTGATCTTCACTTATATCTTTCGGAGAAGTTTGTTGTTTGCTCTAGTGCTTCACTTATATCTTTTAGAGCACGGTGGTGGTTATATTTTATAGAAATTATTGATCTCTCATGCTTCAATTATATTATTTTGAGAGTCATAAACAGCATGGTAATTTGCTTTAATTGTGAAATTAATCTTCTATATTGAGTTTATTGAATATCACGAGAAGTTAGATACTTGATAAGTGTTTTGAGATATAAAGGTGGTAATATTAGAGTGTGCTAGTTGAGTAATTGTGAAATTGATAAATACTAGTGTTAAAGTTGGCAAGTCCCGTAGCATGCACGTATGGTAAAAGTTGTGTGACAATTTTGACACATAGGTGTTCTTTTATTGCTTTCTTTACGAGTGGCGGTCGGGGACGAGCGATGGTCTTTTCCTACCAATCTATCCCTCTAGGGGCATGCGTAGTAGTACTTTGCTTCGAGGGCTAATAAACTTTTGCAATAAGTATATGAGTTCTTTATGACTAATGTGAGTCCATGGATTATACGCACTCTCAACCTTCCACAATTTTCTAGCCTCTATGGTACCGTGCATTGCCCTTTCTCACCTTGAGAGTTGGTGCAAACTTCGCCGGTGCGTCCAAACCCTGTGATATGATACGCTCTATCACACATAAGCCTCCTTATATCTACCTCAAAAAAGCCACCATACGTACCAAGCATGGCATTTCCATAGCCATTTCGAGATATATTTCCATGCAACTTTCCACCGTTCCGTTTATTATGACACGTTCCATCATTGTCATATTGCTTTGCATGATCATGTAGTTGACATCGTATTTGTGGCAAAGCCACCGTTCATTATCTTCATAGATGTCACTCTTGATTCATCGCATATCCTGGTAAACCGCCGGAAGCATTCACATTGAGTCATATTTTGTTCTAAGTATTCAGTTGTAATTGTTGAGTTGTAAATAATAAATGTGTGATGATCATCATTATTAGAGCATTGTCCCATGTGAGGAAAGGATGATGGAGACTATGATTCCCCCACAAGTCGGGATGAGATTCCGGACTAAATAAAAAAAGGGGGAGGCCAAAGAAAAAAAAGAGAAGGCCCAAAGAAAAAAAAGGAGAAAAAAGAAAGAAAAAAATGAGAGAAAAAGAGAGAAGGGACAATGTTACTATCCTTTTTCCACACTTGTGCCTCAAAGTAGCACCGTGATCTTCATGATAGAGAGTCTCCTATGTTGTCACTTTCATATACTAGTGGGAATTTTTCATTATAGAACTTGGCTTGTATATTCCAATGATGGGCTTCCTCAAAATATCCTAGGTCTTCGTGAGCAAGCAAGTTGGATGCACACTCACTTAGTTTCTTTTGTTGATCTTTCATATATTTGTAGCTCTAGAGCATCCGTTGCATGGCAAACCCTACTCCTCTCATTGACATCAATCGATGGGCATCTCCATAGCCTATTGATTAGCCGCGTCAATGTGAGACTTTCTACCTTTTTGTCTTCTCTCATAACCCCCATCATTATACTTTACTCCACCCATAGTGCTATATCCATGGCTTGCGCTCATGTATTGCGTAAGAGTTGAAAAGGCTGAAGCGCGTTAAAAGTATGAACCAATTGCTCGGCTTGTCATCGGGGTTATGCATGATGAGAACGTTTGTGTGACAATATTGAAACATCGCCTAACTATATGATTTTGTAGGGATAAGCATTCTTTGGCTATGTTATTTTGATAAGACATAATTGCTTGGTTAGCATGTTTGAAGTGCTATTGTTTTTATGTCAACATTAAACTTTTATCTTGAATCTTTCGGATCTAAATATTCATGCCACAATAAAAAGATTTACATTGAGAATTATGTTAAGAAGCATTCCACATCAAAAATTCTGTTTTTATCATTTACCTACTCGAGGACGAGCAGGAATTAAGCTTGGGGATGCTGATACGTCTCCAACGTATCTATAATTTATGATTCTACCATGCTATTATATATTCTGTTTTGGATGTTTAATGGGCTTATTCATACACTTTTATATTATTTTTGGGACTAACCTATTTACCGGAGGCCCAGCCCAAATTGTTGTTTTCTTGCCTATTTCAGTGTTTCGAAGAAATGGAATATCAAACGGAGTCCAAACGGAATGAAACCTTCGGGAGAGTTATTTTTGGAACGGAAGCAATCCAGGAGATAGGAGTAGACGTCAGGGAAGCTTCGAGGTGGCCACGAGGCAGGGAGGCGCGCCCCCACCCTCGTGGGCCCCTCGTGGCTCCCCTAACCGACTTCTTTCGCCTATATATATCCATATACCCTAAAAACATCGGAGAATAGAATGATCGGGAGTTCCGCCGCCGCAAGCCTCTGTAGCCACCAAAAACCAATCTAGACCCATTCCGGCACCCTGCCGGAGGGGGAATCCATCACCGGTGGCCTTCTTCATCATCCCGGCACTCTCTATGACGAGGAGGGAGTAGTTCACCCTCGGGGCTGAGGGTATGTACTAGTAGCTATGTGTTTGATCTCTCTCTCTCTCTCTCTCGTGTTCTTAAGGTGATACGATCTTGATGTATCGCGAGCTTTGCTATTATAGTTGGATCTTATGATGCTCCTCCCCCTCTTCTCTCTTGTAATGGATTGAGTTTTCCCTTTGAAGTTATCTTATCGGATTGAGTCTTTAAGGATTTGAGAACACTTGATGTATGTCTTGCATGTGCGTATCCGTGGTGACAATGGGATATCACGTGATTCACTTGATGTATGTTTTGGTATTCAACTTGCGGGCTCCGCTCGTGAACTTATTCATAAGGGTTGGCACACGTTTTCGCCTTGATTCTCCGGTAGAAACTTTGGGGCACTCTTTGAAGTTCTATGTGTTGGTCGAATAGATGAATCTGAGATTTTTTGATGCATATCGTATAATCATACCCACGGATACTTGAGGTGACATTGGAGTATCTAGGTGACATTAGGGTTTTGGTTGATTTGCGTCTTAAGGTGTTATTCTAGTACGAACTCTATGATAGATCGATCCGAAAGAATAACTTTGAGGTGGTTTCATACCCTACAATAATCTCTTCGTTTGTTCTCCGCTATTAGTGACTTTGGAGTGACTCTTTGTTGCATGTTGAGGGATAGTTATATGATCCAATTATTTATTATTGATGAGAGAACTTGCACTAGTGCAAGTATGAACCCTAGGCCTTGTTTCCTATCATTGCAATACCGTTTACGCTCACTTTTATCATTAGTTACCTTGTTGTTTTTATAATTTCAGATTACAAAATCCTATATCTACCATCCATATTGCACTTGTATCACCATCTCTTCGCCGAACTAGTGCACCTATACAATTTACCATTGTATTGGCTGTGTTGGGGACACAAGAGAATCTTTGTTATTTGGTTGCAGGGTTGTTTGAGAGGGACCATCTTCATCCTACGCCTCCCATGGATTGATAAACCTTAGGTCATCCACTTGAGGGAAATTTGCTACTGTCCTACAAACCTCTGCACTTGGAGGCCCAACAACGTCTACAAGAAGAAGGTTGCGTAGTAGACATCAAGCTCTTTTCTAGCACCGTTGCCGGGGAGGTTAGTGCTTGAAGGTATATCTTTAGATCTTGCAATCGAATCTTTTTGTTTCTTGTTTTATCACTAGTTTAATTTATAAAAGAAAACTACAAAAAAATGGAATTGAGTTTGCCTCATACGCTTCATCTTTTTAATATCTTTCGTGAGTATGATGGAGAGGAAAATTGTGCCAAAATTTTAGAAGAAGAATGCATTGAAATGTTTGGCACTAAATCTTTGGATGATGAGCATGATTGCAATGTTGTTAGTATGAAATCTTTGAATATCCATAGTACTAATGATGATTGCACTAGTCATGATGAAAATGTCTCATATAAGCATGTCAACTTTTGTGGAGTGCATAGAGTTTGCAAGTACACACCAATTAGGGAAAATAGATTTTGCAAGAGGCATAAGTATTTGGAAACAAAATGGTTGCAAGAAAGGCTAGATGTTTGTGCTGAAAATTTAAAATTTCTTCACCATACTTGTGAACTTTGCAATGAACATGGTCATTTAAATATCAAATGCAAATTGTTTCATGATCGAATCGTGTCCAAAAATTGTGATGACTTGATTTCCCTTGCACATCATAATGAACTTAGTTTGCTTTTGGGTTATGAAGAAATGAAACGTACAACTAAGCATATTCCCGAATATAACCTTGAGAAATTCCTCGATATTGATCTAGAAGAAATTTATATGTATTGTGCGGTGAATTGCATTGAAAATCCTTATATTGCCAATTACATAAAGAAAACAAAACAAATAGAGGATGAAGAGAATACTAACGAAAGCGAAGAGACTTCCCAATATTCTCCTATTATTTCTTATGATGAATCAGGTAACGAGGAGGAGCGTTCTATTCAACCAATCTCATTAATAAGGAGCTCCAAAAAGAGGATTGAACCCACACATGATGCGAAGAAGAAAAAGAAAAGATGGAGAAGCAAAGGTAGAAAGGTATCTCTCCCAAATGATGTTGCTACTATTACCCATTGTGATGATGACAATTGCTATACTATTGGTGCTATCCATACTATTAATGATGAGAGTGATTATGCTTATGATATGAAAAGCCCATGCTTGGGGATGCTATGTTTGATGAGAATGACAAGTTTGAGAATATATTTGCTGCAATTAATGTTTGTCCCAAGCTTGGGGATGCTATGTTTAATGAAGATGATATTTTTAGCCTCCCAGGTTTTGATGAGCAAATTTATTATGATGATAGCATGCCTCCTACTTATGATGATTATATTGATGAAAGTGGGTTTGGAAGAGTGTCAACTTTAGGAAGTAATGATCCCACAATTTTGGAGGGTGTTGAATCTTATAATATTTATGAAAGTGGATTTGGAGAGGTCATGACTTTATTTAGTGATGAATCCACTATTTCGGAAGAGGTTTCAATTGATTATGATGAGAACAAAGTTGCTACTTATGATGGTTATTGTGATGAAACTTATGCTATAAAAAGTAGTGAGGACTATATTTATAAAACTTGTCATGATTATGGTTACCCTTTTTCTGAACATTACTCCTTTAATGTGGAAACAATTTATAGTATTCGAGTTTCTTATGATACTCCCACTATTCCGAATGAGAAGAATTTTGCTTATGTGGAGAGTAATAAAATTTCTATGCTTGTAGATCATGAAAAGAATGCTTTAGGTGCTGGTTATATTGTTGAATTCATTCATGATGCTACTGAAAATTATTATGAGGGAGGAATATTTGCTTGTAGGAATTGCAATAATATAAAGTTTCCTCTCTATGTGTTAAAGTTTTAAAGTTATGCTTGTTTTGCCTTCCTATGCTAGTTGATTATTGTTCTCATAAGTTGTTTGCTCACAAAATCCCTATGCATAGGAAGTGGGTTAGACTTAAATGTGCTAGTCATATGTTTCATGATGCTCCCGTTATGTTTCAATTCTTATCTTTTATGTGAGCATCATTGAAATCATCATGCCTAGGTAGGGGCGTTAACGTTAGCGCTTGTTGGGAGGCAACCCAATTTTATTTTAGTTCTTCACATTTTGCTCCTGCTTAGTAATAAATAATCTATCTAGCCTCTGGTTATATTTGGTTTTATGTTTTAATTACTGTTTGTGCCAAGTTAAACCTATAGGATCTTCTTGGATGATAGTTATTTGATCTTGCTGAAAATTCCAGAAACTTTCTGTTCACGAAAACAATTGTTAAAAATTACCAGAACGATATATAATACTGATTCCAATTTCAGCAGATCAATAAACAAATTATTTAGGTCGTCCTATTTTGGCAGAATTTTTAGAGTTCCAGAAGTTTGCGTTAGTTACAGATTATTACAGACTGTTCTGTTTTTGACAGATTCTGTTTTTCGTGTGTTGTTTGCTTATTTTGATGAATCTATGGCTAGTAAAAGAGCTTATAAACCATAGAGAAGTTGGAATATAGTAGGATTAACACCAATATAAATAAATAATGAGTTCAATACAGTACTTTGAAGTAGTATTTTGTTTTATTTCGCTAACGGAGCTCACGAGATTTTCTGTTAAGTTTTGTGTTGTGAAATTTTCAAGTTTTGGGTAATGATTCGATGGACTTTGGAATAAGGAGTGGCAACAGACTAATCCTGGGGATGCCCAAGGCACCCCAAGGTAATATTCAAAGGAGAACCAAGAGCCTAAGCTTGGGGATGCCCCGGATGGCATCCCCTCTTTTGTCCTCGTTCATCGGTAACTTTACTTGGAGCTATATTTTTATTCACCACATGATATGTGTTTTGCTTGGAGCGTCATTTTATTTTGTTTTGCTTGCTGTTTTAATAAAATACCAAGATCTGAAAGTCTTAAATGTTAGAGAGTCTTCACATAGTTACATAATTATTCGACTACTCATTGATCTTCACTTATATCTTTCGGAGTAGTTTGTTGTTTGCTCTAGTGCTTCACTTATATATTTTAGAGCATGGTGATGGTTGTATTTTATAGAAATTATTGATCTCTCATGCTTCACTTATATTATTTTGAGAGTCTTAAACAGCATGGTAATTTGCTTTAATTGTGAAATTAATCTTCCATATTGAGTTTCTTGAATATCATGAGAAGTTAGATAGTTGATAAGTGTTTTGAGATATAAAGGTGGTAATATTAGAGTGTCCTAGTGGAGTAATTGTGAAATTGAGAAATCCTTGTGTTAAAGTTGGCAAGTCCCATAGCATGCACGTATGGTAAAAGTTGTGTGACAATTTTGACACATAGGTGTTCTTTTATTGCTTTCCTTATGAGTGGCGGTCGGGGACGAGCGATGGTCTTTTCCTACCAATCTATCCCTCTAGGGGCATGCGTAGTAGTACTTTGCTTCGAGAGCTAATAAACTTTTTCTATAAGTATATGAGTTCTTTATGACTAATGTGAGTCCATGGATTATACGCACTCTCAACCTTCCACAATTTTCTAGCCTCTACGGTACCGTGCATTGCCCTTTCTCACCTTGAGAGTTGGTGCAAACTTTGCCGGTGCATCCAAACCCCGTGATATGATACGCTCTATCACACATAAGCCTCCTTATATCTTCCTCAAAACAGCCACCATACCTACCTATCATGGCATTTCCATAGCCATTCCGAGATATATTTCCATGCAACTTTCCACCGTTCCGTTTATTATGACACGTTCCATCATTTTCATATTGCTTTGCATGCTCATGTAGTTGACATCGTATTTGTGGCAAAGCCACCGTTCATTATCTTCATACATGTCACTCTTGGTTCATCGCATATCCCGGTACACCGCCGGAGGCATTCACATAGAGACATATTTTGTTCTAAGTATTCAGTTGTAATTGTTGAGTTGTAAATAATAAAAGTGTGATGATCATCATTATTAGAGCATTGTCCCATGTGAGGAAAGGATGATGGAGACTATGATTCCCCCACAAATCGGGATGAGATTCCGGACTAAATAAAAAAACGGGGAGGCCAAAGAAAAAAAAAGAGAAGGCCCAAAGAAAAAAAAGGAGAAAAAAGAAAGAAAAAATGAGAGAAAAAGAGAGAAGGGACAATGTTACTATCCTTTTTCCACACTTGTGCTTCAAAGTAGCACCGTGATCTTCATGATAGAGAGTCTCCTATGTTGTCACTTTCATATACTAGTGGGAATTTTTCATTATAGAACTTGGCTTGTATATTCCAATGATGGGCTTCCTCAAAATGTCCTAGGTCTTCATGAGCAAGCAAGTTGGATGCACACCCACTTAGTTTCTTTTGTTGAGCTTTCATATATTTGTATCTCTAGTGCATCCGTTGCATGGCAAACCCTACTCCTCTCATTGACATCAATCGATGGGCATCTCCATAACTATTGATTAGCCACGTCAATGTGAGACTTTCTACCTTTTTGTCTTCTCTCATAACCCCCATCATTATACTTTACTCCACCCATAGTGCTATATCCATGGCTTGCGCTCATGTATTGCGTAAGAGTTGAAAAGGCTGAAGCGCGTTAAAAGTATGAACCAATTGCTCGGCTTGTCATCGGGGTTATGCATGATGAGAACATTTGTGTGACAATATTGAAACATGGCCTAACTATATGATTTTGTAGGGATAAGCATTCTTTGGCTATGTTATTTTGATAAGACATAATTGCTTGGTTAGCATGTTTGAAGTACTATTGTTTTTATGTCAACATTAAACTTTTATCTTGAATCTTTCAGATCTAAATATTCATGCCACAATAAAAAGATTTACATTGAGAATTATGCTAAGAAGCATTCCACATCAAAATTCTGTTTTTATCATTTACCTACTCGAGGATGAGCAGGAATTAAGCTTGGGGATGCTGATACGTCTCCATTGTATCTATAATTTTTGATTGTTCCATGCTATCATATATTCTGTTTTGGATGTTTAATGGGCTTATTTATACACTTTTATATTATTTTTGGGACTAACCTATTTACCGGAGGCCCATCCCAAATTGTTGTTTTCTTGCCTATTTCAGTGTTTCGAAGAAAATGAATATCAAATGGAGTCCGAACGGAATGAAACCGTTGGGAGAGTTATTTTTGGAACGGAAGCAATCCAGGAGACTTGGAGTAGACGTTAGGGAAGCTTCGAGGTGGCCACGAGGCAGGGAGGCGCGCCCTACCCCCCTGGGCGCGCCCCCACCCTCGTGGGCCCCTCGTGGCTCCCCTGACCGACTTCTTTCGCCTATATATATCCATATACCCTAAAAACATCGGAGAACAGAATAGATCGGGAGTTCCACCGCCGCAAGCCTCTGTAACCACCGAAAACCAATCTAGACCCGTTCCGGTACCCTGCCGGAGGGGGAATCCATCACCGGTGGCCATCTTCATCATCTCGGCGCTCTCCATGACAAGGAGGGAGTAGTTCACCCTCGGGGCTGAGGGTATGTACTAGTAGCTATGTGTTTGATCTCTCTCTCTCTCTCTCTCTCTCTCTCTCTCGTGTTCTTGAGGTGATACGATCTTGATGTATCGTGAGCTTTGCTATTATAGTTGGATCTTATGATGCTCCTCCCCCTCTTCTCTCTTGTAATGGATTGAGTTTTCCCTTTGAAGTTATCTTATCGGATTGAGTCTTTAAGGATTTGAGAACACTTGATGTATGTCTTGCATGTGCGTATCTGTGGTGACAATGGGATATCACGTGATTCACTTGATGTATGTTTTGGTGATCAACTTGCGGGTTCCGCTCGTGAACTTATGCATAGGGGTTGGCACACGTTTTCGTCTTGATTCTCCGGTAGAAACTTTGGGGCACTCTTTGAAGTTCTATGTGTTGGTTGAATAGATGAATCTGAGATTTTTTGATGCATATCGTATAATCATACCCACGGATACTTGAGGTGACATTGGAGTATCTAGGTGACATTAGGGTTTTGGTTGATTTGCGTCTTATGGTGTTATTGTAGTACGAACTCTATGATAGATCGATCCGAAAGAATAACTTTGAGGTGGTTTCGTACCCTACAATAATCTCTTCGTTTGTTCTCCGCTATTAGTGATTTTGTAGTGACTCTTTGTTACATGTTGAGGGATAGTTATATGATCCAATTATGTTATTATTGATGAGAGATCTTGCACTAGTGAAAGTATGAACCCTAGGCCTTGTTTCCTAGCATTGCAATACCGTTTACGCTCACTTTTATCATTAGTTACCTTGCTGTTTTTATAATTTCAGATTACAAAAACATATATCTACCATCCATATTGCACTTGTATCACCATCTCTTCGCCGAACTAGTGCACCTATACAATTTACCATTGTATTGGGTGTGTTGGGGACACAAGAGACTCTTTGTTATTTGGTTGCAGGGTTGTTTGAGAGAGACCATCTTCATCCTACGCCTCCCGCTGATTGATAAACCTTAGGTCATCCACTTGAGGGAAATTTGCTACTGTCCTACAAACCTCTACACTTGGAGGCCCAACAACGTCTACAAGAAGAAGGTTGCGTAGTAGACATCACTCTCCGACTCCGACGAGCCCATCACACTGGCGGATGACGTCGTTGATGCACTCGCCGCCTCCTTCACCGCGCTGCGCATCTCAGATGCGCGTGCGGCTGACGAGTACCCCAGCGAGGTACTTGACTTTTCCGGCTCCCCCTTTGCCTCGGCGGTAACGCTCCCGCCGGGGCAATTTACCTCTGCGTGGAGGTCTTCGTCACCAACACCAGCGCCTCTTCCTCGTCCAGCACGGCGAGGAAGGCCGCCGAAGCCAGGGCCGCAGCGGAGCGGGCCCCCTCGCCCAACCCGCTCCGCGCCACGATGTAGAGCCTTCGCGTCCCCATCGGCACCAACATCGACGCCTCCAACATCGCCGAGGCCCGGACTTGGCTCGACGAGGACCGCCAGTGCCTGTTGGACCTCACCGAGACGCTCGCCGCCACGCAGCGTCGCCTGGACTCCACTTAGCTGGAGCGCAACGCCGCCTATGGCTTCACGCCAGACGCGCCGAAGCCAAGCCGGGTCGCTGACCTGCGGGCCCGGGGCGGCGCGATCGGACGCGCCTTCGGCGCCATCCCTCCCGTCTACGAGACTCCCGTGAAGAACATGTGTGCCGCTCAGGCGGCCGCAGTCGGCCTGGATCAGCTCGCAGGCGAAGAGCTGCAGGACCACCTCAAGACGGTGAACGACCTCCTCGTTGTGGCCAACGGGCAGCAGGACCGCGTCAACCAACACGCCAAGCCGGCGGGATCCGGCTCCGCCCGCGCCGGCAAACCCGGCGACCACCAGAACACAGCGTCTTCTCCACCCGGCGAGGCGCACTCCGGCCGCACCCGGACCCGACGCAACCCCGCCCCAACGACTGCCGGCGGCTTGGGCGACGAGCCAGTCTCGAAGGTCCAACGCCGACTCGACCCTCTGCTCCAACCCGTCCGACGTCCGACTACGGTCGACCCCCCCCCCCCCCCCGCGGCGCGGTCGCTGACCGGCTGGGCTTGCGCGCCATCGACGACACCGACACCCGACACCGCCTCTACGGACTCGCCCTCTCCCAGGAGCTGGAGGAGAGCGGCCCCGTCGGGCCGGCGTGCTTCGGACCACGCATCCGGGATGAGCCCTTTACTAAAGGTTTCACGCTCCCCCGCGACACCCCCATGTACAACGATATTGTGAAGCCGACGGACTGGCTCACCGACTACACCACCGCCATCGGCATCACCGGCGGTAACCACCGTCTCGCCGTGCGCTACACGCCGCTAATGCTCCAAGGGTCGGCCCGCACCTGGTTGAACAGCCTGCCAGCGGGCAGCATCAACGCGTGGGTCGACTTCGAGCAGGCCTTCGTGCGCAACTTCACCGGCACCTACAAGCGACCCGGGCGCCCCAGCCAGCTCGCCATGTGCGTGTAGGGGCCGACGGAAATAGGCCGCGAGTACCTCGCACGCTGGACCGAGCTCCAGAACAGTTGCGAGGGCGTCCACGAAGTCCAAGCAATCCAGTACTTCGTCAACAGGTGCCGGGATGTCACCCTCCTCAAGCACAAGCTCTTACGCTCCGAGCCGACCACCATGGCCACGCTCATGGTGACGGCGGACAAGTATGCCAACGCCGACTCCGCCATGAAGATCCAGGTGGTACTGGATGAAGTCGGCAAAGCAAAGTCGGTTCCCTCTCCGAAGCCGGCCGGCGAAGGAAGCCGGCAGCAGCACAACCAGCAGAACAACAAGCTCAAGGCCGATCAGCCGGGCCAGCGCTACGAAAACCGGCTCATCGCGGCCGCCGAGCAGGCGCCCGCGATCGACCCGGCCGCCAAGCGCTGGCAAACCGGCAAGACCACGTGGCAACCCGCCATGAGTTTTGAGGAGATGCTCGACGCTCCCTGCAAGCACCACAGCGGCGCAAGGCCATCCACGCACACGCTTCGATAGTGTGCCATCACCAAGTGCATCATGAGGGGCGGTATCCCGCCTCCTCCGGCCCCGGCTCCGAGAGCGGGGCAGCTGCCTCCGCCTCATCCGCCGCCCCCGACCGGCGGCGTGATGCGCGATGACGTCTACCCGGCCGAGAACGCGACGTACGTTGTCTTCACCAGCCTCGGCGATGACAAGCGAACCGAGCGCCTGCTTCGGTAGGAGGTGAACACCGTCGTCCCGGCCAAGCCGGAATAAATGCACTGGTCGGAGCGCCCGGTTACGTGGACCCGGGAAGACCATCCGGCTGTCATGCCGAACCCGGGTGGCTACGCCCTTGTCCTCAACCCACCATCGCCGCACCTTGACGCACGTGCAAGTTCTCCCGAGTCCTCATCGATGGCGGCAGCAACATCAACATCCTCTACCGTGACACCATGACCAAGCTCGGCGTCAAGGCCAAAGACCTAGGGCCGACCCAGACGATCTTCCACGGCATCGTTTCCGGCCTCTCCTGCTCTCCAGTCGGCTGGGTCCGGATCGATGTCCTATTCGGCGACAGCAACCACTTCCGACGCGAGCCGCTCTGGTTCGAGGTGGTGGACCTGGCCAGCGCGTACCATGCGCTGCTGGGCCGGCCCGTGCTCGCCAAGTTCATGGCGGTTCCCCACTACGCCTACCTCAAGATGAAGCTGCCGGGTCCGAAGGGCCTCATCACCATCACCAGCGATTACCGGAAGTCCCTCGAGTGCGCCTGAGATGGCGCCAAACTGGCCGAGTCGTTGGTCATAGCCGAGGAGCGGCGCCAGCTCGACCGGATCGTCGCCTTGGCCAACTAGACATCGGCCGCGCCGATCCCGGCCGAGGAGCCGGCCGACGAGGCCTCGTTCAAGCCCTCCAAGGAGACCAAGAAAGTGAGGCTGAACCCGAAAGACCCCAGCTGCAGCAAGTACGTCGTCGCGGGCACCCGCCTTGACAGCAAATAGGAAGGCGAGCTCGTCGACTTCCTCCATGAGAATCGGGATATTTTTGCATGGACCCCAAAGGACATGCCGGGTATCCCGAGGAAGTACGCCGAGCACAAACTCCATGTCCGCAAGGACGCCAAGCCTGTCCGTCAACCCCTGCGATGTTTTTCCGAAGAGAAGAGAAGAACCATCGGTGAAGAGGTCGCCAAGCTTTTGGCGGCCGGCTTTATCATGGAAGTGTTTCACCCCGAGTGGCTGGCCAACCCAGTCCTCGTCCTGAACAAGAACAAGACCGGGCACATGTGTATCGACTACACCAGCCTGAACATGGCCTGCCCCAAGGATCCATTCGTCCTCTCGTGGATCGACCAAGTCATCGACTCCACTGCCGGATGTGAGCTCCTGTCCTTCCTGGATGCTTACTCCGGCTATCATCAGATCAAGATGGACCCAGCTGACGCCCTGAAGACGTCCT
This sequence comes from Triticum aestivum, assembly GCF_018294505.1. Taxonomy (NCBI): domain Eukaryota; kingdom Viridiplantae; phylum Streptophyta; class Magnoliopsida; order Poales; family Poaceae; genus Triticum; species Triticum aestivum. The sequence continues at coordinate 387,624,545 of NC_057805.1, forward strand.
TCATCACGCCCTTTGGGGCGTATTGCTACATCACCAAGTCGTTCGGCCTGAAGAACGACAGTGCCACCTTCCAGCGTTGCATGCAGAAATGCTTGCTGTTGTAACTCGGCCGCAACATCCATGTGTACGTGACGACATCATGGTGAAGACCAAGTAGCACCTCACGCTCCTGGATGACTTGAAGGAAACCTTCGCCAACCTGTGCGAGTACAAGCTCAAGTTCAACCCGGAAAAGTGCGTTTTCGGCGTCCCGGTCGGAAAGCTACTCGGCTTCCTCGTCTCGGAGCGCGGCATTGAGGCAAACCCGGAGAAGATCAAGGCCATCGAGTGCATGCGCAAGCCGGCTCGGCTGCGCGATGTCCAGAAGTTCACCAGCTGCTTGGCCTCGGTCAGTCGGTTTCTCAGCCGGTTGGGCGAGAGGGCTTTTCCCCTGTATCAGCTGATGAAGAAGACGACGTTGTTCGAATGGAACGACCAGGCGAATGAAGTTTTCTGGGACCTCAAGCGCACGCTCTTCACCGCACCCGTCCTGGCCGCACTGGCCGAGAAGGAGCCGCTGTTGCTCTACATCGCCGCAACCTCGCGGTCAGTCAGTGATAACCCACAAGTATAGGAGATCAATTGTAGCCTCTTTCGATAAGTAAGAGTGTCGAACCCAACGAGGAGCTAAAGGTAGAACAAATATTCCCTCAAGTTCTATCGACCACTGATACAACTCTACGCACGCTTAACATTCGCTTTACCTAGAACAAGTATGAAACTGGAAGTACTTTGTAGGTGTTGTTGGATAGGTTTGCAAGAATATAAAGAGCACGTCAATAAAAACTAGGGGCTGTTTAGATAAAGACACAATAAAGTTAGTATAGCGAGTGTGGAAAAGTGGTGGTAGGAGTTGCAAAATTGTCCCTAAGCAATTGACTACTTTACTAGACCGATAGCAAGTTTTATGTGGGAGAGGCCACTGCTAGCATGTCATCCCCGACTTGGAATTCTATGCACTTATGATTGGATTTATTAGCAAGCATCCGCAACTACTAACATTCATTAAGGTAAAACCCAACCATAGCATTAAGATATATTGGTCCCCCTTCAATCCCGTATGCATCAATTTCTATGCTAGGTTGAAGCTTCTGTCACTCTTGCCCTCCAATACATAGTCCTATCAACATACAACTAACCCTATGGTGTGATCCACGCACGTGGTCATATGATGGGCACCAAAGGACAGCAACATAACCACAAGCAGATTAAACCAATCATAGCAATTCACCAATTACCGATAGGACAACGAAAATCTACTCGGACATCATAGGATGGCAACACATCGTTGGATAATAATATGAAGCATAAAGCACCATGTTCAAGTAGAGTGTACAGTGGGTTGTGGGAGAGTGGACTCTGTAGATAGATGGCGGAAGGTGATGAAGATGTTGGTGAAGATGACGGAGGTGTTGGTGTAGATTGCGGTGACGGTGATGGCCCGGCGGCGTTCCGGCGCCACCGGAAGAGAGGGGGAGACAACCCCCCTTCTTATTCTTATTCTTCCTTGACCTTCTCCCTAAATGGGAGAAGGGTTTCCCCTCTGGTCCTTGGCTTCCATGGCATGGGAGGGGCGAGAGCCCCTCCGAGATTGGATATGTCTCTCTGTCTCTCTCTGTTTTTGCGCTCCCTGATTCTGCCCTTTCACCGTTTCTTATATTCCCGGAGATCCGTAACTCCGATCGGGCTGAAATTTGGACACGATTTTTATCCGGATATTGGCTTTCTTGCGGCGAAAGAAGGGCACCAACCGCCTTACGGGGTGGCCACGAGGGTCAGGGGCATGCCCACCCCCCTGGGGCGCGCCCCCTGCCTCGTGGCCCCTCGGGCATCGTGTCGCGTTGATTCTTCTTCCCAAAATCACATACATTCCAAAAAAAATCTTCATGAGTTATATCCCGTTTGGACTCCACTTGATATGGATTTTCTGCGAAACAAAAAACATGCAACAAACAGGAACTAGCACTGGGCACTGGATCAATATGTTAGTCCCAAAAATAGTATAAAAATTTGCCAAAAGTATATAAAAGTTGTAGAATATTGGCATGGAACAATCAAAAATTATAGATACGACGGAGACGTATCAGCATCCCCAAGCTTAATTCCGGCTCGTCCTCGAGTAGGTAAATGATAAAAAAGATAAGTTTTGATGTGGAATGCTACCTAGCATAATCTTGATCACATAATCTAATCATGGCATGAATATTAAGACACGAGTGATTCAAAGCAATAGTCTATCTTTCATACTAATAAAGTAATTATGTCTTCTCAAAATAACATAGCCAAAGAAAGCTCATCCCAACAAAATCGTATAGTTTGGCTATGCTTCATTTTCATCCCACAAAATGCTCCAATCATGCACAACCCCGATGACAAGCCAAGCAATTGTTTCATACTTTAGTATTCTCAAACCTTTTCAACTTTCACGCAATATATGAGCGCGAGCCATGGACATAACACTATAGGTGGAATAGAATATGATGATGGAGGTGGTGTGGAGAAGACAAAAAGGGAGAAAGTCTCACATCTATGTGGCTAATCAACGGGCTATGGAGATGCCCATCAATTGATGTCAATGCGAGGAGTAGGGATTTCCATGGAACGGATGCACTAGAGCTATAAGTGTATGGAATCTCAAATTGAAACTAAGTGGGTGTGCATCCAACTTGCTTGCTCATGAAGACCTCGAGCATTTGAGGAAGACCATCATCGGAATATACAAGCCAAGTTCTATAATGAAAATTCCCACTAGTATATGAAAGTGATAACTCAAGAGACTCTCTATATGAAGAACATGGTGCTACTTTGAAGCACAAGTGTGGTAAAAGGATAGTAACATTGCCCCTTCTCTATTTTTCTCTCATTTTTTGTGGGCTTCGTTGGCCTCTTTTTTTATTTGGGCTTCTTTGGCCTCTTTTATTTTTTATTTTTAAAGTCCGGAGTCTCATCCCGACTTGTGGGGGAATCATAGTCTCCATCATCCTTTCCTCACTGGGGCAATGCTCTAATAATGATGATCATCACACTTTTATTTACTTACAACTCAATATTACAACTCGATGTCTAGAACAAAGTATGACTCTATATGAATGCCTCTGGCAGTGTACCAGGATGTGCAATGATCTAGCGTAGCAAAGATATCAAAAAACGGACAAGCCATGAAAATATCATGCTAGCTATCTTACGATCATGCAAAGCAATATGACAATGAATGCTCAAGTCATGTATATGATGATGATGGAAGTTGCATGGCAATATATCTCGGAATGGCTATGGAAATGCCATAATAGGTAGATATGGTGGCTGTTTTGAGGAAGATATAAGGAGGCTTATGTGTGATAGAGCGTATCATATCACAAGGTTTGGATGCACCGGTGAAGTTTGCACCAACTCTTGAGGTGAGAAAGGGCAATGCACGATACCGAAGAGGCTAGCAATGATGGAAGGGTGAGAGTGCATATAATCCATGGACTCAACATTAGTCATAAAGAACTCACATACTTATTGCAAAAATCTACAAGTCATTAAAACCAAGCACTACGCGCATGCTCCTAGGGGGATAGATTGGTAGGAAAAGACCATCGCTCGTCCCCGACCGCCACTCATAAGGAAGACAATCAAAGAAACACCTCATGCTTCAAATTTGTTACACAACGTTTACCATACGTGCATGCTACGGGACTTGCAAACCTCAACACAAGCATTTATCAAATTCACAATTACCCACTAGCATGACTCTAATATCACCATCTTTATATCACAAAACTATTTCAAGGAATCAAACAAATCATATTCGGTGACCTACAAGCAGGGGCGGAGCCAGGATTTGCACATGAGGGGGGCGAGAAACCAATGCTTAGAATGAAAGAAATATCATGACATATTAAGTCTCGTAATAACTTTGAGGACAAAGCATAAGAAATATTCATAGACCTATAAAATGAAGTTACATATCTATTAGCTTAAACTCAGTTGTACGACCACCAGTGTCGAACAAATTGATTATCTCATCAGATGTGATCTTTGCAGCTATTTCCTTCCCAATATAGATGACCATGTAATGCCGAAGAAAGTCATCTCCCATTCTGTTTCGAAGACGTGTCTTGACTAGTTTCATAGCTGAAAAAGCTCGCTCCGTTGTCGCGGTTGACACCGGAAGAGTTATGACCAACCGTAGTAATCTATCAACCATTGAGTACGTAGCAGCTTTACCTGTATTTAATAATCAAGCAGTCAAATAAGCAAAAGTTATGAACAACTGCAGTAGTCTATCAATCATTCAACCATTGAGTATGTAGCAACTTTACCTGTTTTAAATAATCCAATAGTCAAATCAGCAAGTGAGGGCGAACTCTTTAGCTCCGGATGGTTGCAAGCATCAAGCTGGAAATGGGGAAGTTGAGACTCCAAATGAGCTCGTTCTTGACTAGAAAAGTCAGCAGGATAATTTTTTTCCACTAATGTGCATATATTAGACATGTCAAATGAGTCATGTCGTGGATCCAAAGATGCACAAAGTGTCAAAAGCTCTGTGTTTTGAACACCGAAACGATCATTTAGGTCAACCAATTCCTGATCTATGGCAACATTGAACACATCTGCTTTGTAGTGATGTAATGTAGTAGTGTTATCATGTTTGTTGCGAGACTTTGTTACATCTACATACCTACAAATCACATCATATATTAGTAAATATGATAAATAATATTCTATATTATATGAACAAGAAAATATATGTTACCTGCTATTCAGATCAGGGATGTCAATCTCATGCTTCAAACAAAAAGATTGAACCTCCTGAAGAAGGGGATCCCAACCATCTTCTCTCAGCTTACCAAGTAGCACCTTTGTGGTTGAGACCAAATCTAATGCATTCAGAATATCTAGTGACTTCTTTTGGAGTGTTTGACATAAAACATCAGTGATTTTCATGATTTTCTCCATTAGATGTAAAATGAACACAAAATCAAATGACATAATTATTTTTAGGGCTCCTACGGCATCTCCTCTAGAATATTTCGAGGCTGCATAGTCATTTGCTATACTCCTTAGGACCTCAACTGTAGCGCCAAACATCTTCTGTAAACTCTGAATTGACTTGAAGTGGGAACTCCATCTAGTGTCACCAGGTCTTTGTAAAGTTCCTATCTGATTTTGCCCTTTTCCTGTATCGAGTTCTCCCAATTCAATTTCGCGTGCAATCTCTGCAGCTTTATTTGCTAACAACTCATAATTACGTTTAGTCGATGCGCTAACAACATTTATAATGAAATTTGCATTTTTGGAAAAAGTTATGCACATCATGTACCTCCCTTGACGCGGCAACAAGTTCTAACTGTAACTGATGAGCCATGCAATGCACATAATATGCATAAGGGCAGTCTTTAGAATTAGAGCCTTCAATCCATTCCATTCACCTCTCATATTACTTGCCCCGTCATAGCCTTGTCCTCTAATGTCTTGGACATTCAAATTATTATCAGAAAGAACTTTGCAAATTGCCTTCTTGAGAGTCAAAGCAGTAGTGTCAGTGACATGAATTACATCAAGAAAACGCTCCTGTATGAACCCCTCGGTGCTCGGGAATCGAAGAACCAATGCCATTTGCTCTTTCTTTGATTCATCTCGTGCTTCGTCTACCATTATGCAGAACTTGCTAGTACCAATTTCATCTCTAATTTTTTCCTTAACTCTACTAGAAAGTAATGTGAGGATTTCTAGTTGCACTGTATGGGAGGTGTACTTCGCATTCCTTGGAGCATTTTCCAAAACAACCGCATTCACCTCTTTGCTATAAGAAGCCAAGAACCTCACAAGATGAAGAAAATTACCCTGATTACTTGATCCCGGAGATTCGTCGTGGCCTCTATAAGCACAAGCTTGGAATGTTAACCATCTGATGAAATCAACAAGAAAAAAGGTCATAACTTCCTTTATTGTACATTATAAAATATTTGAATTCTCAAAACAGAAACTTTTGCTTATTTGATGCAATCAATTGTAAATTTAAGCCTTAGCCTTGCATCTGCAACCTTTTTTGCACACACTTTCACCATTGACTTATTGATGTGAGTCAAACTATTTTTCAGATTATCATGACACCGCTGAGAAAAGTTATGAGCGGAGTTGGAATCTTTGCCCATGTGAGTTAAGAAAGCACATTCGTTTCCATCATTCACCTTCTTCCAATTATTAAATCCCTTGAGTGTGAATGCATCAGAGCCAAACCTTCCACTTGGCCTTTTTGTGAAGAGAAAACAAGGTAGGCAGTACGCACGATGTGTTTCCATCGAATACTCAAGCCAAGGAAAAGAATTGAAATAACTGTATTGAAATCGACGATGATTTTTTCCTGGTTTATTATATGGATATTCTCTCATGTATGGTTGATAAGCTCCCTTCAAAATATAAAAGCGGTGTGCTTCTTCTTGCTCATCATGAGGGAGTTCCCAAATTTGCTGGCGCATACCGGGGTCCCTTACATATTTTGTGCTTTCAATTGTACCTTCTCCTGCTGCAACTTCTTCCGGTGCCACAACCTGTTGCTCATCAGTTTGCATATCAACAGGAATATCATTTGTTTGGTTATCTGCAACAGGTTGCTCCTCAGATGGAATCACATTTTCGGCACCAGTAGTGTTGGAGCTTGAAGTTGACCCAACTGGCGTGAGAAAGGACTTTATCCCCCTAGTTGTTGGTGCTTTTCGCTTCCTCATTGACTACTATATAAAGGAAAACCATGATTAATAGATTAATTCACTATTCTATAGACAACACTAACACACCAGATTAGGATAGTAGGATTTTAATTCATAATAACTGATAGCTAAAAGTACGTAGTGGTACCTTCCTCTATCTGATCTTCCTTTCTCACTCCAAAACTCTGATGTAATGAAGCCTCCTTCTCTCCTCCAGTACTACCTCCTTAGTCCTTACACACTGGACACACAGCGGACAAAGACGACAGATCAGCGCAGCCGATAGGGTAGGGGCGGCGGCGGCATGGTGACTGGTGAGCGCCTTACCTGAGCAGGAGCGGTAGCAGGCGGCTGGGCGGCAGCGGCAAACAATGGCCTAGTGCAGGACACGATCAATGGATGGATTGATCGCATGGCCGCATGGATGGATTGACAATGAGTCAATGACATGGGCTATTGGGCTTTCGGTCTAGAATAGTTATTATATTAGTACTCATATGGGCTAATTTCTCTAAAATAATCTTATATGGGCTAATGATGTGATTATCTCCGGCCAATTAGCGCATATACAGTATACTACGTATACTACTACCTACTAGAAATCATTGGGGGGCGAACGATTGGCAGGGGTCTAGCCCCTGCTCGCCCCCTGTCTCCGCCCCTACCTACAAGTTTTATGTAGGATTTTATGACTAACCATGTGAATGACCAATTCCTATCATCTATCTAAATAGGTATAAGTGAAGCAAGAGATTTTAATTCTTTCTACAAAAGAAATGCCCATGCTCTAACGAATATAAGTGAAGCAAAAGAGCATTCTACAAATGGCAGTTTTCTATGTGAAGAGAAACAGGCAATCCAAACTTCAAATGATATAAGTGAAGCACATGAAGCATTCTATAAAGCCATACTCAAAAGATATAAGTGAAGTGCAAAGAGCATTCTATAAGTCAACCATGGACTATCTCATACTAGCATGGTGCATCAAAGAAAAGTGATAACTAAATGCAAAAGACGCTCCAAGATTTGTACATATCACATGAACGAAACGAAACGAAAACATAGCGATTCTTGTTGAATTAAGATGAGATGCCTTCCGGGGCATCCCCAAGCTTAGACGCTTGAGTCTCCTTGAATATTTACTTGTGGTGCCTTGGGCATCCCCAAGCTTGAGCTCTTGCCTCTCCTCCTTCTCCTCATATCGAGACCTCCTCGATATTTGATCACTTCATCCACACAAAACTCAACAGAAAGCTTGGTAAGATCCGTTAGTATAATAAAGCAAACCACTACTCTAAGTACTGTTGCAAACCAATTCATATTTTGTTTTTGCATTGTAGCTACTGTAATATAACTTTTCCATGGCTCAATCCACTGATAGAAATCGATAGTTTCATCAAAACAAGCAAACTATGCATCAAAAACAGAATCTGTCTTAAACATGACAGTATGTAGTAATCTAAACATTCACCATACCTCTGGTACTCCAAAAATTCTGAAACAATTAGGAAAAGTAAAAAAAATTATAGAAAGACAGTGCAAAAAGTTTCAGAACCGTTTGGCGTTCCAGTAAAAAAAATGTAAAATCGCGCACTGCAGCCAAAGTTTCTGTTTTGCACCGCACAAACCAACAAGTAATGTAAACATCCTAAAGGAAAATATTGGCACATTATTTTTGTTTTTAAACTTTATAAAAGCACACATCAGTAATAAATGCCTCTCTAAAACTTCTGGGTTGTCTCCCTGGCAGTACTTTCTTTAAAGCCATTAAGCTAGGCATATAGTGCTCAAGTAATGGATCTACCCGGATCCCAAGGTATATCAAAGCCAATTTTAATTAACAATGATTTGTGATTTAGTAGTGAGCAAAAAGTAACATGTATCATGCAACAACGAAGTCTAACTCTCTTCCTATGCATCGGCATGTCATAAAAGAACAATTCATGCACACATAGTAAAGGCCAATTCATAGTATAAACAGTTTCTTGCAATTTTATCATATTGGAAACATGGAGAGGCGGAGATGTAGTTCCTCTATCATAATAAGTGCAAGTAGGAGCAGCAAGAACATGCATATTATATCTATCAAAATCATCATGTGTAGTAGTAAAATGCAACCCATCAATATAATCCTTAATAAGGGCAAACTTTTCCGATATAGTGTAGTCGGGAGAATTCAAAAAGATAATAGGACTATCATGCGTGGGTGCAATAGCAACAATTTCATGTTTAACATAAGGAACTATAGCAAGTTAATCTCCATAAGCATAATTCATATTGGCATCTTGGGCACAAGCATAGCAAGTATCATCAAAAAGGGATATTTCAAAAGAATCAACGGGATCATAACAATCATCATAGCAACCATCCTTCGGTAAGCACGAAGGGAAATTAAACAATGTATGAGTTGAAGAGTTACTCTCATTAGAAGGTGGGCACGGGTAGCTAACCCGCTCTTCCTCCTTTTGTTCTTCGCTCTCCTCATCATCTTTTTCATCCAATGAGCCCACAGTTTCATCAATTCCTTCTTCCATAGACTCCTGCAAAATATTAGTCTCTTCTTGGACAGCGGAAGAGTCCTCAATATATGGTTTAACATAGGCATTAGAAGCATAATTATCATAACAATATTTAAGTATGGCAAAATTTTCAGATTTGTAAAGAGTAGCATCATACTTTCCAATCAAATAAGCAATTTCATAAGCACGCTTAAAAGCAACAAATTCTTCAATTTATTGAACATCATAGTAATTATAAACACCCTTAGCATACGAAGATACGATTCCATTATCACTAAACTCACATTGGTAGGCAAGGTGTTTCTTAGGGCCTTCAGAACAACAAGTAAAATCAAATATTTCACATAAATTCCAAGCATAGCATTGCAAACGATGAATTTGATCCAGTAAAAGTTTCCCTTTTTGAGATAGCGGTGTCGCACATAACAAGCATGCTCATCTAAAGATTTGCCCTCAACTAAGCTAGTTGGGGTTTTAGCACGAGCACAAAGGGGTCAAAGATCATCCATGTAAAAAGCTTCAGGAGTGTGATAGATTTTGTGTGGTTCTTCAACCATTGGTGTAGTAGGTACAACTATTTTTTTGGTATTTTGTGTTTCCTACCCATAACTAAAGATAGAAAACAAGAGCACAAAATAAAAACTACTTAGTGATAAAGCAAACAAGCACACACGAGAATATTCACCCCACGCGATAACTCCCCGGCAACGGCGCCAGAAAAAGGTCTTGATAACCCACAAGTATAGGCGATCAATTGTATTTCGATAAGTAAGAGTGTCGAACCCAACGAGGAGCTAAAGGTAGAACGAATATTCCCTCAAGTTCTATCGACCACCAATACAACTCTACGCACGCTTAACGTTTGCTTTACCTAGAACAAGTATGAAACTGAAAGTACTTTGTAGGTGTTGTTGGATAGGTTTGCAAGAATATAAAGAGCACGTAAATAAAAACTAGGGGTTGTTTAGATAAAGACACAATAAATTTAGTATAGCGAGTGTGGAAAAGTGGTGGTAGGAGTTGCGAAATTGTCCCTAAGCAATTGACTACTTTACTAGACCGATAGCAAGTTTTTGTGGGAGAGGCCACTGCTAGCATGTCATCCCTGACTTGGAATTCTATGCACTTATGATTGGATTTCTTAGCAAGCATCCGCAACTACTAACGTTCATTAAGGTAAAATCCAACCATAACATTAAGATATATTGGTCCCCCTTCAATCCCGTATGCATCAATTTATATGCTAGGTTGAAGCTTCTATCACTCTTGCCATCCAATACATAGTCCTATCAACATACAACTAACCCTATGGTGTGATCCACGCGCGCGGTCATATGATGGGCACCAAAGGACAACAACATAACCACAAGGAAATTAAACCAATCATAGCAATTCACCAATTACCGATAGGACAACGAAAATCTACTCGGACATCATAGGATGGCAACACATCGTTGGATAATAATATGAAGCATCAAGCTCCATGTTCAAGTAGAGGGTACAACGGGTTGCGGGAGAGTGGAACGCTGTAGATAGATGGGGGAAGGTGATGAAGATGTTGGTGAAGATGACGGAGGTGTTGGTGTAGATTGCGGTGATGGTGATGGCCCCGGCAGCGTTCCGGCGCCACAGGAAGAGAGGGGGAGAGAGCCCCCCCTTCTTCTTCTTCTTCCTTGACATTCTCCCTAGATGGGAGAAGGGTTTCCCCTCTGGTCCTTGGCTTCCATGGCATGGGAGGGGCGAGAGCCCCTCCGAGATTGGATCTGTCTCTCTGTCTCTCTCTGTTTTTGCGCTCCCTGATTCTGCCCTTTCACCGTTTCTTATATTCCCGGAGATCCGTAACTCCGATTGGGCTGAAATTTGGACACAATTTTTATCCGGATATTGGCTTTCTTGCGGCGAAAGAAGGGCACCAACTGCCTTACGGGGTGTCCATGAGGGTCAGGGGCGCGCCCCCTGCCTCATGGCCACCTCGGGCATCGTCTCGCGTTGATTCTTCTTCCCAAAAATCACATATATTCGAAAAAAATCTCCGTGAGTTTTTATCCCGTTTGGACTCCGTTTGATATGGATTTTCTGCGAAACAAAAAACATGCAATAAACAGGAAATGGCACTGGGCACTGGATCAATATGTTAGTCCCAAAAATAGTATAAAAAGTTGCCGAAAGTATATAAAAGTTGTAGAATATTGGCATGGAACAATCAAAAATTATAGATATGACGGAGAGGTATTGTAATGCCCACGATGCGGCTATATCTCCCACGTGTCGAGGCACGACTTGGAGGCATAACCGCATGGTGGTTTTGTCGCAAGAAGGGTCATCTTCACACAATCCCATGTAATGGTCAAGAATGGGATAAAGAGTTGGCTTACAGTCGCCACTTCACACAATACATAAATTAAACATACATCATACAGAGTACAATCAAGGTCCGACTATGGAACCAAAATAAAAGAAGACAACCCCAAATGCTAGATCCCCGATCATCCCAACTGGGCTCCACTATTGATCATCAGGAAACGAAACATAGTAACGACCAAGTTCCTTGTCGAACTCCCTCTTGAGCTCGGTTGCGTCACCTGCACTAGTATCGTCGGCACCTGCAACTATTTTGGTAGAATCTGTGAGTCACGAGGACTCAGCAATCTCACATCCGCGAGATCAAGACTATTTAAGCTTATAGGAAGGATGGGGTAATGAGGTGGAGCTGCAGCAAGCACTAAGCAAATATGGTGGCTAACATACACAAGTAAGAGCGAGAAGAGGAGCAACGCAACGGTCCCAAAGCTAGAAGTGATCAAGAAGTGATCCTTAAACTGCTTACGTTCATACATAACCCAAATCGTGTTCACTTCCCGGACCCCGCCGAAAAGAGACCATCACGGCTAGACACGCGGTTGATGTAATTTAATTAAGTCAAGTGTCCAGTTCTCTACAATCGGATATTAATAAATTCCCATCTGCCACATAACCACAGGCACGGCTTTCGAAAGATAATAACCAAGGGAAAAAGGCTTAGGTGGCAAATGTTAAAACCAAGGTTGGGCCTTGCTGGAGGAGTTTTATTCAAAGCGAACTGTCAAGGAGGTCCCATAAATCCCCAACCGCGTAAGGAACACAAAATCAAGGAACATAACACCGGTATGACGGAAACTAGGGCGGCAAGAGTGGAACAAAACACCAGGCATAAGGCCAAGCCTTCCACCCTTTACCAAGTATATAGATGCATTAATTAAATAAGAGATATTGTGATATCCCAACATATCCATGTTCCAACATGGAACAAACTTCATCATCACCTGCAACTAGCAACGCTATAAGAGGGGCTGAGCAAAAGCGGTAACATAGCCAAACAACGGTTCGCTAGGAAAGGCGGGTTAGAGGCTTGACATGGCAATATGGGAGGCATGATATAGCAAGTGGTAGGTAGCATGGCATAGCAATAGAGCGAACAACTAGCAAGCAAAGATAGAAGTGATTTCGAGGGTATCATCATCTTGCCTGAAATCCCGCAAGGAAGAAGAACGAGTCCATGAAGAAGACAAACAGACATAGTCGAACAAATCCTCACAATCACAACGTAACCGGAACTACCAAGGAGAAGCGCAACTGGAAAGAAGCAAACATCATGGTAAACAACCATGACATAAACATGGCATGATGCACAATCAAGTATGATGCATATCCGCTTTTAAAAGGCATGGCATGGCAAAGTGCAACAAACAACACTACAAATTAAGTGGAGCTCAATATGCAACGAGTTGCATATTGACGAAACACCACATTCAAGTTATTTAGTTCGCTCTCGTTTATGTACCCAACAATATTAAATGTTATTAAACATGGCAAGGGGTGAAGCATATGAAAACTACATATCTAGGCAAGTTTAAATGAGGCCGGAAACAACAAACAACAATTCCGGAAAATCCTCATGTGCATATTTTAGATTTGGTACTGTTCTGTCCTAAGGCATATTTTAGAGTTGTTAAACATGCAAAGTAATGCTACCATGTTAATCTATGCATTTTTTTCCACCACATTTACATATCAAGTTTATTAAATTCGGAGCTACGGTTAATTAGTTATGAAATAAATCATTTTAACACGGCATTTATGCAAATTAATGCAAACAACAATTTAAACATTTTAAACATGGATTGAAGTGGCATATTATGAAACTAGATGAAATCCTAAGCATTTTACATATATAACTTGTTTTAATCCGATGCATGATTGTGAAGTTATTAAATGCATGACCATGGAGTGTCAAACTGTAAATATGCAGGTTTTTGGTTAAATGGCAACATTCACAGCGCGTGGAAAAATATGCATGGGCCGAAACTGGGGCGAACTGGGTGCAGGACTGTGGGTGGCTCACCATGGGCTCTTGGCCTGGTCGGTGGAGAGGCCAAGGCAGGCCGGGGCGACGTTGGGCCTGATCTGGAGGCAACGACGCGGTCAACGCGAGCGCTCTCCTCGCTCGCTCGATCTGGGCAGGGGCGCGAGCAGAGGCTTGCGCAGCCGAGCTCCTGTTGAAGAAAACAAGAGTGGGTTCAGAGAGAGAGACAGGGGAGACAAAACAGAGGGAGGAGGAAGGAGATACGATAAGGAGAGGGACGGGCAGAGGGAGGCGGACCCGGATCCGGTCGCAGGAGGTCGCCGGGGTCCCGTTCCCTGCCGGATCGAAGCGGAGGTGGGCTGGCGGACTTGGAGCTCCAGGCTTCGGTGGGGCGTAGCCATGGCGTGGTGCTTCTGCGAGGAAAACACAGAGAGGGGTGAGCCGTGAGAGGAGAGGGAAGGAACCATAGGAAGGAAGGGAAGGGAGAGGTGGTGCGGAGGGGCCGGCCTGGTGATGGTGCTGCTTGCAGCCGGCTCGAGGAGAGGGTAGAGGAGACCGCGGGGTCCTGCTGGTGTTGCTCCGGCGAGGGGCAACGGGTGGCGATGGAGCTCGGGCGTGAGCTCCTGCTCGAGGAAGACGACAGGGAGGCAGCAGCCTCGGGCAGTGAGGAGGTCCGACGGGAGTCGCGGCTCCCCGTCCGGCGCTGGGACGAGATGAAGGAGGTCGGCGGCAGCTGGATCAGTAGGATGGATCGGACAGGAGCAGGCTGCAGTGCTGATTGGGTGGCGCTGAAAACAAGGGGAAGACGGCGGCGGTGCTAGGGGATTGGGTCGATGGGGAAAACAAGGAGGAGACCAGGGGAGGCGCTGGTTCGTTCACTGGTGATCCTGAGGGGAACCAGAGAGAGTGGCGGCGGGGAGGAGGATCCCTTAGAAAATAGGGTTTGGTCCAAAATGGACTAGGTGTAGACTATATACATATATATGTGGGAAAAGAGAAGAGTTGGATCATCCGATCAAAATCCGACGGTCTAGAAAAGATAGGCTAGGAAAGTGTAAATAAGAAATGGAGATGTTTTAGAGATGTTTGGGAATGATTCGAATCCAAAGGTGACGACTGCCCGGGTAGGATTCGGGTAAGTTTCGGGCACGCATGCAAAGGGGGTCTGGGAGAGATCGACAAAGACAAAGGGGCCTGACAAAGGTGAACGGAAAGGAAGCGAGAAGCGGCAACTACAAACGAGTACGGGTGCAAGTTTTTTTTAAAAACAATGACGGCAATGAGTGCCGATGCAATGCAAGTGATGACATGATGAATGTAACAAACAAATAAAACACACGGCGACAACGAAAAACATGGGAGGCGTCAGGAGCGTCGGTCTCGGGGCGTTACAACACTCCAGCACTACAAGAGGATCTCGTCCCGTGATCTAAGGACGGCACCGGAGAAAAGCGAAAGAGGAAGAGAAGAGGTAAAGCTAAGTTGCTTCTCTGACAAACGAGTGAAACCACGAACCTTGAGAGATTGAACGAACGAAAATAGAGAATACAAGGGAGATGAACGAGATTGAAAACACTCCGTTATCAAAGAGGAACAAGGAACATTGCGAGAACCTTTGTAGGTTGAAGAGTATGAAACAAGAGCTTAACGCGTCAAAAGGAATATGAAAGCATACCGGTAGAAAAGAGAAACAAGGAACACCATGTGAACCTTGGAGTTTGCAAAGCTATGAATGACGAGAACAATGGACGAGAAGTACATGCAAGCACTCCGGTTGAAACGAGATGTACAAGGAACGATAAGGATCAATTACGATAACGCTCCGGTTGGAAATGAAAAGAATAGAATTTGAACCTGGCAAAATGAAAGCACTTGGATGAGACTCCAGTTAACAGAGGAATGATAGACACACAGTCCGGTAAAATGGATAAGCATGGAAAAGAACATGATCTTGACAAAACGAGACGATGGGTCGAAGAGAGAACATCACCATGCCTCCGGAATGAAAGAATAGAAGCTGGCTTGATAGAAAGAAAAGAACGGAGAAGAAAATGACAACTCCTTCCACAAATGAATTTGAAAAAAAAACATCCTTACGAAGAAGGCTTGAACGGAGTTGTTGAAAATCAACAACGAAAGAATAAGCTTGTTGTGGGCTTATGGAAAAACTTCTCAAAACTTGAGGAGAAATCCTGCCACAAACGGAAAAACAATAGATTGGATTGATATGAAAAAGGAGACAAGAAACTTATTTCGCCGGGAGGATAAATGAAGAACTTGGGTCATTTATGAGCACCATAAATAGCAAAAATCCTTAGGGCAAGCTTTAGGTGAAATATAACCCAAGATAACTCCAATGAAGAGGTTGATTGGTTGAAAAGATGTCTTGAGCGAAGAGAAAATGATGAATTTAGATATGTCACTCTTGAAAACTTGTGAATCATGAACCATGAAGGGGGATTGTCAAGAATGATATAACACCATCTCGAAAGATAAGATAGAGAGAATTGCACTTCGGAATGCAAGATGAAGAATACTTGAACTCCTCAAAACAAAACATGTGTTGAGCACCATGTTTATTTGAGAGTATCGCTTGGCGGATCTTAACTTCGAGAGAGATCTTGAAGAACAATTGAAGAATGAAAAGAATCCTTGACGCACCATCATGTGGCCTCCATGAAGAACTCCGGTAATAACGGAATGATCAAAAAGAAGTGAAGGATGAAAAAAAATAAGATTGAAGCCTTGCAATGATTAGATGGATCTTCGCGATGATATTACCGAGAAAAACTTGGAACTCCGAAAAGAAAGATGAACAATTGAAACCGAGAATTTTGATGAACCTCCGGAATAAGGAATTGAATTTTACTCGATGAAACAAGAATAAGAATTACATTATGCGTATCCTTCACCAATTTAGATTGATGACAAGCAACGGATTTGGCATACTACTTATTCTCGTAGAAAGGATTAAGATAGATATAGCACAAACTTGAGAAGGACTTCAACGAACCACCGGTAACAACAGAAGAGAATTTGGAAAGAACGAATGAATTGATACAATAACAACGGAAGAGAAATTCTTGAATGAACCACCGTAAGAATTGAGAATGAAAGTAGCAAAGGCACAATTCAGCGGGAAGAATTGGAAAACGAATGAAGATACTTGAGGGTATTTAGATACATGAGAACGAAGAGATCAAGAGCTGACTAGAGGATACTTGAACGATTCACCAGTAAGATTTGGAGAACGAGAGCTGAAAGCTGGAATGAATAATTATGACATGATGGCCTGCGGAGGAAAGAAATGGGAACAACTCATGAAATGCTCTGGATGGGTAAAAAGAATTCTCACAATCGAAAACAATTATGAGAGGATGGCATCAAGCTTGAACTTCGCATCTTTGGAAGAACGGGTAAGGATTTAAGAGGAACTCCTCTTCGGTCTTCAAAATCTGAGAATAACAACGAGAAACACCACCATGAATTGTTGAGGCACTCCGGAATGAAAATTAGAAAGGTTGAACCAATGGTGAAAAGAATTTGAAAGATCTTGGAGAAAGACAATTGATTGATGATAATTCATTCTTACGTCAAACTTTGAAAAGAATTTTAGAAGCTCCGGGAAAATTAGAAGAGTTAGGTAAGATCCTGGGAAAAGACCTGTGGGTTAAGGCCCACTCAAAAATACACCATTGAACTAATTTGAAGAGAGATTGCACCGGTAGAATTAAATGGCTCAAAAAGAGATAACAACCTCGAGATATCTTGATTGGATTAGGAATGAAAACACGAATCTCCTGATCTATCTTCAGTACTTCAGAACAAATGAATGCGAGAAGTGGATGATTAAGAGGTGCACCGGCCTGAACATTTGAAACGAGGAAAGGATATGATCGACAAAGTTTGCATTGAATCCACTGGAGAAGAAAATGTGACGAAGAATTGATAAACTTGAAGCTCCGTTAGTATCATCCTGAGAATCACCGGATAAGAACATTGGCGGAAAAGAATGGAGAGACTTCCCATCAATAAAAAGGATACTTGATTAAGAGATCTGGGTCCTTGAAGAAATAAGGGTGGGAGGGCGGGAAAACAAAGGCATCTTGGGGATGGATGAAATGAACAACATTGGGAAAACTATGATATGAACTTGCGAATGTTGGAAATGATCGGATCCACTTGAAGAGAAGCACACCGGTTGAGAAGAAATTGAGATGACAACCTCGATGATCAAGAAGGATTAGTATCTCCATAGAAATATGAGAACACCGCTTAGAATAAGGTATGGAATCAACATTTGACTTCGAAGCAACTCGAATACCACAACTCAAAACAAAACAAAGGATTGGCTTGCAGAATAAGCCGGAACAAACATAAGATAGGGATTTCGTCCGAAGTTTTCATGGTGGGGCCCACACGGGCTTGATCGTACAGCACCATCATGTACAAGGCAATGCACATGACATACGAAGCGTCCCCAAGTCAGCATAGCCAAGGACTCTTTAAGACACAACGAGACCACTGTAAAACCAACCGTGGATAGGCGGACCACTAGACGTCGAACCCCAATCTCATATCATGCATCTGTCGGAAAGATATCCTAGGAGCTACTTGAATTCCCACTTATAAACTCCCGAAACTTTCTGGTTATGCAATCAGGTGTTGGCGATACAGGGGACGCAATATATCTCACCCAAACTAACAATACCTAGATCCAGCTGTATCCATCCTTCAACACCTAACCAAGAAACCTTCGGAAATCATTTACCTCAACCTTCAAAAAGCATCCGTTATACGAGTTATGGCAATACTCCCGAACTCCCGCTCCAGTACTGGGTGGCGTCGAGGTGATCTCACCAACAACTGCATAAAAGAGATTTTCGATGTCGGCGAAACTCAGGTATTCCAGAACTGCAATGATAAAATTGTGACGACAACACCACGGAGCTCAACTCCCCGGGACACTGCCACAACCCCTAAATGTCAGGAGGCACCAAGAACAATGTTCTCGTCACAAAACCATCGGAACAATTCCAAGATACCCGCATGATCCTAAAAAAATTTTAGTGAAATTTAAGGAGAGGAAAGACAAAACATCTACGTCAGCAGGCCTCACCAGAGCGATGAAGGGACTGAGGAGTAAAAAGAATCCTACTCTCCGATATATATAATCCTAAGACTCAAAACGTTTTTGTTCTAGACTCAACAACGACAGCGATTCGATCAAGCAGGGGGCTCCTAAGTCGGGGATGCCTCTGATTACCAACTTGTAACGCCCACGATGCAGCTATATCTCCCACGTGTCGGGGCACGACTTGGAGGCATAACCGCATGGTGGTTTTGTCGCAAGAAGGGTCATCTTCACACAATCCAGTGTAATGAACAAGAATGGGATAAAGAGTTGGCTTACAGTTTCCACTTCACACAATACATAAATTAAACATACATCATACATAGTACAATCATGGTCCGACTACGGAACCAAAATAAAAGAAGACAACCCCAAATGCTAGATCCCCGATCATCCCAACTGGGCTCCACTACTGATCATCAGGAAACGAAACATAGTAACGACAAAGTTCCTCATCGAACTCCCACTTGAGCTCGGTTGCATCACCTACACTGGTATCGTCGGCACCTGCAACTGTTTTGGTAGAATCTGTGAGTCACGAGGACTCAGCAATCTCACACCCGCGAGATCAAGACTATTTAAGCTTATAGGAATGATGGGGTAATGAGGTGGAGCTGCAGCAAGCACTAAGCAAATATGGTGGCTAACATACGCAAGTAAGAGCGAGAAGAGGAGCAACGCAACGGTCGCAAAGCTAGAAGTGATCAAGAAGTGATCCTGAAACTGCTTACGTTCATACATAACCCAAACCGTGTTCACTTCCGGACCCCGCCGAAAAGAGACCATCACGCCTACACACGCGGTTGATGTATTTTAATTAAGTCAAGTGTCCAGTTCTCTACAACCGGATATTAACAAATTGCCATCTGACACATAACCGCGGGCACGGCTTTCGAAAGATAATACCCTGCAGGGGTGTCCCAACTGAGCCCATCACAAGCTCTCACGGTCAACGAAGGATATTCCTTCTCCCGGGAAGACTCGATCAGTCACGGAATCCCGGTTACAAGACTTTTCGACAATGGTAAAACAAGACTAGCAAAGCCACCCGATGTGCCGACAAATCCCGATAGGAGTCGCACGTATCTCGTTCTCAGGGCACACCGGATGGGCAAGACGTCGGGTTGCCATAGACCTTGGTTGCCCAGGGGGCGCTGGACATCGCCCGGTTTGGACCAACACTCAGAGGGACACTGGCCCGGGGGGTTAAAATAAAGATGACCCTTGAGTCTGCAGAACCCAAGGGAAAAAGGCTTAGGTGGCAAATGTTAAAACCAAGGTTGGGCCTTGCTGGAGGAGTTTTATTCAAAGCGAAATGTCAAGGGGGTCCATAAATCCCCAACCGCGTAAGGAACGCAAAATCAAGGAACATAACACCGGTATGACGGAAAATAGGGCGGCAAGAGTGGAACAAAACACTAGGCATAAGGCCAAGCCTTCCACCCTTTACCAAGTATATAGATGCATTAATTAAATAAGAGATATTGTGATATCCCAACATATCCATATTCCAACATGGAACAAACTTCATCTTCACCTGCAACTAGCAACGCTATAAGAGGGGCTGAGCAAAAGCGGTAACATAGCCAAACAACGGTTCGCTAGGAAAGGCGGGTTAGAGGCTTGACATGGCAATATGGGAGGCATGATATAGCAAGTGGTAGGTAGCGTGGCATAGCAATAGAGCGAACAACTAGCAAGCAAAGATAGAAGTGATTTCGAGGGTATGGTCATCTTGCCTGAAATCCCGCAAGGAAGAAGAACGAGTCCATGAAGAAGACAAACGGACGTAGTCGAACGAATCCTCACAATCACAACGTAACCGGAACTACCAAGGAGAAGCGCAACTGGAAAGAAGCAAACATCATGGTAAACAACCATCACATAAACATGGCATGATGCACAATCAAGTATGATGCATGTCCGCTTTTAAAAGGCATGGCATGGCAAAGTGCAACAAACAACACTACAAATTAAGTGGAGCTCAATATGCAACGAGTTGCATATTGACGAAACACCACATTCAAGTTATTTACTTCGCTCTCGTTTATGTACCCAACAATATTAAATGTTATTAAACATGGCAAGGGGTGAAGCATATGAAAACTACATATCACTAGGCATGTTTAAATGAGGCCGGAAACAACAAACAATAATTCCGGAAAGTCCTCATGTGCATATTTTAGATTTGGTACTGTTCTGTCCTAAGGCATATTTTAGAGTTGTTAAACATGCAAAGTAATGCTACCATGTTAATCTATGGATTTTTCACCCCATTTACATATCAAGTTTATTAAATTCGGAGCTACGGTTAATTAGTTATGAAATAAATCATTTTAACACGGCATTTATTCAAATTAATGCAAACAACAATTTAAACATTTTAAACATGGATGAAAGTGGCATATTATGAAACTAGATGAAATCCTAAGCATTTTACATATATAACTTGTTCTAATCCGATCCATGATTGTGAAGTTATTAAATGCATGAGCATGGATTGTCAAACTGTAAATATGTAGGTTTTTGGTTAAATGGCAACATTCACAGCGCGTGGAAAAAATATGCATGGGCCGAAACTGGGGCGGACTGGGCGCAGGACTGTGGGTGGCTCACCATGGGCTCTTGGCCTGGTCGGTGGAGAGGCCAAGGCAGGCCGGGGCGGCATTGGGCCTGATCTGGAGGCAACGACGCAGTTAACGCGAGCGCTCTCCTCGCTCGCTCGATCTGGGCAGGGGCGCGAGCAGAGGCTTGCGCAGCCGAGCTCCTATTGAAGAAAACAAGAGTGGGTTCAGAGAGAGAGACAGGGGAGACAAAACAGAGGGAGGAGGAAGGAGATACGATAAGGAGAGGGACGGGCAGAGGGAGGCGGACCCGGATCCGGTCGCAGGAGGTCGCCGGGGTCCCGTTCCTTGCCGGATCGAAGCGGAGGTGGGCTGGTGGACTTGGAGCTCCAGGCTTCGGTGGGGCGCAGCCATGGCGTGGTGCTTCTGCGAGGAAAACACAGAGAGGGGTGAGACGTGAGAGGAGAGGGAAGGAAGCATAGGAAGGATGGGAAGGGAGAGGTGGTGCGACGGGGCCGGCCTGGTGATGGTGCTGCTTGCAGCCAGCTCGAGGAGAGGGCAGAGGAGACCGCGGGGTCCTGCTGGTGTTGCTCCGGCGAGGGGCAACGGGTGGAGATGGAGCTCGGGCGTGAGCTCCTGCTCGAGGAAGACGACGGGGAGGCAGCAGCCTCGGGCAGTGAGGAGGTCCGACGGGAGTCACGGCTCCCCGTCCGGCGCTGGGACGAGACGAAGGAGGTCGGCGGCGGCTGGATCGATAGGATGAATCGGACAGGAGCGGGCTGCAGTGCTGATTGGGTGGCGCTGAAAACAAGGGGAAGATGGCGGTGGTGCTAGGGGATTGGGTCGATGGGGAAAACAAGGAGGAGACCAGGGGAGGCGTTGGTTGGTTCGCTGGTGATCCCGAGGGGAACCAGAGAGAGTGGCGGCGGGGATGAGGATCCCTTAGAAAATAAGGTTTGGTCCAAAATGGACTAGGTGTAGACTATATATATATGTGGGAAAAGAGAAGAGTTGGATCATCCGATCAAAATCCGACGGTCGAGAAAAGATAGGCTAGGAAAGTCTAAATAAGAAACGGAGATGTTTTAGAGATGTTTGGGAATGATTCGAATCCAAAGGTGACGACTGCCCGGGTCGGGTTCGGGTAAGTTTCGGACACGCACGCAAAGGGGGTTTGGGAGAGGTCGACAAAGACAAAGGGGCCTGACAAAGGTGAACGGAAAGGAAGCGAGAAGCGGCAACTACAAACGACTACGGGTGCAAGTTTTTTTAAAAACAATGACGGCAACGAGTGCCGATGCAATGCAAGTGATGACATGATGAATGTAACAAACAAATAAAACACACGGCGACAACGAAAAACATGGGAGGCGTCAGGAGCGTCGGTCTCGGGGCGTTACAACACTCCACCACTACAAGAGAATCTCGTCCCGAGATCTAAGGACGGCACCGGAGAAAAGCAGAAGAGGAAGAGAAGAGGTAAGCTAAGTTGCTTCTTTGACAAACGAGTGAAACCACGAACCTTGAGAGATTGAACGAACGAAAAGAGAGAATACAAGGGATATGAACGAGATTGAAAACACTCCGTTATCAAAGAGGAACAAGGAACATTGCGAGAACCTTTGTAGGTTGAAGAATATGAAACAAGAGCTTAACGGATCAAAAGGAATATGAAAGCATACCGGTAGAAAAGAGAAACAAGGAACACCATGTGAACCTTGGAGTTTGCAAAGCTATGAATGACGAGAACAATGGACGAGAAGTACATGCAAGCACTCCGGTTGAAACGAGATGTACAAGGAACGATAAGGATCAATTACGATAACGCTCCGGTTGGAAATGAAAAGAATAGAATTTGAACCTGGCAAAATGAAAGCACTTGGATGAGACTCCAGTTAACAGAGGAATGATAGACACACAGTCCGGTAAAATGGATATGCATGGAAAAGAACATGATCTTGACAAAACGAGACGATGGGTCGAAGAGAGAACATCACCATGCCTCCGGAATGAAAGAATAGAAGCTGGCTTGATAGAAAGAAAAGAACGGAGAAGAAAATGACAACTCCTTCCACAAATGAATTTGAAAAAAAAACATCCTTACGAAGAAGGCTTGAACGGAGTTGTTGAAAATCAACAACGAAAGAATAAGCTTGTTGTGGGCTTATGGAAAAACTTCTCAAAACTTGAGGAGAAATCCTGCCACAAACGGAAAAACAATAGATTGGATTGATATGAAAAAGGAGACAAGAAACTTATTTCGCCGGGAGGATAAATGAAGAACTTGGGTCATTTATGAGCACCATAAATAGAAAAAATCCTTAGGGCAAGCTTTAGGTGAAATATAACCCAAGATAACTCCAATGAAGAGGTTGATTGGTTGAAAAGATGTCTTGAGCGAAGAGAAAATGATGAATTTAGATATGTCACTCTTGAAAACTTGTGAATCATGAACCATGAAGGGGGATTGTCAAGAATGATATAACACCATCTCGAAAGATAAGATAGAGAGAATTGCACTTCGGAATGCAAGATGAAGAATACTTGAACTCCTCAAAACAAAACATGTGTTGAGCACCATGTTTATTTGAGAGTATCGCTTGGCGGATCTTAACTTCGAGAGAGATCTTGAAGAACAATTGAAGAATGAAAAGAATCCTTGACGCACCATCATGTGGCCTCCATGAAGAACTCCGGTAATAACGGAATGATCAAAAAGAAGTGAAGGATGAAAAAAATAAGATTGAAGCCTTGCAATGATTAGATGGATCTTCGCGATGATATTACCGAGAAAAACTTGGAACTCCGAAAAGAAAGACGAACAATTGAAACCGAGAATTTTGATGAACCTCCGGAATAAGGAATTGAATTTTACTCGATGAAACAAGAATAAGAATTACATTATGCGTATCCTTCACCAATTTAGATTGATGACAAGCAACGGATTTGGCATACTACTTATTCTCGTAGAAAGGATTAAGATAGATATAGCGCAAACTTGAGAAGGACTTCAACGAACCACCGGTAACAACAGAAGAGAATTTGGAAAGAACAAATGAATTGATACAATAACAACGGAAGAGAAATTCTTGAATGAACCACCGTAAGAATTGAGAATGAAAGTAGCAAAGGCACAATTCACCGGGAAGAATTGGAAAACGAATGAAGATACTTGAGGGTATTTAGATACATGAGAACGAAGAGATCAAGAGCTGACTAGAGGATACTTGAACGATTCACCAGTAAGATTTGGAGAACGAGAGCTGAAAGCTGGAATGAATAATTATGACATGATGGCCTGCGGAGGAAAGAAATGGGAACAACTCATGAAATGCTCTGGATGGGTAAAAAGAATTCTCACAATCGAAAACAATTATGAGAGGATGGCATCAAGCTTGAACTTCGCATCTTTGGAAGAACGGGTAAGGATTTAAGAGGAACTCCTCTTCGGTCTTCAAAATCTGAGAATAACGACGAGAAACACCACCATGAATTGTTGAGGCACTCCGGAATGAAAATTAGAAAGGTTGAACCAATGGTGAAAAGAATTTGAAAGATCTTGGAGAAAGACAATTGATTGATGATAATTCATTCTTACGTCAAACTTTGAAAAGAATTTTAGAAGCTCCGGGAAAATTAGAAGAGTCAGGTAAGATCCTGGGAAAAGACCTGTGGGTTAAGGCCCACTCAAAAATACACCATTGAACTAATTTGAAGAGAGATTGCACCGGTAGAATTAAATGGCTCAAAAAGAGATAACAACCTCGAGATATCTTGAATGGATTACGAATGAAAACACGAATCTCCTGATCTATCTTCACTACTTCAGAACAAATGAATGCGAGAAGTGGATGATTAAGAGGTGCACCGGCCTGAACATTTGAAACGAGGAAAGGATATGATTGATAAAGTTTGCATTGAATCCACTGGAGAAGAAAATGTGACGAAGAATTGATAAACTTGAAGCTCCGTTAGTATCATCCTGAGAATCACCAGATAAGAACATTGACGGAAAAGAATGGAGAGGCTTCCCATCAATAAAAAGGATACTTGATTAAGAGATCTGGGTCCTTGAAGAAATAAGGGTGGGAGGGCGGGAAAACAAAGGCAACTTGGGGACGGATGAAACGAACAACATTGGGAAAACTATGATATGAACCTGCGAATGTTGGAAATGATCGGATCCACTTGAAGAGAAGCACACCGGTTGAGAAGAAATTGAGATGACAACCTCGATGATCAAGAAGGATTAGTATCTCCATAGAAATATGAGAACACCGCTTAGAATAAGGTATGGAATCAACATTTGACTTCGAAGCAACTCGAATACCACAACTCAAAACAAAACAAAGGATTGGCTTGCAGAATAAGCCGGAACAAACATATGATAGAGATCGTCCGAAGTTTTCGTGGTGGGGCCCACACGGGCTTGATCGTACAGCACCATCATGTACAAGGCAGTGCACATGACATACGAAGCGTCCCCGAGTCAGCATAGCCAACGACTCTTTAAGACACAACGAGACCACTCTGAAACCAACCGTTGATACGCGGACCACTAGACGTCGAACCCCAATCTCATATCATGCATCTGTCAGAAAGATATCCTAGGAGCTACATGAATTCCCACTTATAAACTCCCAAAACTTTCTGGTTATGCAATCAGGTGTTGGGGATACAGGGGACGCAATATACCTCACCCAAACTAACAATACCTAGATCCAGCTGTATCCATCCTTCAACACATAACCAAGAAACCTTCGGAAATCATTTACCTCAACCTTCGAAAAGCATCCGTTATACGAGTTATGGCAATACTCCCGAACTCCCACCCCAGTACTGGGTGGCGTCGAGGTGATCTCACCAACAACTGCATAAAAGAGATTTTTGCTGTCGGTGAAACTCAGGTATTCCAGAACTGCAACGATAAAATTGTGACGACAACACCTCGGAGCTCAACTCCCCGGGACGCTGCCACAACCCCTAAATGTCAGGAGGCACCAAGAACAATGTTCTCGTCACAAAACCATCGGAACAATTCCAAGATACCCGCGTGATCCTAAAAAAATTTAGTGAAATTTGAGGAGAGGAAAGACAAAACATCAACGTCAGGAGGCCTCACCAGAGCGATGAAGGGACTGAGGAGTAAAAAGAATCCTACTCTCCGATATATATAATCCTAAGACTCAAAACATTTTTGTTCTAGACTCAACAAGACAGCGATTCGATCAAGCAGGGGGCTCCTAAGTCGCGGATGGCTCTGATTACCAACTTGTAACGCCCACGATGCGGCTATATCTCACACGTGTCGAGGCACGACTTGGAGGCATAACCGCATGGTGGTTTTGTCACAAGAAGGGTCATCTTCACACAATCCCATGTAATGAACAAGAATGGGATAAAGAGTTGGCTTACAGTCGCCACTTCACACAATACATAAATTAAACATACATCATACAGAGTACAATCATGGTCCGACTACGGAACCAAAATAAAAGAAGACAACCCCAAATGGTAGATCCCCGATCATCCCAACTGGGCTCCACTACTGATCGTCAGGAAACAAAACATAGTAATGACCAAGTTCCTCATCGAACTCCCACTTGAGCTCGGTTGCGTCACCTGCACTAGTATCGTCGGCACCTGCAACTGTTTTGGTAGAATCTGTGAGTCACGAGGACTCAGCAATCTCACACCCACGAGATCAAGACTATTTAAGTTTATAGGAAGGATGGGGTAATGAGGTGGAGCTGCAGCAAGCACTAAGCAAATATGGTGGCTAACATACGCAAGTAAGAGCGAGAAGAGGAGCGACGCAACGGTCGCAAAGCTAGAAGTGATCAAGAAGTGATCCTGAAACTGCTTACGTTCATACATAACCCAAACCGTGTTCACTTCCGGACCCCGCCGAAAAGAGACCATCACGCCTACACACGCGGTTGATGTATTTTAATTAAGTCAAGTGTCCAGTTCTCTACAACCGGATATTAACAAATTCCCATCTGCCACATAACCGCGGGCATGGCTTTCGAAAGATAATACCCTGCAGGGGTGTCCCAACTTAGCCCATCACAAGCTCTCACGGTCAACGAAGGATATTCCTTCTCCCGGGAAGACCCGATCAGTCTCGGAATCCGGGTTACAAGACTTTTCGACAAAACAAGACCAGCAAAGCCACCCGATGTGCCGACAAATCCCGATAGGAGTCGCACGTATCTCGTTCTCAGGGCACACCGGATGGGCAAGACGTCGGGTTGGCATAGACCCTGGTTGCCCAGGGGCGCCGGACATCGCCCGGTTTGGACCAGCACTCAGAGGAACACTGGCCCGGGGGGTTAAAATAAAGATGACCCTTGAGTCTGCAGAACCCAAGGGAAAAAGGCTTAGGTGGAAAATGTTAAAACCAAGGTTGGGCCTTGCTGGAGGAGTTTTATTCAAAGCGAAATGTCAAGGGGGTCCCATAAATCCCTAACCGCGGAAGGAACGCAATATCAAGGAACATAACACCGGTATGACGGAAACTAGGGCGGCAAGAGTGGAACAAAACACCAGGCATAAGGCCAAGCCTTCCACCCTTTACCAAGTATATAGATGCATTAATTAAATAAGAGATATTGTGATATCCCAACATATCCATATTCCAACATGGAACAAACTTCATCTTCACCTGCAACTAGCAACGCTATAAGAGGGGCTGAGCAAAAGCGGTAACATAGCCAAACAACGGTTCGCTAGGAAAGGCGGGTTAGAGGCTTGACATGGCAATATGGGAGGCATGATATAGCAAGTGGTAGGTAGCGTGGCATAGCAATAGAGCGAACAACTAGCAAGCAAAGATAGAAGTGATTTCGAGGGTATGGTCATCTTGCCTGAAATCCCGCAAGGAAGAAGAACGAGTCCATGAAGAAGACAAACGGACGTAGTCGAACGAATCCTCACAATCACAACGTAACCGGAACTACCAAGGAGAAGCGCAACTGGAAAGAAGCAAACATCATGGTAAACAACCATCACATAAACATGGCATGATGCACAATCAAGTATGATGCATGTCCGCTTTTAAAAGGCATGGCATGGCAAAGTGCAACAAACAACACTACAAATTAAGTGGAGCTCAATATGCAACGAGTTGCATATTGACGAAACACCACATTCAAGTTATTTAGTTCGCTCTCGTTTATGTACCCAACAATATTAAATGTTATTAAACATGGCAAGGGGTGAAGCATATGAAAACTACATATCTAGGCAAGTTTAAATGAGGCCGGAAACAACAAACAACAATTCCGGAAAATCCTCATGTGCATATTTTAGATTTGGTACTGTTCTGTCCTAAGGCATATTTTAGAGTTGTTAAACATGCAAAGTAATGCTACCATGTTAATCTATGCAGTTTTCACCCCATTTACATATCAAGTTTATTAAATTCGGAGCTACGGTTAATTAGTTATGAAATAAATCATTTTAACACGGCATTTATGCAAATTAATGCAAACAACAATTTAAACATTTTAAACATGGATGAAAGTGGGATATTATGAAACTAGATGAAATCCTAAGCATTTTACATATATAACTTGTTTTAATCCGATGCATGATTGTGAAGTTATTAAATGCATGACCATGGAGTGTCAAACTGTAAATATGTAGGTTTTTGGTTAAATGGCAACATTCACTGCGCGTGGAAAAAATATGCATGGGCCGAAACTGGGGCGGACTGGGCGCAGGACTGTGGGTGGCTCACCATGGGCTCTTGGCCCGGTCGGTCGAGAGGCCAAGGCAGGCCGGGGCGGCGTTGGGCCTGATCTGGAGGCAACGACGTGGTCAACGCGAGCGCTGTCCTCGCTCGCTCGATCTGGGCAGGGGCGCGAGCAGAGGCTTGCGCAGCCGAGCTCCTGTTGAAGAAAACAAGAGTGGGTTCAGAGAGAGAGACAGGGGAAGCCAAACCCCTTGTCACGGACCGGAGCCTGGGCCGTCAGACTCGCGAGGGGAAGCCCAATAGGGGAAGGTCGCAAGAAAACGGCTCAGAAGACGAAAAGCAAAAGCACAGGCATCCACGAAATTCATACATACGCTGGGTTGATCGACCAGGCCCCGTCACTTGTAACACTGCCGCACGACCGGCTGCTCGCCAACCGGCTTCGCCGGATCGCCGTCAGCCGGCCCAGTGGGTGTTTCGCTCGCGCTCAACGTTTCGACAGCCTAAGTACCGCACACTCCTCTCAAAGGCCGAACTCCTTGTCACGGATCAGAGCCTCGGCCGTCAGACTCAGGGGGGGGAGCCCAAGGGGGAAGGTCGCAAGAAAATGGCTCGAGAGACAAAAAAGCAAGAGCGCAAACATCCATGAAATTTATACATCACAAGTTCGAATTTAAACAGGCCCAAGGCCAGAATTCATTACACCCGGATACCCCCAGTGGGTGGGTGGACCTGCTACCTAACAGAATTTTTTGCTAAGTTAAAAACAGGCAGCCTCAGGCATCTCCCTCGGTGGCCTCCGGGTTCGCCGAGGTGCCAGTGTCTCCCTCATCGGCATCCGCGTTACGGTAGACGTCCGTCTCCTCGGAGCTGCCCTCCGGGTCGTCCAGAAGCAGGCTGTAGTCGTTAGCAGGCACGACCGCTCTCCTCCGCCCGCTCCGGCCGGAACTCGTCGTGGAAGGCGAACCTGGCAATGTAGCTGGCCTGAGCAGTGATCCGGCCAGCCTCCGCTTGCAGATGGTTCTCCGAGCCGGCTCGCTGGCACATCAACGCGTCCAGTGACAGGTCCGGATGCCAAGACATCGCAAACCTGAGCGCCATCTCGGCGCCGGCACGAGCGATGGAAACGCGCAAGTCGTGGAGCCGATCCTGCCCCGCCTCCAACCACCGCGCCAGCCGCGTGAAGCTGTTCAGCGCAACGGAACCCGGCCACAGGGCCGCCGTCATCGCTGCGCCGGCCTTAGAAAGCCACCCCATCTGCTCGCTCAAGACTCGCAAACAAGCCTCGGCGGCGGTCCAGGCCACCTGCGGATCAGTCCCAGAGCCAACGACCCCCTGCGGGTCGCGCTGAAAGCGGACGGCCTCCTCCGCCAACCGGCGCGTCTCCAGGAAGGCCCCTGTCAAGAAGAAAAGCAAGTCAAAAGAAATTCACCAAAGACAAGAAGCCGGGGTCCCAGCCCGGCAAAACACAAGGAAAGCACTTACTGGAGAAGGACTCTTCCAGGTGCTGCGCTTCGAGCAACGTACAGCGCCGCTCCCGGGCGATGGTGCGGTCACGCTCCTGGAGCATCTTCTCCAGATCGGCGACCTTGCCAAGGGCCGTCTTCAGCTTGGCGTCCTTGTCCTCGGCCGCCTTCTCGGCCTCCTCGCGGCGACGGGTTTCCCCCTAACGAGTCTCCTCCGCCGCGGCCACCAGTGCCTTCAGGCGCTCCACCTCGGCCTGGAGCTGACCCTTGTCGTCGGCCAGCTTGCCGCGTTGCTGGTCCGCCTCAACAAGGGCCTGCTGCACCTCCACAATCTTGGCAGCTTCCGCCTTGAGGCGTTCCACCTCGGCCTCAAGACAACCCTTGTCGCCCGCCACCTGCTCCCGCAGCCGGCTGGCTTCATCGAGCGCCTGTCGGGCCCCCGTTGCCTCCGCCCTCGCCTTCGCCACATCGGCCCCAAGCCGGCCGGCATCAGCAATGAGCCGGTCGTAGTGGAAGCCGGCCCGGATCAGCCGGGTCCTCCAGGACAGCACCTCGGCTGCGGAAGAAAGATTCAGAAACAAAGTACTATTTTAAGATTCGACCCAACTGCTACACAGTTGGCCCGAATCTCGGGGGCTACACCCAGTGGGTGCGCTAGCGCGCCCCCACTAAAAAAGCGCACGCAAAAAGAATACCTGCGGTGGCGCGGAGCTCCTCCTCCTTGGCGGCGAACTGCTCCTTGAGCTGCCGGTGCGTCTCTAGGAGCCGGTTGAAGTCGCTGACCCGGTAGGATTCCAGTTGCTGCAGAAGGCAGCGGCCAACACAAGACAACAATTTAAGATTCGACCCAACTGCTACACAGTTGGCCCGAATCTCGGGGGCTACACCCAGTGGGTGCACTAGCGCGCCCCCACAAAGAAAAAACAAACAAGGAAGAACATACGAGCACGGCATGCACCAACTCCCGCATCTGCTCCAGCTCATCTTGGGCGAAGGCCTGGATCCGGTCCGTCCACCCTCGCAGGCGCCGGGTCACGGCGGCCATCGCCGCCTCCTCCTGGTTAGAGGCCCGAAGAAGACCTCGCTGGTCCCGCTCCGCGCCGGCTGCCACCCGATGGCCCGGCGACCCCCTGGCCTGAGCACCAGGGCGTGCTCTCCGCTGGCCGCCTCCCCTGCGGCCGGCGCCTTCTCCGGCACCCTTTCTGTCACCATCGCCGGTTCGGTAGCCGGATTGTCCTGCGGCTCCACCACCAGCGACGCCTCGCTCGTCGGCGCCGTGCACGGCGCCTCCTCCAAGACGGCGTCACCACCACCTCCGTCGGCCCCCGCCTGCTCAACCACGTCGGTCCGCGGCGGGTGTCGTCCCCGGCGACCACGACCTCCCGGTCGAGGTCCATCACATCCGCACGGCCGCCTTTGTCGGTGTTCTGGGAACGGGGGTCCCCAGACTTGCCTGCCTACGGCCCACGGCGTGGCTAAGTCAGCGGGCCGTACGGCCCATCTTCATCAACAAGGCATCCAAGACCCTCGCGAGGGGCCAAGCCTCGCGAGGCGGACGACGCAAGACCTCCTCAGGAGTGGCCTAGCCAGGCAGGCTCATGAGGAGCGGAGATATCAAGGCGGGGCAAACCTCACGAGGCTCTCGTGACGTGAGCCATGACGATCGGCACCAGGCGGGTGCCAGCGCGTGCAGCGTCCTTGTTTCCTCTTTGGTGCTAAGGAGGCCAGCGCAGTCGAGGAGTACCGAGGCATCGGGCAAAGGTTGCCATATCGGTGCACTGAGACCAAGACCAGAAGGACGGCGGGACGGAGGTCATTGTGGAGCCCAAGACGGCGTCACCACCAGAGCCTTTCGCAGGCGAAGACCACTTTTGTCAGGATAGCTTGTACTAGCTGTCCCCCTTCAAATTTGGCCGCCGTTGTTGGCTCCCTTCCCGCTCAATATTTGGGGAGAGGACCAGGGCCTATATAAGTAGAACTAGCCACCACAGTAGGGGCATCTCAGCTTGATCTGATCTGATCGAGAGTCTACCCTAGCCACAAGAACACCTCAACCTCAGGAGGCTGTTCTTCCCCTTGTACTGTTCATCATCAGCCCAAGAGGCAATCCAGCACCACCACACTGGAGTAGGGTATTACACCACAACGGTGGCCCGAACCAGTATAAATCTCGTGTCTTTCTTTGTTGCGAGTTCGTCGAGTTCGTCCGCAAGATCTTAGTAAGATAGGGCGTGGATCGGTAGGAGGAAAAGACTTCGCGCGCACCCCAGAGTTCGAACCTTAAGGGTGTGCCGGAACCCAACATCCGACAGCCTTGGCCGCGCTCCCCCTCCAGCGATGGCACGAAGAGCGTCACTGCCACCACCGTCCCTGCCGGTATCTCCGTCCACGTCGGCTCCTCACCGGCTCGCGCCCACGTCGCCGCGGCATTAACCCAGGCCTGGGTCGACGCCGCCTCCAACTCCACCTTGGCCCGGTTCCGGTCCTGCCAGGCCAGGCCTTCGGTGTCGGCCGGGTCCAGACCAAGATCTGGATCCGCCCGCTCCTCCTCCTCATCCCAGTCGACGGTGCCGGATGGCTCCTCCGGAACGCGGCACCCTCATTGGACGCGGCATCCGCTGCCGCCAGCGCCAACGAGATCGGCAACCTGAAACCTAAGACAGAGTAAATACGCAAGAGCCAAGCAGAGCCGCTCGGCCACTCGGTTCAAGCAAGAAGGGAACTCACCCCGGCACCACCGGAACGGCGGGCCTCGCCTCCCTCTCCTGCGGAGCGCCACGCCTCCTCTTGGCGGGCGGCTTCGCGCCCCCGGCCGGGTTCGCTGCGCACTTCACGGCCGGGGCTCGCGGTGCGATGTTGTCCTTCCCGTGCGGCCAGCTCGCCGCCGGCACCCCCCGGGACGACCCGGCCCCGGCCGCACCACCGCCTCCTCCACCTAGCACCACTACGACAGCAACTCGCGTCAGCACCCCAAGACCGTCCCGCGACCGGCAACTCAAGAAGTGAAGACAAACTTACCCGCTCGGCGCCCTGCGCCCGCGTCGGCGGTCGTCCCCTCCCCTCCGCCATGGGCCTCAGACTCCTCTGAGGCAACGCGCACCACCTGCGTCCGCGCCCGGTCGTAAGGATGTCGGATGGCGTTCAGAAGCACCAACCGCGTCGCATCGGGGCGAATAAGAAGATGGGCAGCAGCAAAATATGGAGACCAGGGACTCACCACGGGTGCTGGGTTCGCTGGCTATACGGAGCTTTCCCGAACCCCCAATCGTCCCGCGGGTTGGCCTTGGAGATGTTGTTGACCCGGCGCGCGACCTGGTCTGCCCCCGGCCGGAAGTTCGAGAAGCGGTTGGGGTCTTGAAGGCCGGTCATATGACCGATGAGACGGGTGCGCCGTTGCAGCGAAAGCACTTGGCGGACGATGAAGGCGGTGATGAGGTCGGTACCGGTGAGCCCTTCCCGCTCCTTCATCACCGACACCCGCTCGCACAGGTTGAGCACCTCCTGCGACGGATGCCTGGGGTAGTACCCCCAATTCCGTTTCTCCCTCGGCGGCGAGTTGACGAAGGGCGGCAAGTTGATCTGGTCCGCGCCGAGGTTGCGGACGTAGAAGAAAGAATTCTGCCACTTCTTGGTAGAATCCTCCAGCGGCATCTTGGGGCAGTCGGCGCCTGACCGCTTGGAGATGACGGCGGCCCCGCACTTGGACATCTCCCCAGCCCACGGCCCCTGCTGCTTCAAGGAGAAGAAGCGCACCCAGAGGTCGATCGAAGGCTCGACCCCCAGGTACCCCTCGCAGAGGGTGACGAAGCCCGAAAGCTGCACGATGGCGCCGACGCCAAAATGATGGGGCTGGAGCCCGAAGAACTCCAGGAAGTCGCGGAAGAAGGTGCTCGCGGGAAGCCCGAACCTGCGCTTGAAGTGCCGGAAGAAGACCACGCGCTCCGTGCCCTCGGGCCGCGGCTCCCGCTCGCCCTGCGGCAGGCGCGCGACGACCTCCGTCTCCCCCGGCAGGCGTCTGCTGGTGCGAAGATAGGCGATGTCATCAAGAGTGCAGTCGAGCCATCCACAAGCCCGACGACAGCGCCATCGACAAAGGTGACGAAGACGAAGAAAAGAGAGGAAGAAGGGTGATGACGCTCTGTTCAAGGCAACGGGCGTCGCAGTGCGCGGCGGTCGCAAGAAGCAGAGGGAAGAAGAAGAAGAAGGCAGGTGAGCGCGAGAGAGAATGATTTCCGCTGCCCCCTCGCCCCAATTTATAAGCCACGGTTTGAAACGTGGGGAAGTGGGATCGTTCGCGCCTGCCCGTCCCACTTCCCCGCAAAAACTGCGCACGTACGCGTGCAATAACTGCCTAGAGAATTGGAACCAACCCGTGGACGCCGCAATAAATCCACGCGCGTGGGCCGAGGGCATGCGGCGGCGGGCCCCAGCACGTCCCCCCGTCCTGTCGCGCGCGTGGCCTGTCAAGCCCCTTTGGCTCCCGGGCGCCACGTGGCGCCCGCGCGAAGCCCGAAAGATTAACCCAAGATTCGACATACTCTTCGGTTTCCTGCCCCTGCCGGGGTGCCACGATCCGGCTTCTGGAAGCCGGCACACAGTGGGTGTTGCCGGACCCGGCGGACGCAAAATTCGCCTCCTCGAGGGGGGGAACTGCGAAGGCCCTCCCATCCGAAGACGGTGGACCTTCACAGCCTCGGGGACTACTGTCGGGGGGATGAACCCCAGGCAGGCAATGGAACCCGGATCCTTTTCCAAAACAATGGGGCCAGCAACGCCCCTCCAGCCGGCTCGCGCTTGGCCGGGTCGATCGACCCGGCCAAATTCCTCAACCCGGCCCCAACGGCCGGCGCAAGGCAGCCGAACCCGGTGCACCAAGACTTCCCCAACAAGCCAGCTTCCCCTTGGCGTGTTCCCCAACCCGGCCATGGGTCAGCTCCCGTTCCATCTAGGTCGTATGATGGGACGAGTCTTCATTCAAAGATGAGCAAGGCAACAGTGCCCCGCCCATGCCTCTGGTCAGCCAGGCATGGCAACAGTGCCCCACCTACCCGCTGACCGAGGTTGGCGTGGCTACAGTGCACCCCTCGTCACTGCTGACGCCAGCAAGCGGCGACCTGACGTGGCACCACTATAGCGGACTCAACCCGGGCACTCCCTGACGATCGACAAGACGGCCAACAGTGCCCCTACACCCGGTAGGTACCGCGCCCGGAGAACCCGCTGAGCCCGGACACCCGGCTGGTCCCAACACCGCCCCCCGGACGATGACAACCCGGCCCCACATCCTTGTAATATTACCATTGTACCCCTGGGTGGTTGACCTATAAAACCCCCCAGGAGCCCTCATGCATACGGGCGAACACAGAGAGACTGATCAGTAGAACACACACACACACACGCACCCAAGGAGAGGGAGCAGCCTAAGCCTTGGCCTGCCTTCCTTCTTCCTCCATACAGCTCTAGGAGCAACTCTGTACTGATACATATCAACTACACTCGGCAGGACTAGGGGCGTTATCTCTCAGGAGAGCCCCGAACCTGGGTATGTCTTGCGTCCCACGCTCGCTCATGCCGACCTCGCCTCTGGAGCCCACCAGTGCCTTCGAGACTCCTCCTATCTTTAGCCATCCCTTAGCATCTGCCGTGCGCCCACCATGACAAGTGCCCATGGTCTAGTTGTAGCTTCTTCAAAGTAGGAGTATCGATCCCATGGGGAGCATAGGAATCAGCCTTTTGTCTTCCGTAGGTGAGGGAGTCCTGGATTAAGGGGTCCTCGGGCATCCAGCCTAAGTGACGTGGGCCGAACTAATGGGCCATGAAGATACAAGACAGAAGACGACACTCCCGTGTCCCGATGGACTCTCCTTTGAGTGGATGGCAAGCTTGGCGTTCGGATATGAACATTCCTTCCTCTGTACAACCCTAGGCCCCTCCGGTGTCTATATAAACCTGAGGGTTTAGTCCGTAGAGGCAATCACAATCATGCAGGCTAGACATCTAGGGTTTAGCCATTACGATCTCGTGGTAGATCAACTCTTGTAATCCTCATATTCATCAAGATCAATCAAGCAGGATGTAGGGTATTACCTCCATCGAGAGGGCCCAAACCTGGGTAAACATCGTGTCCCCCGTCTCCTATTACCATTGACCTTAGACGCACAGTTCGGGCCCCCTACCCGAGATCCGCCGGTTTTGACACCGACATTGGTGCTTTCATTGAGAGCTCCGTTGTGATGTCGAAGACAGGATTGATGGCTCACCTTGTTATCAAGGACAGTATCACCTCCGGAAGAGCCCTGGCCTCAGGCCAAACCCTCCAGCTGGGCGGCTTTACCATGACGGCCCGCTCGGTTGTCAAGCCGATGATGACTTCTCAGGTCATCGAAAATCGTCTCCGTGTTGACTCCAAACACTCCAAACGGATGGATCCGGCGGAGTTGTTGTCTTTAAACGAACTCCTGGATCGCATCGCCGCCATGGGGGTCGCTACAGACTATGATCAGATTGGGCTTAAACCTGATCAGAGAGAAATCCAATCTCTGCCGATCACCCATCAGATAGCGGTCGTAGAGGAGCAAAACAACAACTCTTCCCCTATGTTGAAGACGAGTTGTGTTCGGATTTCCGAGCTCGAAGAGCCGGATACCTGTCTGCGGGATGACACTCCCGGTTCTCCGAACCTAGAATCGGGCGTCAAGCCTGGAAAATCATTTAACATCCCGGAGCCCCTAACTAATAAGCTCGGAAGTTCTTCAAACTCCGGACTCCAAATTGGTTCATGGTTCATATTTAAAGCCACCCACCCACCACAAGCAATATTCGCCAAGCAATTCCGGTCCTCCGGATAGATGCGACCTCATGTACGTACGACAGCAGTCTCAGGAAACAGTGCATCACTTTTGTGCCAGATTCCTCCTTGTCAAAGACAAGATTAAAGATTGCCGCAACGAAGACACGATTGCAGTATTCTGCAATAATTGCACGGACAAAGGAATCCTCAACGCCATCAACCGCCGTAGCGTATTACACTTCACTGACTTGGCAACCATAGTACAGAAGTACTGTGCAATGGAAAGCGCCAGGAAAACTCAAACAGCTCGCTGGGAACCACTGGTCTCCACTCAACCCCTCTGGCGGGCAAAAAGGATGCACCCTCGCGGGGCACCTGACCCCATAGTGAAGAAAACTAAGCCCACTATGGGACGCGGAATCGTTCTGGAGGGATGGCTTGATAGGCCATTCAAAATTCCGGTCAGTCCGGGCACCAGCCGCCTTGGTACTCAATCCAACTGTGGATGGTTTTCGGCTCACTAAAGTGCTCATGGACGACGACAGCGGGCTAAACCTCATCTACGAGGACACACTCAATAAAATGGAAATAGACAGGAGCCACATCGAGGAAAGTAATACGACCTTCCGAGGAATCATTCCCAGCCGGGAGGCGCAATGCGCGGGGAAATTACACTTGACGTGGTATTCGGCACGCCTGAGAACTATCGGTCCGAAGAGATAACCTTCCAAGTGGTCCCTTTCAACAGTGGATATCACGCCCTATTTGGGCAAGATGCATTCACACGCTTCCAAGCTATACCTCATTACGGCTATATGAAGCTCAAGATGCCTGGGCCCAATGGTATTATCACTCTCGCTAGTGATCCGGACATAGCCCTCCGCGCCGAAAACAAAACCACATCCCTGCCCTCGAGGCACTGTCCGAGGCCCTCGCGATCGAAGAGTTAACCGCACTACGCTCCACGATGGATAGGGACGACGTAATCCTTGATAAGCGGCCCAAATCCACCTCTTTCAAACCAGCAGATGAAATAGTCAAATTTGAAGTCCACCCGACGGACCCCAAGAAGACAGCTTCCATCGGGGCACAGCTGGACCCAACGGTCGACGCCGCACTACGAGCGTTTCTGCGTGAGAACTAGGACATATTCGCCTGGCACCCTTCTGATATGCCAGGAATCCCCCGCAGGTTGGCCGAACATAGCCTCAATATATTGAAGGGATACAAGCCGACCAAGCAAACACTGTGACGCTTTTCCGAACCCAAACGACAAGCTATGGGGGAGGAGCTAGCCAAGTTAATCGAGGCCGGATTCATCAGAGAAATAAAACACCTGGACTGGCTAGCAAACCTGGTGATGGTGCCAAAGAAGGATACATCCTGGCGCCTATGCGTCGACTTCAAAGACCTCAACAAGGCCTGCCCTAAGGATCCCTTCCCCCTCCACCGCATCGATCAGATTATTGATGCTACTGCAGGATATGACTCACTGTGTTTCCTCGACGCATACTCCGGGTACCATCAAATCAAAATGAAGGAGTCCGATCAAGCCAGGTCCAAAAACTAGCCGGATGCATGGCAGCTTTAAGCCACTTTATCTCCAGACTAGGAGAAAAAGCATTGCCACTTTATCGCCTTCTCTGATGCATCGACCACTTCGAGTGGACGGATGCGGCAACGGCCGGACTGGAAGAAATAAAGGCTCTTTTAGCGAGCAACCCAATCCTGGCCGCGCCAAACGTCGGTGAACAGTTGTTATTATACATCTCTGCAACACACCAGGTGGTGAGCGCGGTGCTCGTCGTTGAGCGAGAGGAGGACGGACACAAATTCCCACTTCAGAAACCGGTATACTACGTATCCACTATCCTCACACCATGCAAATCCCGGTACACTTACCAAAAGATAGCATATGCGGTCTTCATGGTATCCCGGAAGCTACGACACTACTTCCAAGAGTGCTCCATCACGGTGGCTTCCGAAGTACCACTCAATGACATAATAAACAACCGCGACGCTACGGGCCGGATTGCCAAGTGGGCCATTGAGCTCCTGCCATTCGACATAACATACAAACCACGCTAAGACATTAAATCCCAAGTATTGGCCGACTTCGTCGCCGAATGGACAGAGGCCGAACTCCCTAAAGAGTACGGCACATATTCCAACAGGGTCATGCACTTCGATGGCTCTAAAATGCTGGCCAGCTTAGGAGCGGGAGTTGTCTTAACGTCCCCAACTGGAGACATAGTCCAGTACGTACTCCAAATATTATACACAGACTCCAACAATGCAGCCGAATACGAGGCCTTATTGCACGGTCTTCGGATGGCTGCCTCCATGGGCATACAACGCCTGGAGGTGCGCAGGGATTCAAATCTCGCAATATCCCAAATAAATGGAGACTTCGACGCCAAAGATCCAAAGATGGCGGCCTATCATAACGCCATACTCAAAATATCAGCTCGATTCAAGGGACTCGAGTTCCATCATGTGGCTCGAGAAAGTAATCAAGCGGCGGATGTCCTTGCTCGCATGTGTCGGATTTCGGGTTCCAGCAAAACCCTTGAAGTTCGAACACTGGGGTGCGCATGAAGATTTCCTCCCACCTAATCACGCCCTCAACCTCGCCAGGATCTCAAAGGCTAGCTCGACAAACTCGCAAAACAAGAGACACAAGATTTATACTGGTTCGGGCCACCGTTGTGGTCTAATACCCTACTCCAGTGTGGTGTGGTGGATTGCCTCTTGGGCTGAGGATGAACCGTACAAGGGGAAGAACAGCCTCCTGAGGAGAGGTGTTCTTGTGCTTGGTGGGTGTAAGGCTGGGATGGATCTAGTCCAAGATGAGATGCCTCCTACTGTGGTGGCTAGTCCTATTTATAGAGGCCCTGGTCCTCTTCCTAAATATTGAGCAGGAAGGGAGCCAACAAAGGCCAATTTGAAAGGGGACAGCTAGTACAAGCCATCCTGACTAAAGGTGGTCTTCG
Organism: Triticum aestivum; assembly: GCF_018294505.1. NCBI lineage: Eukaryota > Viridiplantae > Streptophyta > Magnoliopsida > Poales > Poaceae > Triticum > Triticum aestivum. The sequence continues at coordinate 387,664,789 of NC_057805.1, forward strand.
CCTGCCAAAAGGCTCTGGTGGTGACGCCGTCTTGGGCTCCACGGTGACCTCCGTCCTGCCGTCCTGCTGGTCTTGGTCTTGTTGCACCGATATGGAAAACTTTCCCTGTGCCTCGGTACTCATCGCCTGCGCTTGCCTCTTTAGCACCAAGAGGAAACGAGGACACTATGCGCGCTGGCGCCCACCTGGCGCCCGCCTGGTCTTGGTCGTCATGGCTGACGTCAAAGGAACCTCGCGAGGTTCGCCTTGCCTTGATCTCTCCGCCCCTCGCGAGCCAGCCTGGTATGGCCGCTCCCGAGGAGGTCTCGTGTCGTCCACCTCGCGAGACTTGGCCCCTTGTGAGGGTCTTGAGTGCTTGTTGGTGAAGACGGGCCGTACTGGACCGCGAGAGGAGCCATGCCATGGGCCGCAGGCACGCAAGTCTGGGGACCCCCGTTCCCAGAACGCCGACAGTAGCCCTCGGGCCCAAGGCGCGCTCGAACTTGGCTTCGAGGCGAAGCCAAACGGCAAGTGCGGAGCACCGCGGCCCCAATAGCCTGCAGCCTTGGTCGACGCGTGGCGAGTGATTGGACGTGGGCGTCTTCGCTTCCCCATGCTGCCTCGGCAACTGCCCGACTGACAAAAGGCTGGCGCGGGCTACGCTTTCCTTCATTGCTTTCTTCCGCCTTGCTCCAGATCCCCTTTCTCGCCCCTCGCTTCCGAAATCTCCAGATCTGCTCCCATCCCCTCTCACATCAGCGACCAATGGCGCCCCGGAAGGTCAAGGTTTCTTCGTCGCCCGCCTGGTACGAGCCGGCTCTGGATGCGCTCAATTTCTCAGAGAAGAGTCTCGCCGCCACGCGCTTGCTGACGGCGGGAGAGAGCAACGAGAGGGGGAAGACCGAGCACCGGGCTGGCTCTGCCGTGCCAGAGCCCGAGGGAAGCACCTTCTTCCCCTTCTTCATGAGCAGCGTCATCGCGGGGCTGGTTCCCCCCTTCTCCGACTTCTTCTATGAGGTCCTTGGCCATTACGGGCTGCAGGCGCTGCACCTTCATCCCAACTCTGTCTTTCTCTTGTCGTTCTTCGCCTTCTACTGCGAGGCGTATCTCGCCGTGATGGCGTCCGTGGCTCTGCTGCGCCACCTCTTCTTCCTCCGCATCATCGAGGGTCGCATCTCCGGGTGCGCCAACTTTATCGCGGCCGGCAAGGCCAACTCGATCTCGAAGGCTGGGAAGAAGGCCGACGGCTTCAGGAGCAAGTGGGTCATGATGGACGCCAAGTGCGTCCACCCACGCTTGGTGCTGCCGACGGAGATGCCCCTGTCTGACGCAGGGTGGTCTCGTGTGAAGCTCACTGATGATCGGGCGACGACGGTGCTGGAGCAGATGAACGCCGACCTGAAGCCGGGCAACGCGAGGGCGGCGAAGGTGACAGGGGCCATGCTCCTAAGGGAATTCCTGATGTTGCGCGTGGCCCCGCTTAAAGCGCGTACTCGCCCCTTGTGGAGGCTTGGAGACGAAGAGGACAAGCTTCGCTTGAGCCCGGAAGCCTTGCCCGACGAAGAACTGGCTGTGGCTCTCCGCCTCCTGGTCGGGGACGATCGGGAATACCCGCCGAGTGTCTTCATTCCCTTGTTCCGCCGCAAGGACGGGGCGCGGGTCGTGGCTACCAGGCCAACCTTTGATGGGCGTGGACTGGTGCCGCCAGCGCCTCCTGCTGTCCCAGCTGCGACAGCAACGGTGGATGTGTCGTCCGACGACTCTCGCCAGGAGGAAGAAGGGGAGGAAGACGAGGAGCGTGACTCGGAGGGGACCCTTGAGGGGATGGGGGAGACCTCCCCCTTGAGCAAGGCCGACATCCTTCGCACCCTTCCTGACGATGATGAGGCCGACGCCCGCTAGGAGAAGGGAGAGCCGCCCGCGATCCCGACGAGGGGCCGGTCGGCGCTAATCTCCCGAGATGCTGCTTCTGTTCCAACGCTGCCTGGAGCTGCTTCCGGCCCACCTGCTGCTCCTTCTTCTGCTCCTGGGGCCCGTGCGCCCACGCCTCGGGCTGGGAGGCTCTTGGGCTTCAAGCTTAGCAAGAGGAGGGTGGACTACACTGCGGTGGACCAGTAAGTGCTCTTGCCTTGTTTCATTCTTGCTTCTGCTGCATGACCTTGACGCTCCTCCGCTGTGCGATTAGGCCGACGCATGTGGCGAAGAGGATGAAGGAGGAGGCTGTGGTGCCGCTCGGGACCAACCCGCCTGCTTTGGTCGCATCTCCCTCCATGGAGAAGGGCAGCGTTGGCGCTCATGTCTCTCCTGCCCGGTCGTCCTCGCGAGGCCTGGAGGAGAATCCTCGGGAGGAGGCAGCCCTCACGGCCCCGCTGGCTCCGGAGGCACCGGTATCCGGCTCGGCTGCTGAGGTCTCCAAGGTTCAGGAGCCCCCAGTCTCCCAGGCTATGGTGACAATACCTTCTCCTCCTCCTCCTGCTGCACCGCTGATTCCAGGCCCTTCTGCCTCTCCTGGCGTCTTGGAGCGCGCTCTTCTTGAGATGACCCGACTGCGAGAAGATCTTCAGGGCGCCGACCCCCTCCTGGTGGCTGGGCGCCTGGAGCTGGTCTCTGGCTGGCTCCATTTTGACATGTCTGTTCGGGCGGCGCTGAGCCAGGCCACGGCGACCTTTGAGAAGGAGAAGCTGGCCGCTGCCCAAGCTGCGGCTGCTCGCGAGGCGGCGCAGAAGGACGTTGAGGCCGCCCAGGATCGCTGCCGAGCGCTGGAGGCCGAGCTGAACACCCTGCGCAACGAACGCGCAGAAGAAGCCCGTAGCCGCAAGGCGGAGGAGGAGAAGATGAAGGCTCGGGAAGACGCCGTCAAGGGTCGTGACGCCGAGCTGGAGCAGTCGGCGAAGGTGTAGGCCACTGAGCGCGGCCGGCTGGAGGAGCTGGAGCGGAAGGTGAAGGCGGAGGAAGCCGAACTTGATGCCAAGGCGAAGGTTCTGGCTGAGGACCGCGCGGCCTTCACGCTCCTCGAGGAGAGGTCTCACGTGGCACTGAAGACACTCTACGAGAAGGGCTTGGAGAAGCCGGTGAACACCGATGAGGACGGCCCCGCCCAGCTGCTTCCCTACTTGGTCGAGGCGCTCGAGGAAGTCGTGAGCGGCCTCGGCCCCATGGAGGAGGAAAAGGCTCGCGTCCTTTCTTCAGCTGCGCTGACGCGCGTCTTCAGCCACCTCCAGCTTCGCGATCCTACCGCCCGCCTTGACGAGCTGCTGGAGCATGTGGACGACGAGCACTGCGCAGCCGCTGCCGCAGCCATGAAGGATCAGGTGGAGGCCCTGCTAAAGAAGTTCCACGCTTTTGCTTCCGTGCCTTTGACTGGCGGCGCTACAGATCCTGCAGCTCCGGCCAGTGGTATAGTGAAGGCGACGCCACCAAGGAGGAAGCACCCCTTGCGGGCGACTGCGACGTCCAGGGATGACTTGCTCGCGGCTGCTTTCCTGTTTTACTCCTGCAACATGCATCATGCCTTGTGGAGGCGTTTAAACTTGCGTTTGGTATTGTAAGAACAATATGTCTTGTAATATTTGCTTGAGATTTTGCGATTTTCTTCCTATTTGCTTCCCGTTCTACGTCGGCAGGGCCCGGCCCCGCGCATACCTCAGCCGCCGTTGGGTCGTCCGGAGACTAGGACGAGACCAAGGAGTGAGGGGCTACGTGACCAGTTAGGCTCCTGAGTCGCGATGCTCGGGAGTCCCCCTTGACGCGCAAACAGCTTATAAGAAGGAGACACAGGGATAGGTGTAGTGTTCTACATCGGCAGGGCCCGGCCGCGCGCGTACCTCAGCCGCCGTTGGGTCGTCCGGAGACCAGGACGAGACCAAGGAGTGAGGGGCTATGTGACCAGTTAGGCTCCTGAGTCGCGATGCTCAGGAGTCCCCCTTGACGCTCAAACGACCTTCATACCTTGGTCCTCGCCGAGGCTCGGCTCGGGAGGGGCGCGCGACGACCAGGTCCGGGAGACCTGGCTGGGTGGCGTACGCTTGGGCGTGGCCCGAGTGCAACCCCCGTGTCCAGCACCCTCGCGCGACTCTCCCGAGGGGAGGTGTTGCGGTGAGGCCGGACACTAAGCTCAAGGGCTCCCTGAGGTTGATACGGCCATGGGGCCGCCCTTAGTTTTTTATCACCAGCGTGGAGCATAGTGCTTCCGCACTTGCACGGGCATAGCCGCTCCTCGGCAGTGTCGACGGCCAGCGTGGAGCATGGTGCTTCCACTGGTACGTGGGAGGGGACTCCCTACTGCAGAGAGCCCCCGGGGCGTGTACAGCCCTGCCCTAACACGTGGCTTGCACGACAGGGCTAGACGAGGTGTGTCTGGGCACTCGTGAGCCAGCACGGGACTCACAAGGCCCTACCTCAAGGCGGGTTGCGCCTGGTCTTTATTCTTGTTCGCTGTGGTGGTCCTGCGAGGTGGTTAGACATCCTGCGCTGAACGAATCTCCTGAGGTTATCGCATGAGAAAGCCAAGCACCAATGACCCCAGGAGGTGACGTGAACGGGGCCGGCCCGCTAGACAGAGCTCAGCCGTTGGATTTATTGGCGCTGCAGGGATGGGCCCGAGCACAGACGTCGTGCCTAACCCTCTCACACGAAGGGTCCTGAAGAAAAACGATCGGCGCGCGGCTCCCGCGGTGGGTGACAGTCAAGCAGGTGATAACCATAGGTAGATTAAGCATGAAAAGTAGACCAGCTTAGGTAAATGCAGGAACGGTACGCGCCACTGGGTTAGGCCCGAGCGGCTTGGGGATGATGCAGCCCGAGGGGCCCCCCAGCAAAGTAAACTAAAGACATAAAAGGATACATGCCGCAAGGACTGACCCACGCGGCCTGGGAATGATGCAGCCCGAGGGGCGCTCCAAGCTAAATGAACTTAGAGTATGTCACCTGGCTTTGTTGTTGAAGGAATGTTGAGGCAGCTGAAGATGTGTGGCGAAGGGGTTGCTCCTCACGAGTCACCGGGTCCCTGAGCCTCGGGAGGCTCTGGGGGCCCAGGCGGTTCCTTGAGGACCGTCTCCGTCTCCGCCAGGATGGCATGGTGCCTGGCCTCCTGAGCCGCCAGGACGCTCCGCAGGTTGCGCTGGAAGGCGGACGCCACGCTCGGCAGCCAAAAGGCATGCGAACGTAGCTGTGAGGCAGGCCCTCGCAGCGTCCCATGCGTGAAGGCCAGAAAAGCTCCTGATATGCGGCCCTGTTGAGCCCTGGGACGTCGATGCAGACGCGCAGCCTGCCATCCTCGCCTGGATGGGGAGCTACGCCAGGTGAGCGGCGATCGCCGCGCATGGCTCTTGCATCCTGCAGTTCTTGAGTGGTCTTGGCAATGAACTCCTGAGCGCCGGGCGCTCCTCGCCTGGTGTCCTCCTGAGGGAAACGTGCTGCGAAGCACGCCTCCACGTGGTGCCCGAGCACCTCCCTCGTGACGTTGGCAAGGTCTGAGGACCTCCAGGAGAGAGCCCCCGAGCCCTGCCCGAGGAGGGCGTCGGGCACGCCTTCCTATGCGAGGGAGGGAGGCGCCCCAGTCGCGGGCGCTGATCCTGACGTGGCTCCACTTGCGGTGCCGTTCTCCTGAGGCCCAGTGCGGAGTAGCTGCTTCTTCTTCTTGGGGACGACCTCGGGAGGGTACTGTGTTGCATTGTTGTCGGGGTCTTCGATTGACGCTGCTCGGAAGGCGCGCTCGAGGGAGCACACCGCATCTCTCTCTTTGCAGGGGGTTGTGATGATCCCGCCGCTTCCTGGCATCTTGAGGACGTTGTAGCCGTGGTGCATCACTGCCATGAACTTGGCCAGGGTCAGATACCCGAGGATGGCATTTATGGCAGACGGATGTGGGCGACGTCGAAGTCGATGAGCTCGGTGCGGTAGTTTTTGCGCTGCCCGAAGGTGACAGGGAGGCGGACCTGCCCTATCGGCATGGTGGAACCGTCGGTCACTCCTGAGAAGGGCTTGGTAGGCTGAAGCTGATCGTAGGGCACTTGAAGGCTGTCGAATGTCTCGACGGACAGGACGTTGAGCCCCGCGCCGCCGTCGATGAGTGTCTTGATAACTTGCACGTTGCTGATGACTGGTGAGCAAAGCATCGGGAGGGCGCCAGCGGTGGCCGCGCACTTGAGCTGGCCCGCTGAGCTGAAAGTGATGGCGCACTTGGACCACATAAGCGGGCGTGTGGCCTCGAGCCTGGGGAGGACTGCGTTCACCTCATGAGCAAACTGCTTGAAGATTCGCTGAGAGGCTGGGGCTTGAGCTCCGCCCAGGATGCAGGCGATAGCCCGCGGCTCCTGGAAGCCCCCAGCCCCCTTGTCCTGATGGTGGCCGTCGTTCCTTCTTGGTGGTGGCGGCAGTGGAGGAAGCCCAGCATTACCCTGAGGACGGTCCTCGCGAGGCTGATCCCTCCAGGCGCCCTCGCGAGGCTGGTCCTGCCAGCGGTCCTCACGAGGCCGGTCACGCCACTCCTGGCGAGGGCCACGGTCGTCCCAGCGTCCTCTACCACGTCCTCCTCCTCGGCCATAGCCCCGGTCGTTTCACTCGGGGCGTCGACCGAGGCGTCCATCCCGAATGGCCCTGAGCTCTTGGCAGTCATTGGTGTTGTGGCTGTGAATGTTGTGGAAGGCGCAGAACGGCCGGCTGCTCTTGGATGACTCGGGCTGGTCGTGGCCGCGCTTCGTGTCCGGCTCCGCCACGAGTACGGCCGCTCCCTTACGCTTCGCGTCCTTGGCCTTGGCCTTCTTCTCCTCCAGGTCGGCAGCTGGAAGCTCGAGGAGGGAAAGGCGTCCTTCCTCTGCCCTTGCGCACTTGGTCGCCAGGTTGAACAACTCCAAAGACGTGCACAGCTCCTCATGGATGGCGAGCTCCTCCTTCATCTTGAAGTCGCGGACGCCATCGAAAAACGCAGAGATGATGGCCTCGTCCGTCACCTTGGGGATCTTGAGGCGAACGTTGTTGAAGCGCTGGATGTACTTCTGGAGGGTCTCTCCCAGCTGCTGCTTGACACGGCGCAGGTCACCCGCGGCCGGAGGGCGGTCTCGAGTGCCCTGAAAGTTGGCGACGAAGCGGTCGCGCATCTCATTCCAGGAGGAGATGGAGCCTGGAGGTAGGTTCAGGAGCCATGAGCGGGCGCCATCCTTGAGAGCCATGGGGAACTAGTTCGCCATGACTTTTTCGTTGCCGTTGGCCGCCTCGATGCTCAGCTCGTAGAGCTGCAGGAACTCCGCTGGGTCGGGGGTGCCGTCGTAGTGAGGAGGCAGGTCTGGCTTGAACTTGCCCGGCCATGCGACGCTACGCAGCTCGGGAGTGAAGGCGCGGCAGCCAGCGGTGGCCACCGGGACCCTTTGCTGATGTGGAGCCTACCCTTGATGCCCGCGCCCCGCCAGCGCAAGCGGCGCACGGTCTTGTCGCAGAGGTGCTGGGAGCGCGGGAGCGTGTTCTTGCGGACGAGGAACTTCTTGGCAGCTTCCTTCTTCGCGCACGGGTGCCCGACGCGGTGGGTCGCGCCGGGGGGCCGCACGCCTTGGCGCCAGGACGCCGTCTTGGTGCGGAGGTGGTGGCGGTGGCGCTCCACGGGCCACGTCACCCCCAGTTGGCGGAGGGCGAGGCAGCGAGAGGGACGGCGCGAGGGAGCCCCCGGCAGCGCTGACGAGCTCGGCGATGCGTTCCAGCCAGTCTTCGTAGAGGTCGTCGATGGGGCGGTAGCGCAGGAGTTCGCGTGCCATGCACAGCGCGGCCTGCGCGTCCGTGGGGCATGACGGGCGTGAGACGACGAGCCGGGCGGGGTCAGCGACGGAGTGGCGGTGCGGCCGTCCCGCTGCATCAAGGGGTGCAGCGAGGACGCTCGCTGCTCGTTCCCCGCCGGGCCGGTGACGGTGTTGGCGGCAGGCGACAGAGAACGATGGGGAGGCCCACCGATGGGAGCCGTCTGAACGGCGCGGACGGCGAGGGCGGCCCGGCGCTCAGCGCGAGCTTGGCGAGCATCCGCCATGGAGACGACGAAGCGACGGGACGCAGATCGATGGAAGGAAAGCTTCGGCGCACCCCTACCTGGCGTGCCAAATGTCGGATTTCGGGTTCCGGCAAAACCCTTCATGTTCGAACACTGTGGTGCGCACGAAGATTTCCTCCCACCTAATCACGCCCTCAACCTCGCCACGATCTCAAAGGCTAGCTCGACAAACTCGCAACACAAGAGACACAAGAATTATACTAGTTCGGGCCAACGTTGTGGTGTAATACCCTACTCCAGTGTGGTGTGGTGGATTGCCTCTTGGGCTGAGGATGAACCGTACAAGGGGAAGAACAGCCTCCTGAGGAGAGGTGTTCTTGTGCTTGGTGGGTGTAAGGATGGGATGGATCTAGTCCAAGATGAGATGCCTCCTACTGTGGTGGCTACTCCTATTTATAGAGGCCCTGGTGCTCTTCCCAAATATTGAGCGGGAAGGGGGCCAACAACGGCCAATTTGAAAGGGGACAGCTAGTACAAGCTATCCTAACTAAAGGTGGTCTTCGCCTGCCAAAGGCTCTGGTGGTGACGCCGTCTTGGGCTCCACGGTGACCTCTGATACGTCTCCAACGTATCTATAATTTTTGATTGTTCCATGCTATATTACATTCTGTTTTGGATGTTAATGGGCTTTATTATACACTTTTATATTATTTTTGGGACTAACCTATTAACCGGAGGCCCAGCCCAGAATTGTTGTTTTTTGCCTATTTCAGTGTCTTGCAGAAAAAGAATATCAAAGGGAGTCCAAACGGAATGAAACCTTCGGAAACGTGATTTTGGGAACAAACGTGATCGAGAGGACTTGGACCCTATGTCAAGACAGCAACCAGGAGGCCATGAGGTAGGGGGCGCGCCTACCCCCTTGGGCACGCCCTCCACCCTCGTGGGGCCCACGTTGCTCCACCGACGTACTTCTTCCTCCTATATATACCTACGTACCCCAAACTACCAGATATGGAGCCAAAAACCTAATTCCACCGCCGCAACCTTCTGTACCCGTGAGATCCCATCTTGGGGCCTTTTCCGGCGCTCCACTGGAGGGGGCATTGATCACGGAGGGCTTCTACATCAACACCATAGCCTCTCCGATGATGTGTGAGTAGTTTACCTCAGACCTTCGGGTCCATAGTTACTAGCTAGATGGCTTCTTCTCTCTCTTTGGATCTCAATACAAAGTTCTGCACGATTCTCGTGGAGATCTATTCGATGTAATCTTCTTCTGCGGTGTGTTTGTTGAGACCGATGAATTGTGGGTTTATGATCAAGTTTATCTATGAACAATGTTTGAATCTTCTCTGAATTCTTTTATGTATGATTGGTTATCTTTGTAAGTCTCTTTGAATTATCAGTTTGGTTTGGCCTACTAGATTGATCTTTCTTGCAATGGGAGAAGTGCTTAGCTTTGGGTTCAATCTTGCGGTGTCCTTTCCCAGTGACAGCAGGGGCAGCAAGGCACGTATTGTATTGTTGCCATCGAGGATAACAAGATGGGGTTTATTTCATATTGCATGAGTTTATCCCTCTACATCATGTCATCTTGCTTAAAGCGTTACTCTGATCTTATGAACTTAATACTCTAGATGCATGCTGGATAGCGGTTGATGTGTGGAGTAATAGTAGTAGATGCAGGCAGGAGTCGGTCTACTTGTCGCGGACATGATGCCTATATACATGATCATACCTAGATATTCTCATAACTATGCTCAATTCTATCAATTGCTCAACAGTAATTTGTTCACCCACCGTAATACTTATGCTCTCGAGAGAAGCCACTAGTGAAACCTATGGCCCCCGGGTCTATTTTCCATCATATTAATCTTCCAACACTTAGTTATTTCTTTTGCCTTTTATTTTACTTTGCATCTTTATCATAAAAATACCAAAAATATTATCTTATCATATCCATCAGATCTCACTCTCGTAAGTGACCGTTGAGGGATTGACAACCCCTTTATCGCGTTGGTTGCGAGGTTCTTATTTGTTTGTGTAGGTACGAGGGACTCATGCGTGATCTCCTACTGGATTGATACCTTGGTTCTCAAAAACTGAGGGAAATACTTACGCTACTTTACTACATCACCCTTTCCTATTCAAGGGAAAACCAACGCAGTGCTCAAGAGGTAGCAAGAAGGATTCCTGGCGCCGTTGCCAGGGAGATTCGCGCCAAGTCAAGTCAAGACATGCCAAGTACCCATCACAAACCCTTATCCCTCTGTAACACCCCGCATGTAACCTGCCATATTTGTAACTCCGACTCTTGCCATTTCCGGCTATGTGATGTGTTTTTCCCTCCGTTGTCGGGTTTTGTCTTTCGTTTTGTATTTTTTCATGTCATGCATTTTCATATCATGTCATCATGCGCATTGCATTCGCATACGTGTTCATCTCATGCATCCGAGCATTTTCCCCGTTGTCTGTTTTCCAATCCGGCGCTCCTATCTCCTCCGGTGCACCCCTCTAATTTTCTTTCGTGTGCGTGTGTCAAACTTTCTCGGAATGGACCGAGGCTTGTCAAGTGGCCTTAATATACCACCCGGAGACTACCGGTCAAGTTTCGTTCCATTCGGAGGTCGTTTGGTACTCCAACGGTTAACCGGGCATCCGCAAAGTCCATTTGAGTGTCCAGCAAAAACCCCCTCCAAAACCAGCCCAAAACCCACCAAACTCTCTTCCATGCTCTAGGTCGTTTGATCACGATCGTGTGGGCGAAAACCGCACCCCATTTGGAGCCTCCTAGCTCCCTCTACCTATTTATAAGTGGGCATCCCGAAAACGAAATCGCAGTCTCCCGTAACCCTAAATCGCCTCTCCGCGGGCGGACGCGTCCAGCGCCCGCCGGACAAACGCGCCGCCGCTCCCGGCCAGTGGCGTCGCGCCACGTCACCCCGCCGCCGATCCCGTCGCGCCAGGCCCGCCGGCCCATCCCGCGGCCGCCGCCCTCGGGTGCGCCGCCGCCGGCCGTGCTCGCCTCCGTCGTCCGCCGCTCCGGGCGCCGCCCCCGCCGGCGACCCCCGCCTCCGGCGCCGCCTCCCTCCCTGTCGGCCTCCGGTCCCCCCTCGCCGCCGGCGCCGCCCCGCCGGCCCCTGTCCTGCCATCGACCTCCATCGACCGAGCGCGAGCTCCGGCCAGATCCGTTCGGTAGCTCCCTCCCGTTGACTTTCTCTCGTACCCCTCTAATATAAGTCTTGATTTTTCATCAGCATGTGCTCCTGTTTGAGATGCCGTAACTTTGTGCATGTAGCTCCAATTCGCGCGTGTAATATGTCAAATTGTTCGCCTCGTGATACTCTTCATTTTTTTCAATTGCACCATATTCATTAGAGGTCATCGTGACGCCCAAATCTTCGTTGGAAGAGGGCTAGTTGCTGTTAGTCTCTGGTTCTTATCAGAACTTGGAGATTTGTCATTTTTGTATCATTTATTCTGTGCATCTTTTGAGCATGAGCTCTACATGTGTTTTGAAGTATGCCATGCCATCTTTCCAGTGGTATAGTCCATGTATTTTTGTGATCTTTGTAGTGACTAGCACAAGCATGCAAAGTAGGCCCCGTAATATTTCTGATTTCAGGGACTTAGTGATTTCTCTAAGTCCTCGTCTGCTGTAATTTTGTTGCCATGTAAACTTGATGCTACAGAGAGATCCATGCATATTTTGGAGATGTTCAGTAAGGATGTTTTGTAGATATAGTTGTAATTGATCCATTCCTGCAATTGTTTGAAATTTTAGAGTAACATAGCATGACTCAATCTTGCTCTACTTTTGCTATAAAATATTTCTGGCAGATTCTTAACATGATATGCATTTTTGCCAAGCTTATTGTAGTTGATCCATACATGCTATGCAATTGTTCTTGCCATGGATAGCTTCATAAACATGCCATATTGCTGTAGGTATGCTTGGTTTGTCATTCATTGCTCTGTAGTGAGTGCATCAAGCTCACAAAGAGGCCTACATATTAATATTTCTGCCATACTCTGTTTTCTGCCAAGTCTGAAACCTGATAACGAAACTTGCTATGTTTACATGTTTGCCATCATATCTTCTGGTCCTTTTTGGCTTATGGTTAGTAAGGGACTTTTGTCAAGTGCATTTAGTAGAACACTACCATGCTTTGTTTTGCTATGTTAAGTTCGTGTAGCATGTTGATTTCGTGCTCTGAACATTGCTACCTGATGCTGACTTCTGCCATGTCCAGTTTTTCACTAAGTCTGTGAACCTGTAATCCTTTGCACTTTTGCCATGCTTGTTTGAGCCTGATATGTTGTGAACTAGCCGTAGCTCAGTGTTCATCTTTTGTCAAGCATCTCCTGTAGATTACTACCATATGCTTTGTTGCTATGTTGGGGTGCTGTAACATTGTCACTTGTTGCATTTTAAGTTTTATCTTGCTGTTTATCGCAGATTAGTGTCATTCTTGTTTTGCTTGCCATTTGCAAACCGTGCATCCAATTCCGGTGATCTTTATATCGATTTCGACCGAAATAATCTCATCTTTCCAGTGGCATGCTTGGTTTCCCAAGTTACTGCCATGTTCATCATTTTCCTTCCGGAGCACGCATACGCATCGCATATCATATCTTGCATATCATACATGTCTTGCATCATGTTGCTTGTGCATTTCTCGTTGTTGATTGTGGTTCCGTTTCTTTGTTCTCTTGTCTTGGGTAGAGCCGGGAGATGAGTTCGTGAACGAGGAACCTGTCGAGTACGCTTACGAGGATCAAGCTTTCGACAACTCTGAGAATCTTGCAGGCTAGATGACCACCCCTCGAAATCACTTCTATCTTTGCTATGCTAGTTGTTCGCTCTATTGCCATGCTCGCTACCTATCACTTGCTATATCATGTCTCCTATTTCAGCCATGTCAGCCCCTAACCATCCTTTCCTAGCAAACCGTTGTTTGGCTATGTTACCGCTTTTGCTCAGCCCCTCTTATAGCGTTGCTAGTTGCAGGTGAAGTTGAAGTTTGTTCCATGTCGGAACATGGACATGTTGGGATATCACAATATCTCTTATTTAATTAATGCATCTATATATTTTGGTAAAGGGTGGAAGGCTCGGCCTTATGCCTGGTGTTTTGTTCCACTCTTGCCGCCCTAGTTATTGTTATACCGGGATTATGTTCCTTGAGTTTGCGTTCCTTACGCGGTCGGGTGATTTATGGGACCCCCTTGACAGTTCGCCTTGAATAAAACTCCTCCAGCAAGGCCCAACCTTGGTTTTACCATTTGCGACCTATACCTTTTTCCCCCGGGTTTTCTAGAGCCCGAGGGTCATCTTTATTTTAAACCCCCGGGCCAGTGTTCCTCTGAGTGCTGGTCCAAACTAGAGCCACTTGCAGCGCCACCTTGGGGAAACTCGGGGATTGGTTTTAGCTGTACGTAGTGTTCATCCGGTGTGCCCTGAGAACGAGATATGTGCAGCTCCTATCGGGATTTGTCGGCACATTCGGGCGGCTTTGCTGGTCTTGTTTTCCCATTGTCGAGGTGTCTTGTAAACCGGGATTCCGAGACTGATCGGGTCTTTCCGGGAGAAGGTTTATCCTTCGTTGACCGTGAGAGCTTATGATGGGCTAAGTTGGGACACCCCTGCAGGGTATTATCTTTCGAAAGCCGTGCCCGCGGTTATGAGGCAGATGGGAATTTGTTAATGTCCGGTTGTAGATAACTTGTCACTTGACCCAATTAAAATACACCAAGTGCGTGTGTAGCCGTGATGGTCTCTTCTCGGCGGAGTCCGGGAAGTGAACACGGCCTGTGTTATGTATGACGTAAGTAGGTGTTCAGGACCTCTTCTTGGTCATTGCTAGATGACGTCCGTTCCATTGCTTCTCTTCTCGCTCTCATTTGCGTAAGTTAGCCACCATACATGCTTTTGCCGCTGCAGCTCCACCTCTTTGCACCTCCTTGTCCTATAAGCTTAAATAGTCTTGATCTCGTGGGTGTGAGATTGCTGAGTCCCCGTGACTCACAGATACTTCCAAAAACAGTTGCAGGTGTCGACGATGCCAGTGCAGATGATGGCGTCGATCTCAAGTGGGAGTTCGACGAGGAACGTGGTCGTTATTATGTGTCTTTTCCTGATGATCAGTAGTGGAGCCCAGTTGGGACGATCGGGGATCTAGCATTTGGGGTTGTCTTATTTTCATCTGGATTTTGACCGTAGTCGGTCTATATGATTGTATTTTGGATGATGTATGATGATATTTATGTATTGTGTGAAGTGGCGATTCTAAGCCAACTCTTTATCCCATTCTTGTTCATTACATGGGATTGTGTGAAGATGACCCTTCTTGCGACAAAACCACTATGCGGTTATGCCTCTAAGTCGTGCCTCGACACGTGGGAGATATAGCCGCATCGTGGGCGTTACACCCTCGCATTACATTATTTGCCATTTGCCTCTCGTTTCCTCTCCCCCACTTCACCCTTGCCGTTTTATTCGCCCTCTCTTTTCCGTTCGCCTCTTTTTCGGTTGCTTCTTGTTTGCTCGTGTGTTGGATTGCTTGCTTGTCACTATGGCTCAAGATAATACTAAATTGTGTGACTTCACCAATACCAACAACAATGATTTTCTTAGCACTCTGATTGCTCCTCTTATCGAAACTTAATCTTGTGAAATGAATGCTGCTTTGTTGAATCTTGTCATGAAAGATCAATTCGCCGGCCTTCCTAGTGAAGATGTCGCTACCCATCTAAATAGCTTCGTTGATTTGTGTGATATGCAAAAGAAGAAAGACGTGGACAACGATATTGTTAAATTGAAGCTATTTCCTTTTTCACTTAGAGATCGTGCTAAAGTTTGGTTTTCATCTTTGCCTAAAAATAGTATTGATTCATGGAATAAGTGCAAAGATGCTTTTATCTCTAAGTATTTTCCTCCCGCTAAAATCATCTCTCTTAGAAATGATATTATGAATTTTAAGCAACTTGATCATGAACATGTTGCACAAGCTTGGGAGAGGATGAAATTAATGATACGTAATTGCCTTACACATGGTTTGAATCTTTGGATGATTATACAAAAAATTTATGCCAGATAGAATTTTGCTTCTAGAAATCTTTTAGATTCGGCCGCGGGAGGCACTTTTATGGAAATCACTTTAGGAGAAGCTACTAAACTCCTAGATTATATTACGGTTAATTATTCTCAATGGCACACCGAAAGATCTACTAATAAAAAAGTGCATGCGATAGAAGAAATTAATGTTTTGAGTGGAAAGATGGATGAACTTATGAAACTATTTGCTACTAAGAGTGTTTCTTCTGATCCTAATGATATGCCTTTGTCTACTTTGATTGAGAATAATAATGAACCTATAGATGTGAATTTTGTTGGTAGGAATAATTTTGGTAACAACGCGTGTAGAGGAAACTTTAACCCTAGGACGTATCCTAGTAATTCCTCCAATAATTATGGTAATTCCTACAACAACTCTTATGGAAATTTTAATAAGATGCCCTCTGAATTTGAGACTAGTTCTAAATAATTTATAAATTCGCAAAAGAATTTCAATGCTTTGCTTGAAGAAAAGTTGCCTAAGATTGATGAGTTGGCTAGGAACGTTGATAGAATTTCTCTTGATGTTGATTCTTTGAAACTTAGATCTATTCCACCTAAGCATTATATCAATGAGTCTCTCAAAGCCATGAGAATTTCCATTGATGAGTGCAAAGAAAGAACGGCTAGGATGCGTGCTAAGAAAGATTGCTTTGTGAAAGCGTGTTCTTCTAGTTTCTATGATAATAAAGATGAAGATCTAAAAGTTATTGATGTGTCCCCTATTAAATCTTTGTTTTGCAATATGAATCTTGATAATAATGGGACTGAATATGATCCACCTTTACCTAGAAGGCGTTCCAAAAATTCGGAGTTTTTAGATCTTGATGCTAAAATTGATAAAAGTGAGATTGAAGAAGTCGAAACTTTAGATATCAATGAACCCACTATTTTGGATTTCAAGGAATTTAATTATGATAATTTCTCTTTGATAGATTGTATTTCCTTGTTGCAATCCGTACTAAATTCTCCTCATGCTTATAGTAAAAATAAAGCATTTACCAAACATATCATTGATGCTTTAATGCAATCTTATGAAGAAAAACTTGAGTTGGAAGTTTCTATCCCTAGAAAACTTTATGATGAGTGGGAACCTACTATTAAAATTAAAATTAAATATCATGAATGTTGTGCTTTGTGTGATTTGGGTGCTAGTGTTTTCACGATTCCAAAAACTTCGTGTGATTTGTTAGGTTTCTGCGAATTTGATGATTGCTCTTTAAACTTGCACCTTGCGGGTTCCACTATTAAGAAACCTATGGGAAGAATTATTGATGTTCTTATGGTTGCAAATAGGAATTATGTGCCCGTAGATTTTATTGTTCTTGATATAGATTGCAATCCTTCATGTCCTATTATTCTTGGTAGACCTTTCCTTAGAACGATTGGTGCAACCATTGATATGAAGGAAGGGAATATTAGATTCCAATTTCCGTTAAGGAAAGGCATGGAACACTTCCCTAGAAAAAAAATAAAATTACCTTATGAATCTATTATAAGAGACACTTATGGATTGCCTTCCAAAGATGGCAATCCCTAGATCTATCCTTGCTTTTATGCCTATCTAGGGGCGTTAAACGATAGCGCTTGTTGGGAGGCAACCCAATTTTATTTTTAGTTTTTTGCTTTTTGCTTCTGTTTAGGAATAAATATTTGATCTAGCCTCTGTTTAGGTTTGTTTTTATGTTTTAATTAGTGTTTGTGCCAAGTTAAACCTATAGGATCTTCTTGGATGATAGTTATTTGATCTTGCTGAAAATTCCAGAAACTTTCTGTTCACGAAAACAATTGTTAAACATTATCATAACGTGATATGATATTGATTCCAATTTCAGCAGATCAATAAACACATTTTTTAGGTCTTCCTATTTTGGCTGAATTTTTAGAGTTCCATAAGTTTGCGTTAGTTACAGATTACTACAGACTGTTCTGTTTTTGACAGATTCTGTTTTTCGTGTGTTGTTTGCTTATTTTGATGAATCTATGGCTAGTAAAATAGTTTATAAACCATAGAGAAGTTGGAATACAGTAGTTTTAACACCAATATAAATAAATAATGAGTTCATTACAGTACCTTGAAGTGGTGTTTTGTTTTCCTTCGCAAACGGAGCTCACGAGATTTTCTGCCAAGTTTTGTGTTGTGAAGTTTTCAAGTTTTGGGTGAAAGATTTGATGGATTATGGAACAAGGAGTGGCAAGAGCCTAAGCTTGGGGATTCCCATGGCACCCCAAGATAATCTAAGGACACAAAAATCCAAAGCTTGGGGATGCCCTGGAAGGCATCCCCTCTTTCGTCTACTTCCATCGGTAACTTTACTTGGAGCTATATTTTTATTCACCACATGATATGTGTTTTGCTAGGAGCGTCTTGTATTATTTGAGTCTTTGTTTGTTAGTTTGCCACAATCATCCTTGCTGTACACACCTTTTGAGAGAGACACACATGATTCAGAAATTGTTAGAATACTCTATGTGCTTCACTTATATCTTTTGAGTTATATAGTTTTTGCTCTAGTGCTTCACTTATATCTTTTAGAGCATGGTGGTGGTTTTGTTTTATAGAAACTATTGTTCTCTCATGCTTCACTTAGATTATTTTGAGAGTCCTACAAAACAGCATGGTAATTTGCTTTAATTATGATAGGCATTCAAGATTAGTAAAAAAATTCTTATGAGTGTGTTGAATACTATGAGAAGTTAGATGCTTGATAATTGTTTTGAGATATGGAGATGATGATATTAGAGTCATGCTAGTTGAGTAGGTGTGAATTTTAGAAATACTTGTGTTAAAGTTAGTGATTCCCGTAGCATGCACGTATGGTGAACCGTTATGTGATGAAGTCGGAGCATGATTTATTTATTGATTGTCTTCCTTATGAGTGGCGGTCGGGGACGAGCGATGGTATTTTCCTACCAATCTATCCCCCTAGGAGCATGCGCGTAATACTTTGCTTTGATAACTTGTAGATTTTTGCAATAAATATATGAGTTCTTCATGACTAATGTTGAGTACATGGATTATACGCACTCTCTTCCTTCCACCATTGCTAGCCTCTCTAATACCGCGCACTTTTCCCCGGTATCATAAACCCACCATATACCTTCTCAAAACAGCCACCATACCTACCTATCATGGCATTTCCATAGCCATTCCGAGATATATTGCCATGCAACTTACCACCGTTCCGTTTACTATGACACGCTCCATCATTGTCATATTGCTTTGCATGATCATGTACTTGACATCGTATTTGTGGCAAAGCCACCGTTCATAATTCTTTCATACATGTCACTCTTGATTCATTGCATATCCCGGTACACCGCCGGAGGCATTCACATAGAGTCATATTTTGTTCTAAGTATTGAGTTGTAATTTTTGAGTTGTAAGTAAATAAAAGTTTGATGATCATCATTTTTAGAGCATTGTCCCAAGTGAGGAAAGGATGATGGAGACTATGATTCCCCCACAAGTCGGGGTGAGACTTCGGACGAAAAAAAAGAGGCCATAAAAAAAGAGAAAAGGCCCAAATAAAAAAAATGAGAGAAAAAGAGAGAAGGGACAATGCTACTATCCTTTTACCACACTTGTGCTTCAAAGTAGCACCATGATCTTCATGATAGAGAGTCTCTTATGATGTCACTTTCATATACTAGTGGGAATTTTTCATTATAGAACTTGGCTTGTATATTCCAATGATGGGCTTCCTCAAAATGCCCTAGGTCTTCATGAGCAAGCGAGTTGGATGCACACCCACTTAGTTTCTTTTGTTGAGCTTTCATATACTTATAGCTCTAGTGCATCCGTTGCATGGCAATCCCTACTCACACACATCAATATCTATTAATGGGCATCTCCATAGCCCGTTGATACGTCTAGTCGATGTGAGACTATCTTCTCCTTTTTTGTCTTCTCCACAACCACCCTTCTATTCCACATATAGTGTTATATCCATGGCTCACGCTCATGTATTGCGTGAAGATTGAAAAAGTTTGAGAACACCAAAAGTATGAAACAATTGCTTGGCTTGTCATCGGGGTTGTGCATGATTTAAATATTGTGTGTGGTGAAGATAGAGCATAGCCAGACTATATGATTTTGTAGGGATAACTTTCTTTGGCCATGTTATTTTGAGAAGACATGATTGCTTAGTTAGTATGCTTGAAGTATTATTATTTTATGTCAATATTAAACTCTTGTCTTGAATCTTTCGGGTCTGAATATTCATACCACAATTAAGAGAATTGCATTGAAAATTATGCCAAGAAGCATTCCACATCAAAAATTCTGTTTTTATCATTTACCTACTCGAGAACGAGCAGGAATTAAGCTTGGGGATGCTTGATACGTCTCCAACGTATCTATAATTTTTGATTGTTCCATGCTATATTATATTCTGTTTTGGATGTTAATGGGCTTTATTATACACTTTTATATTATTTTTGGGACTAACCTATTAACCGGAGGCCCAGTCCAGAATCACTGTTTTTTGCCTATTTCAGTGTCTTGCAGAAAAAGAATATCAAACGGAGTCCAAATGGAATGAAACCTTCGAAAATGTGATTTTTGGAACAAACGTGATCCAGAGGACTTGGACCCTACGTCAAGAAAGCAACCAGGAGGGCATAAGGTAGGGGGCGCGCCTACCCCCCTGGGCGCGCCCTCCACCCTCGTGGGGCCCACGTTGCTCCACCGACGTACTTCTTCCTCCTATATATACCTACATACCCCCAAACTACCAGATACGGAGCCAAAAACTTAATTCCACCGCCGCAACCTTATGTGCCCGTGAGATCCCATCTTGGGGCCTTTTCCGGCGCTCCGCCGGAGGGGGGATTGATCACGGAGGGCTTCTACATCAACACCATAGCCTCTTCGATGATGTGTGAGTAGTCTACCTCAGACCTTCGGGTCCATAGTTACTAGCTAGATCGCTTCTTCTCTCTCTTTGGATCTCAATACAAAGTTCTCCACGATTCTCGTGGAGATCTATTCGATGTAATCTTCTTTTGCGGTGTGTTTGTTGAGACCGATGAATTGTGGGTTTATGATCAAGTTTATCTATGAACAATATTTGAATCTTCTCTGAATTCTTTTATGTATGATTGGTTATCTTTGCAAGTCTCTTCGAATTATCAGCTTGGTTTGGCCTACTAGATTGATCTTTCTTGCAATGGGAGAAGTGCTTAGCTTCGGGTTCAATCTTGCGGTGTCCTTTCCCAGTGACAGCAGGGGCAGCAAAAGATGGGGTTTATTTGATATTGCATGAGTTTATCCCTCTACATCATGTCATCTTGCTTAAAGCGTTACTATGTTCTTATGAACTTAATACTCTAGATGCATGCTGGATAGCGGTCGATGTGTGGAGTAATAGTAGTAGATGCAGGCAGGAGTCGGTCTACTTGTCGCGGACGTGATGCCTATATACATGATCATACCTAGATATTCTCATAACTATGCTCAATTCTATCAATTGCTCAACAGTAATTTGTTCACCTACCGTAATACTTATGCTCTCGAGAGAAGCCACTAGTGAAACCTATGGCCCCCGGGTCTATTTTCCATCATATTAATCTTTCAGCACTTAGTTATTTCTTTTGCCTTTTATTTTACATTGCATCTTTATCATAAAAATACCAAAAATATTATCTTATCATATCTATCAGATCTCACTCTCGTAAGTGACCGTTGAGGGATTGACAACCCCTTTATCGCATTGGTTGCGAGGTTCTTATTTGTTTGTGTAGGTACGAGGGACTCGTGCATGATCTCCTACTGGATTGATACCTTGGTTCTCAAAAACTGAGGGAAATACTTACGCTACTTTACTGCATCACCCTTTCCTCTTCAAGGGAAAACCAACGCAGTGCTCAAGAGGTAGCAACCTCCGTCCTGCCGTCCTGCTGGTCTTGGTCTCGTTGCACCGATATGGAAACCTTTGCCTGATGCCTCGATACTCATCGCCTGCGCTTGCCTCTTTAGAACCAAAGAGGAAACGAGGACACTGTGCGTGCTAGCGCCCGCCTGGTCTTGGTCGTCATCGCTGACGTCGTAGGAACCTCTCGAGGTTCGCCTTGCCTTGATCTCTCCGCCCCTCGCGAGCCAGTCTGGTGAGGCCGCTCCCGAGGAGGTCTCGTGTCGTCCGCCTCACAAGGCTTGGCCCCTCGCGAGGGTCTTGAGTGCTTGTTGGTGAAGACGGGCTCTACTAGGCCGCAAGAGGAGCCACGCCATGGGCTACAGGCAGTCAAGTTCGGGGACCCCCGTTCCCAGAATGCCGACAGCATGGGCACCAAGCGTGACCCCGTCCCGCCTAACATCTTTCTGGAAAGGTTCTTCAAGCCATTCGTGGTGTGGCAGGGTGAGAGAGCAACACTAGTCCGGATCCGATTATACCCCCAAATTCCGAACACAATACCGATACCATCGGGGGCTCAGCCACCGAAATAACCCCATCGGCCCGTCTAATAATGGCAGTAATTTCCCCATGGACCGAACCCTTCTTGGCCTACCTTAATAGGCGAGAGCTCTCTGAGGATCAGAATGAGGCTCTCTGCATTGTTCGGCGCTCGAAAGCCTACAAGGTCCATGACGGAGAGCTCTACAAGAAAAGCGCTACCGGAGTCCTTCAAAGATGTATCTCCGAAGAAGAGGGATGGCAGCCCCTGGCCGAAATCCATGCTGGTCTCGGCAGTCACCACGCCGCGGCTCGGGCCCTTGTAAGTAAAGCCTTCCATACAGGTTTCTTTTGGCCAACGGCCCGAGCAGATGCACAGGACCTTGTCCAACGTTGTGTCGGATGCCAGCTTTTCGCCAATCAAAGCCATATGGCGCCTACTACTCTACAAACAATCCCCATTACTTGGCCTTTCATGGTCTGGGCGCTTGATATGGTCGGACCCCTTAAAGGAGGAAGCCATAAGAAAAGATATCTGCTGGTCATGGTAGATAAATTCACCAAGTGGATAGAGGCCAAACCAGTTAAAATGGCCGAAGCCAGACCAGTGATAGACTTTATATCTGGTGTCGTGCACCATTATGGTGTCCCACACAGCATCATCACCGATAACGGCTCCAACTTTACAGCCGATGAAGTGAAAAACTGGTGTGCTAACCTGGGCATTAAGCTCGATTACGCCTCCGCCTATCACCCACAAACAAACGGTCAAGTCTAAATAGCTAATGGTCTTATCATGAGCGACATCAAGATTAGACTAGTGCGGTCTTTGAAAGAATCAGACAAGCACTGGGTTGAGGAGCTCGACTCTGTACTCTGGGGGCTACGGACCACGCCTAATCACACTACCGGATACACACCATTCTTCATGGTGTACGACGCAGAGGCCGTTTTGCCCTGCAACATCATTCATGACTCACCTCGAGTGCGCATGTATGAAGAGAGAGAGGCCGAGCTTGATCGGCAGGATAGTCTAGATGCCCTAGAGGAGGAGCGCGATGTTGCAAAAGCATGTTCTGCATTCTATCAACAACAGGCTTGCAGATACCAAAGCAGAGAAGTGCGGGCCAAGAATTATAATGTTGGTGAACTCGCTCTACGCTTGCCAGAAAAGAAAAAGGACAAACTCAAGCCCAAGTGGGAGGGTCCCTTCATCATAGATGAAGTTCTCACTGGAGGAGCGTACCGCCTACGTGATGCATCGGACAATCGCTTAGAGCCGAACCCGTGGAATGTTGCTAGACTCCGAAGATTCTACGCCTAGAGCTGGACTCTTTGTTCGTCTTCTTCTCCCTTTGTTTCCATTTTTTCTCTCTTTAACTTTTTCTCTAGCTCTATAGCTCTTGTGCGGCCAAACCGCACACCTATGACGTACACATCATTAAATTTATACGCTCATAATACCAGGGGGCTTCTTTTACAGAAGCTTATTATTATTTTACGAGCATCAATCTCACCACATATGTGTCCTTTCCTCATATGTACCTTTTCTTCGCCATTATATGCACCGTTATGACTTCAGTTTTGGCCAAGCTGGGTTGCGTGGCTCTTGCGCTTATGCCCTACATTCCCGTTTGTTCGGCTAGGGCATAAAGGGAGCACCTCTACGATTGTTACAGCTGGGTCATCCGGACTTGTACCTCAGACTGGGTGAAGCCGAAAGCTAGCGTTCTTAAGGGAATATTCGGTCGGCGGACTAAAGTCGCTATACCCTAATTACACTGTGAACCCCCAGATGTTACGTATACTGCGATTTTTCAATCACAGTTCGGACACACGTACTAACGCATGTTCACCCAGGTAAAGGAACCCTTAACAGAACTATTCTCCCTAGAAGATGTTTCTTACAATCAACAAGTAATATAACATAGCTAGCCGAATACAACTTGTCTGTTCAAGCAACTATGACCCCTACGCTTGGTTTCCACGCATACTGATGTACGGTGGAACCCTAGATGGCCGATCTTTCATGAAAGGAGCGGATCCCTACGAAGAACGCGATGAACACGAGGGGAAACATGAGGGAAACATGAGAGAAATCACTCAACCAACAAGAATAGATCACACATGCGCTAGATCGATGAACACAAAGGTAAGATACAAGATCCAAAGTCAACAAAGGACGATACAAAGGTAACCGGTTCTTCTCCGTAAGGAGGTCTTGATGGGGGCCACCCAAGAGGGGGTCTTGAATCCAACGTGGATCGTCTCCGAAGAGGGGCCGCAGTCTCTCTCGAGGAGGAGATCCGTATGGATGAGCAATGCCATATCTCACATATGAGCTAAACCAATGCTAACCCTAGAAAGATGGAGGAGAAAGAGTATATATAGTCTAGGGGGTCGAAGGGGTACACGGGCCTCGGCCCTTACTGTGCGCAGACAGGGGTGGCAGGATGTCCGGGCGACGGGCTAGATGTCCGGGGCTTCAGGAGGGGCCGGATGTCCGGGCTGGGGGCCGGATGTCCGGGCTGGAGGCTAAAACTTCTGGATGTCTTCTGTCGTCGATGCCGGATTTTCGGGGGAAGGGCCGGATGTCCGGGATTTGGCGAGGCGCCGGATGTCCGGGGCTGGCGCCGGATGTCCGGCCGCTGATGCTTCAGCAGCTCCGTCTTCTTCCGCCATCGCTTCCAGGCCTCCCTCGCGGATGGTGTAGTTGTACCTTGGCGCTTGCACTCCTCCTCATCATCCGTAGTGTTCCGACAATACCTATGCATGCACATGAGTGGAGTGTCAAGTAGTATACCATCCTCGAAGGGGTCAAGTGAGCACGTGTAACGGAGATGATTCACCTTTGCGTATGTGAAGTAGATGTCGCACGTGTCACTCGCCGAATGGACTCTTGACATGGTGATGTCCATAGGATGCTCCGCATCATCTCCCCTCCCTTGGGAAAGATCCGACCTTGGATCGAAAACCAAATCACCATGGAAAAGAGATGGCTTCGCCGTGTAGAAGTGGACGTTCACCAAGTACGTGTCATCTTGAAGCTCGAAATGGGCACTCTCCAATGTCACACCGTCTTGTGACTCCTTCAAAAGGAGTAAGGACAACAAACACTTGGAAAAACAAATGTGGTTAGCGTTAGTGCAAAACCAAGCATTCAAGAGGTGATTCACCAAACAAGTGTCGTCATCATGCAAAGCATATGGTGTGACAAAGGATTGAGACATGGCATGTAAGTATACCAATCGAGCACAAGCAAAGATATCATGGGGGCAAGCATGTAAATTGGAGGTAGAGATGTAAATATGTGTGTCAAGAGAATAAGCATCTACCTCATGTTCATAGCAAGCATGGGCAAAGCGCTCAATGAAAGGTCTATGGTAGGCATAGGAATCATTCACGACACCTAAGAAGATGAGATGTCGAAACACATGGGTTAAGTGCAAGACAATCCAAGCATAATGTGCATAGGGTGTAGTGAACATAGTGTGGCACTCAACGCAATAGAAAGAGCAATTGTTCATCATGTGTGAGGCAATCAAGTCAATCATGTGACAAGCAATGGGACATGGCATATGTGAAGTGATGACATTGTTGCAACCAAACATATGAGAGGAGCAAGTAATCCAAGAATTGGATGCAACACACAAGGCATATATATCATGATGCATGGGACGGTGAAAATGACAAGTCGAAGCAAGATCTCTATCAAGTGTGCAATCAAGTGGTCCAAGATGAACAATAAGTCTCATGGTGCAAGCAACACAAGTAGTATGATCCACAATATCCATGCTCAAGAAAGATATCACCTTGATGGCGTGTCCTTGTGCATTCTTCACAATGCCGAAGTGGTAGGAAAGGTGGCATAGAAACGAGTCGTGGTTGAATGTATGAGGCTCGCTCTCAAGAGCTCGAATGGTCAACTCACGTGAAGCGGAAGTCGACACAAAGTCCAAGTATCCTACACATGCAGACAACAAAACAAAGAACGTATGCGCATGGTAGATAAACACATCATCCATCATGATGGTTCTCTTCTCTTGCACATAACCATTAGAAGCACAAGTGCACGAATAATATGATGCAATAATGGCAATATTCATGGCACTAGGTATATGGTGCAAAGCGGTAAGACAAGCAGGCTTCACAAGAAATATGTCGAAATCTCCAAATATGTGTGAGAATTCTATGGGGGCAAACTCATAAGCAAGACTAATAGCATTGTTGCATTCAATACATGTCAAATCATCTATCATGATAGAGGCAACATATGGAGAGATATGACAAGAAGCAATAACAATCATGTGCAAAACATGTAGATAGTTGTCATCAACCGCATGAAGTGAGCAAGTATAAATCATTGGTGATGCAACAAGGCAAGAAATAATAATTAAGTCGTGCAAACTAGTGGAGCGAAGATGCAACACACTAGAGGAAATCATGGCAATCATGTCATGTGAGCAAAGAATAGGCATAGGCAATGTACATGACATATCGCAAGCACGAACACAAATCAAGATCATAGTATCATCATAGGCATGGGGCACAAAGCAATCATGGCAATAACAAACAATATCTCCACCACGCTTGCAAATACACATACAAGTACTAGAATCAATCATCATGTGTAATGCAAAGCATGGGTCACAAATGCATGGCAAAGGCATAGTAATGGGCATATCGTGCAAAGTGAACATGGCAAGATGCGCAAAGGATATATTGTGGAAAACAACCCATAACCATGTGAGGGCCATGTAAAAGAAATGCGCGAAGTGTTTGCGCGAAGTGAGCGGTGGGAAAGGCAATCCATGGGATCCCAAGTCATCATTGCTCTCTAGAGCTCGTTTTGTCAACTCGTGGGATTGCGAGGTTGACAAGTATTCATGGGTACCTACACAAAAGAGACACAAACCAAAGAAATTGGGCGCGTGGTAAATGTACACATCATCCATCATGATGTGTATGTGCAAGTGAGTGTTAGCACACGATAAGCATCGCTCAAAGAAATTTGATGCATGGTATAAGAACATGTCATCCATCATGAAAGAATGGGGATGCAAATTGAGCATACTAGTATATGGCACAACAATATCATTATGATTCATGGGGAGCATATTGTGCACATAAGTATTGGGATCATGCAATGGATAGGATGGATCAAAATCTCCTAAAATGTATGAGGAAACTATGGGGGTCTCCTCATGAGCAATATTGTAATCATATGGAGAAAATGGACAACATCCACAACAATGCATATCCGAAGCTAGGTGGTCATGGCATGGCATATGAGATAAATGATGCAAAGGGAGCATGTCAATATCATCACAAGAAAAACAAATGCCAATAACCATGGGCTTGTCATCTATGCCATATGTGCAAATTGGGTTAATTTTAATGGCATATGCATAGTCACTACGAAGGGTTGCAAATATGACATATGATTGATCTCATGCATAGCATATGACAAATCAAGCGGATTGTCAAACATGATGTGACCTAAAGAATTGTTACAAGAAATCCTATGTAACATGGCATCACAACTAATAGACTCCACATGGCAATCATCATACTCATCATAAATGGGTAAATCATCCCATGGGGAAATCTCACTAGCATGAAGCAAGGTAATAGGTGGATCAACATCATGCAAGCAATCAATGTCAAGAATGTCCACTAGTGGGACTAGAGCATCACCGTCACCTATGTTACCTTTATCGTTCCAATCAAGTGGTGTAGGTGAGGTGGGAAAGACCAAATGGTGGTCATCTTCATCTTGATGGAACCATGTGGGGGGTGCATCATATTCCACCATGGCCATCGTCATGTCCATAGGAAGGACGAAGTCGTCGTGAATCGGCGCGTCATCATAAATGAGACCTAGCACCAAATGAGAAGACACAATAGAGGTAGAGGTTAAGTCATTAGAAATCGAAGTGGCCTCACTCTCTCTATGTGGTGGTTCACTCACTCCCTCAAAGTAGGTGCACTCAATCGCACGTATGGTGGAGTCACTCATCGCACTCAAGTGGTGGGGGTTGTGGCTCTCCTCACATGGGAATTGGGGCAACACATCGGATATGGGGCTAGTGGTGAAGTCACTCTCACTCTCAATATGGTGGCACAAGTCACTCAAGTCATCATACGTCGCCGTGGTCGAAGTGAAATACTCAACCATCTCATCGCCGTCGCCGTGGATGAAGGCCGAAGATGGCACATCATCACTCTCGCCTCCTAAGATGGAAACATCATCCTTGCTCGTCACCATGTCGCTTGCCTCAAAAGCTTGGTCCTTGAAGGTCTCCGTAGTCGTACTCGTCGCCGCACCATCTTGAAAAAGAGTCGTGGAGGACTTGGCATCATCAATGCCACAAAGAGGGATGGCTGTGAAGTCGAACTTGGGAGCATCGTCTTGGAGCTCGTCGGGCTTGGACATCTTGGTGGTACTAGCCTCATGCTCGTCGTCTTTGAGCTTGGTCTTCGAGAAGTGTGCTTGGGGTGGAGAAGCCTTGGCCTTCATGCGTTCTTGTTCCGCCTTGAGAGCACCAATGTAGTTGTCGTCGAGGGACTTGTAGTTCTCGAGGAAGATAGTCTTGGAGATGTCGTTGTTCAATCCCATCATGAAGTGGAACTTCATTGACATGGGGTCGTCCATGCCGGCTCATCGCAAGGCAATCTTCATCTCCTTGAAGTACGCGTCGATGGACTTGGATCCTTGGTTGGTGTTCTCCAATTGGCGTAGAAGTTGTTCCGTGTAGGTTGGAGGCACAAACTCTCGCCGCAAAGCTTTCTTCGTCTTGGGCCAACTCATGTCATAGGTTTCCGGAGGTGTGTGAAGCCACCATGTAGAGGCGTAGTCGTGGAAGTTTCTTGTGGCGCACTTCACTTGATCTTCGGGAGGAACTTGATGTAGCTTGAGGTAGTCGTCCATTAGGTTCTCCCACTCGAGATACTCCTCGGGTTCTTGAGTCCCATAGAAAGGAATCTCATGGTCGGTGTCGAGGTCGTAGTAGCTCGTGGAAGTCGCGGACTTGAGCTTGGGGAGATTCTCTTGAGCATAGTCTTGAGGTGCTTGTTGGCGAAGATGCCGTATATCCATAGGCGAAGATGCCTTGAAGTCGCTTGGCGAAGATGCTAAGGGAGATGGTGAAGTCGTTGAGCGGTTGTTGGTGTAGAGCTCTTGACCTTCACGTTCTTGGTGGTGATGGTGTCGATGCCGATGTGACCTTGCCGGAGATGGTAGCTCGGAGGCATGTGCTCTTGAGCGTCTTCTCGAAGATGAGGAAGATCTCTTGTAGGACTTGATGAGGGATTGGATCTCCTCCATTTGAGCTTGCATCTTGGCGTCGAAGTTGTTGTTCGTGGCATCGAACTTGTCTTTGTTGTTGTAGACCGGAGGTGAAATGCCTTGCCTATCCATCACAAGACTCGAGCAAATATGAGTGGGAGAAAGAGAAGAACGATACCAAATGTACCTTGACCGATGTTGAAGATGGATCAATGATCACTCAATGTGTAACAAGGAAATAGCACAATTGGTACTAATTCTTGTCGGTTTCTCACACCTACACAAGTAAGGCTTATAGTGGAGCTCGGTGAGGATAGTGGCACAAAAAATTTGATGCAAAATGTTAGCAAGAGTCAATAATGTTGAAAAAGATTCACAAATTCGCAAGTGAAACAAGTAGACCAATAGCAAAGAATGGCACACGGAAACACACACACGGATAGATAAATGGGGTCGTGCAACCAAGGAAATGAGCACAAAATGTGGAGTCCACGGAAAACGCTCGTGTTGCACAACTCAAGAGAGATGCTAGCACGATTGCTCAATAGGCGGATACGACACTTGTGCACAACCTATGATATGCAAAATGGATAAACTTCTATCCCAAGTATGCTATGTATGTATGGTTCCCGGTGTTTCTCTCAAGATGATCCAAGATGATCGGATATGACAATCTTATATGCAATGTGGTATGATGCTATGGCACTTGCTTACAAGCTTCTTTGCTCTTCTCTTTTGCTTAAAAGCTTATTCTTTTTTTGTATGTATGGCCACTTTCCAAAATGCACAAACCAAGATAGCAATAGTGTGTATGCGGGAACAAACTTGTGACACAAGAGATGATATGATACCAATATGGTATGGTATGTATGCTATGGGAAGTATGATCACTAATGTGCACAAGTAACGTTGCCGGCAATATTCAAATGGCTAGTATTGATAGGCAAGTGACGCAAAATGGGCTAGGGGTTATCAATGCAATTGCAAGGGGAATATACAAGGGTGTCGTCGAGGTTACCGTCCTTGGCGATGCTGAGTGGCGGTGTTCTTGATGTAGATATCAAGATGATGGATACTCATCCCTAAGTAGCCGAAACACCTTAGAAAACGGAAAAACCGCGAACTCAAAATCTCAAATGTCAAATGTCAAATGGTGGTAGCGGGAATGCGGTGGTGGTTTTGCGGAAGCTCAAAGGGATTGCGGAAATGCAATGATGGGGTTTGGAGTACGTAATGCAGAAGTTATGGTGGTGGTTGATGAAGAAGCAACCGTCCCTAAGTAGCCGAAACACCTTAGGAGACTTGAATCACAACTCAAACAACCTCAAATGCAAAGGGGAACAAAATTGGTTAGGTTGCGGAAGTCGGTGGTGGCTATGCGGAAGTTATGGTGGAAGCCCTAGGCAAAGATGCCAAAGTGTCAAAACTTTGATGGAGTCAAATGGTGATGTAACCTATCTAGATGGGTAGAGGATGTCAATAGCTACTCAACGAGCTAAAGAACGCGAAAATCGGACTCCGGATGTGGAAGTTATGCACAAAACAGTGAAACGGAAAAGCTGAAATGTACAGGGTCGGACATCCGGGGATTTGGCCGGATTTCCGGGACTTGATGTCCAGAACTGCACGCGAAAATGCGCTCCAGGAGCCGGATGTCCGGGCCACGGGCCGGATGTCCGGGGCTACGGGCCGGATGTCCGGGCTCCAAATCCGAGGATGAACTCGAGGAACTCGATTTTGGGGGCGGAAATTGATGAATTCAAAGGCAAAATTGCGGAGATTTCATGGATGGAAAGTGGGGAAAATTGGGGGAAAGCTAAATCCACTAGTAACAAAGCAAATTCATGGATCAAAATCAACAAAACATCATCAAACCAACAAATCACAGAAAAATTTGGGGCTATTTTTTGTGGGGATTTTTGAAATTGTGGAAGAAATCAACAAAACTAGGCTAGAAAACACAACGGGGAGGCTCCGAAATCGTGATCAACGTGGCTCATGATACCAAGATGATATCATGAGACAAGCTGGCTCTTATCCAAGATGATGTAGGGTGGAACCCTAGATGGCCGATCTTTCACGAAAGGAGCAGATCCCTACGAAGAACGCGATGAACACGAGGGGAAACACGAGAGAAATCACTCAACCAACAAGAATAGATCACACATGCGCTAGATCGATGAACACAAAGGTAAGATACAAGATCCAAAGTCAACAAAGGACGATACAAAGGTAACCGATTCTTCTCCGTAAGGAGGTCTTGATGGGGGCCACCCAAGAGGGGGTCTTGAATCCAACGTGGATCGTCTCCGAAGAGGGGCCGCAGTCTCTCTCGAGGAGGAGATCCGTATGGATGAGCAATGCTCTATCTCACATATGAGCTAAACCAATGCTAACCCTAGAAAGATGGAGGAGAAAGAGTATATATAGTCTAGGGGGTCGAAGGGGTACACGGGCCTCGGCCCTTACTGTGCGTAGACAGGGGTGGCCGGATGTCCAGGCGACGGGCCGGATGTCCGGGGCTTCAGGAGGGGCCGGATGTCCGGGCTGGAGGCTAAAACTTCTGGATGTCTTCTGTCATCGATGCCGGATTTTCGGGGGAAGGGCCGGATGTCCGGGCTTTGGCGAGGCGCCGGATGTCCGGGGCTGGCGCCGGATGTCCGGCCGCTGATGCTTCAGCAGCTCCGTCTTCTTCCGTCGTCGCTTCCAGGCCTCCCTCGCGGATGGTGTAGTTGTACCTTGGCGCTTGCACTCCTCCTCGTCGTCCGTAGTGTTCCGACAATACCTATGCATGCACAAGAGTGGAGTGTCAAGTAGTATACCATCCTCGAAGGGGTCAAGTGAGCACGTGTAAAGGAGATGATTCACCTTTGCGTATGTGAAGTAGATGTCGCACGTGTCACTCGCCGAATGGACTCTTGACATGGTGATGTCCATAGGATGCTCCGCATCACATACCCCGGTCTATATTGCCGCTCCGGTATTCGGAAACACTCTGCACCTTCAGGTCCAGAGGTCGAAGCAAAAAGGTCTGCCATGACAATTGTTTTACAATCCGGCTAGGGACAAATTTGTCAATTGAAGTACATAGTCACTTGGACTCAAAAACTTCTTCCTCTATGACGTCTAACAGGCTGTCTAGCTTACAATCCTGTTGGGAAAACTTGTTGGCTATCTTTACTTGGTCATATACCAAACTAACTAGAATTTCTTGTCCATCTGACCCCCGAGGTCCGACCCGGGCCATATGATTCGGATCAAGCTTGGTGTACCATGTTTTTACCATGGCCCAGGCCTCTCGCGCACCTTCTCGGCAGGCCGATATCTTCCATAATCGAAAGCGCCGCCGAGCTCCTTGGAATAGCTTCACAAGCTCCTCCATATTTCCTGGAGGGGAAGCAGATGGCCACAAGGCCTTGGCAATGCTCCACATTGCTTGCTGAGCTCGCTCGTGCATTGGGGACAGCTCTTGCAGCAGATCGCCTTGAGATCCGGATATTTCCTCTTCGAGACGGCCAATCAGCATACCTGCAGACATAAATCTGCCAGCTCATTTTTTCGCTGAATTACACGGAGGTAGGTTCAAAAGCATACTGAATATGCCGCCTCGTAGCCTCCTATTTTCCTTTACGGCGTCAGCTAGGTAGGCTCGTACATCTTTTAGCTCCTCGCCCAGCAGGGTGTTGGAATCCTGCAGCTTGTTCTTATCATCCCTGACCCATGTCAGCACACGTTCGCCTGCGGCCAGTTGCTTTTCGGCCTGTTGCTTACCCGCCTGCGTGACTTTCAGTTCCTCTTTCAGTTGATCTACTGATTCTGTCATCGGAAATGCAACAGTATTAACATTACTGGTACATGCTTATACTTTTTCTGGATGGAGGGGAACATTACCAGGCGGTGCCTCCTTGGACTTCTCCAGTTCGGCGGTAACAACAGCTAGCTGAGTCCGGCACTTTTCCAACTCATGAGACAGCATGTTATTCTTCTCTGTGAGTATCTGATTATACAATGATCCTTAAATCAGTTGTTTCAACTGTTTCAAGTCTCGGGGGCTACTGGTACATGATTACCAGATCTATACAATGCGTACTTACCCGCTTATCTTTCAAATACTGGTCAGTAGCTCTGGTAAGCCCATCCCGAGCAGCTCGGATGTACGCATCAGCCGAGCTGACAGCGTCGAATGCCTCTTTAGCAAAGCCGGGGTCGCGAAGAGCGGCCCTCCGGCGCCGATGATTCATGGCACTCTCTACTTCAAAATTCGTGACGGATACATTATCCGAATCCTCTGAAGGAGGACAATCCGGCATTACTCCCGTGTCTGCCCCTGCCCTAGAAGCAGGGTCTGGAACCTGATTGGTGGGGGCACGACCGACAGGCTCCTCGGACACGATCCGGAGAACGCTCTTCCTGAGAAAACACAGCAGACAATGTCATGGTTCGATGTGACTGCCATAGGGCATATTTAAAGCCATACCTCTTTGAGGAAGGTTCGGCTGTGTTGTCATTTGCCTTTCTCTTCGAAGACCCGCCCGGCGCAGGCGTCGCTCTCTTTTGAGACGCCTTTGGTGCAATATGACGCGTCGAGCGCCTCCCCTTTGGAGCACAAGATAGTGCAGCGGGTGAGGCATAATGAGGAAGCTCCTTTGGAGGAAATGTCTCCTGGCTACTTACATATGAGGCAGGAAGGAGGCCGGGATAGTCGGTCATGATGGCCACTTATGTGCCATCATAGCTCGCCTAGTAGAAGACTCCCTCCTTGAGCTCCACGAATATGTCCGGATCTTCTTCAAATCCGGGATCGAGGTCCCGGTTATGGTCCTCCGGCTGTGGAGCGGGGCTATGGATCCCCGCGGCAACCCTCCGCCATTCCTATTTGACAGACGGGTTAATGTCGGTTAAACATGACTCGGGGATAGGATTGAATGAAGTGGTGGGATTAAAACTCACCCAGCTAGGAAGATTGTACATGGAAAATCCCTCTCGGCGCGTAAGACGAGTGAATTGCTCTTTCTCCCCTTTATACAGATCGACCAATATTGCAGCCAGGGCGGTGAGGGAATCCGGACCCTTTCGTCCGCAGCGTGAGGCGTCATCTTCCCCATTGTAGTGCCACATAGGGAGCCCCCTGAATTGGAGCGGCTGAACACCTCGCGCTATGGAAGTTGCCATTACCTCGATTATTGATACTCCGGACTGGGCAAGTGTCCTTATCTTGCCCATCAATTGTTGGACTTCTGCGCTGTCTTCCTCCTCGAGGCTCCGAGGACGCCAGCTGTGGCATTTCCTCAATGGAGCACTAGAAAATTCGGGAAGGCCCATTCGGACTGGATCGGGGAGAGCGACATCTTCAATATAAAACCACTCCGAGGGCCACTCTTCGGATGCCTTCTTCGGCGTGCCGGACAAGTATCCGGTCCCGGCTATGCGCCATATCTCAGCGCCGCCCACCTCGAATACGGATCCCTTTTCGGTACGAGGGACGAGGCAGAAAAGTTTCCTCCATAAATCAAAGTGGGCCTCGCAGCCCAGGAATAGCTCGCAAAGAGCGACAAAACCTACGATATGCAGGATGGAGGCTGGAGTGAGGTTGTGCAGTTGGAGGCCGTAGTACTCCAGAAGACCTCAGAGGAAGGGGTGGATTGGAAACCCGAAGCCTCTTATTCAGAAGGATATGAAGCACACTCGCTCCCCCCTGGTTGGATTAGGGAAATTTTCCGCCAGGGCTTCGCCTGTAAAAGAGGTTAATCCTGCCCGGACGGGGACTGGATCCGCGGGGGAAGGAATCCCTGCGTGTGAAGCTTACTCAGCTGGTCATGGGATACTGAACATTTCTCCCAATCGCCTTTTTCCAAGCCATGGGGGCGGGAGGAAGAACTGGGAACGATAGCCATGCTGGAATGGTTTCTCCTAGCAAGCTCTAAGGATTTTCTGCCTGGTGTGAGATGGCATCTGAGATCCAATCCACTTAAATATACACCTTTCTTACATGGCCACGGTGTTATGTGCAAAAATACTCTGACCTTTCGTGTTCGCTCGACACGTGGAAGCCAAAGCAATGGAGGCGCAGAAGCCAATGGGTACGACATTAAATGGAAAGTTGAATATAACTCTTTGGATCAGACGCTTTGAAGTATTCGTAGGAAGAACCCGCCTTGCAATGCCGAAGACTATCAGCGCGCCGGACACATCGTCATTGAAGTCTGGTTCAGGGGTTACTGAGGGAGTCCTAGATTAAGGGGTCCTCGGGCGTCCGGCCTATGTGACGTGGGCCGGACTAATGGGCCATGAAGATACAAGACAGAAGACGACACTCCCGTGTCCGGATGGGACTCTCCTTTGTGTGGATGGAAAGCTTGGCGTTCGGATATGAAGATTCCTTCCTCTGTAAACCGACTCTGTACAACCCTAGGCCCCTCCGGTGTCTATATAAACCGGAGGGTTTAGTCCGTAGAGGCAATCACAATCATACAGGCTAGACGTCTAGGGTTTAGCCATTACGATCTTGTGGTAGATCAACTCTTGTAATCCTCATATTCATCAAGATCAATCAAGCAGGAAGTAGGGTATTACCTCCATCAAGAGGGCCCGAACCTGGGTAAACGTCGTGTCCCCCATCTCCTGTTACCATCGACCTTAGACGCACAGTTCGGGACCCCCTACCCGAGATCCGCCGGTTTTGACACCGACCGTAGGGTTCAAGTAGCAGTGCTTGCAAGTTAAATGAAAACCTAAGCAATACTAATATGGGTGAAAGTTGTGTAGCGAACAAAGAAAATTAAATACTAAAATAAAATAAAGTAGCAAAAGAGGTGGATGAGAGTGTTGAAATAGATAGGACTAAGGTGTTCTCAAGAAGTCTGGATTCCCCACCAGTATGCGTCTATAGCGGTGCTTAAAACAATGCTATGTCAAATTCCTAAGCCAATTTATATGTTTTTATTTGTGGGTGGAGCGGCTACACATCTATGCGTACACGTAGTAGCCCCGTATCGCATATGCCAACACCGTTCTTTCCCACTCCAAATAGTGTGTTCCAAATGGATGG
Source organism: Triticum aestivum (assembly GCF_018294505.1). Lineage (NCBI taxonomy): Eukaryota > Viridiplantae > Streptophyta > Magnoliopsida > Poales > Poaceae > Triticum > Triticum aestivum. Next base: position 387,700,588 of record NC_057805.1, read on the forward strand.
GGATGAGATGATGAAGATGACAGTGGTGGTGATGATGATGAAGCCCGCTTGATGCAGCGTTGCGGTGCCGGAGTCCTTGGATCGATTCCCCCTCCGGAAGCCCTCTAGAGGCTAGGGTTCTGCCTTTTGGATGTGTTTCTGGCGGCTTTGTGCCTTCGTTCCCTGATCTGGCTTCACGGGGCAGAAGTAGTGGACGAGGAGGCGGCATCGGCGCACCATACGACCGTGCATACAAGTGCTTGCTCTCGCATGCTAGGCCGCCTTTTGCTCTGGTTTCGCCGGGTGATCTCTCTTTTCCCCTTTGCCTCATTCTTTTTATGGTAGGCTATTCCACAATGAATAACGTGATTCCACCATAATTTCCTGAGATTCCTTCCATGTAATGTTATTTTCTCCGAAAGACGTTTCGTAAGGACCCACAAAAAAGCAATGCACGGACGCAGTAAATTTCACAAAGCCTACTGTGTAGGCACCAAATAACTATCAAAATTACCATACATTTTGGACTCATCAGGGGAGATGACGCCTGGTGGTGGATGCCCTACCTCGTCATGCTTGGGTTTAATACATCAGTGGTATGCTGACGATTCCTGCTATCACGGAGTTTCTCCTGATCTAGGAGCGGCCGCGCCTTCATGCTGTTTCAGAGGAACAAGACGAGTTCTCGTGGTGCTTTTCTGCAATGACCCGATTGGCATATGCGACTTTCTTCTTTGGCAGGTATTTTCTCCTTGTGCGACCTTTCTTTGGTCCTCCTGGGTTCCTCTTGATCTAAATCTTTTCACCAAGCTGGCGATGTGGGAGCATCTATGGACGGCAGATCAGCTAGCATGCAGGAAACTCCAACACCCGCCAGCTTGCTTGTTGTGCTACCAAGAGCCTGAGACGCATAATCATCTGCGACAACAATGTCCATTCTTTAGGGAGGTCTGGATCCAGATTCTTTACCGCAAGGGCTTCACCATTTTACCCATGTGTGCAATGCGACGATCCATGAATGGTGGGCCTCGGCGTCTTTGGCGGTGCACGATAACAACTAGCGGAGGTGGATTCCCCAATCGTCCTCGCTTTGTGGGAAATCTGGCTTGAGAGGAACAAACTTGTTTTTGACAAGGCCGCTATGCTTACTGCCTTTGTAATCGGTGGGATTAAGGTGAAATTCGATATGTGGAGAAAAGCGAGAGAGACAAAGAGATAACTTTTGGAGGTGGGGTTAGGCGATGTTCGCATGTGATCAAAGCCACGTTCTGTAAGGCCCTGTACAACGGCAGGTGCTTAGACAAGTGCCAGAGAAAAAAAACTCGGTTTTTTTCTTTCTAAAATTGGATTGGAGAGGTGCTTAGCAAGGGAGCAGAAGCAAAGTTTTGCTTCCGGTGCCAGCAGGTGCCTGGGAGAAATTACTGCTAACTTCAAGTTACCGTGGCTTTAGCCCAAGTGCTAGTGCAGCTTGGATAGAAAGGTGCCAGGGAAGACTAGGTGCTACATGAACATTAAAGCAACTTAAGCACCTTAGAGCATCTACAACCGGGCGCCCTATACCCGTCGCATACGCCCGGGCAGGCCGTCCGGTCACTGACTGGTCACAAAATACCGACCCAACCGGAGATCTCAAACGGGACTCAAACGCCCGGGCTGACCGGCACCCCTCATATCCGTCCCAAATGTAGGGTGGATATGAGGCGGTTCGGGCACGCCCGCCACATCAGCCCGGCGCAACGTTGGACCACTCCGACCCCACAAAACTGAAGGAAATATGACCTAGAGGCAATAATAAAGTTATTATTTTATTTCCTTATATCATGATAAATATTTATTATTCATGGTACAATTGTATTAACCGAAAAATTGATACATGTGTGAATACATAGACAAAACAAAGTGTCCCTAGTATGCCTCTACTAGACTAGCTCGTTAATCAAAGATGGTTAAGTTTCCTGACCATAGACATGTGTTGTCATTTGATGACCGAGGTCACATCATTAGGAGAATGATGTGATGGACAAGACCCATCCGTTAGCTTAGCATAAATGATCGTTTAGTTTTATTGCTATTAATTTCTTCATGACTTATACATGTTCCTCTGACTATGAGATTATGCAACTCCCGAATACCAGAGGAACACCTTGTGTGCTATCGAACGTCACAACGTAACTGGGTGATTATAAAGATGCTCTACAGGTGTCTCCGAAGGAGTTTGTTGGGTTGGCATAGATCAAGATTAGGATTTGTCACTCCGTTAATCGGAGAGGTATCTCTGGGCCCTCTCGGTAATGCACATCACTATAAGCCTTGCAAGCAATGTGACTAATGAGTTAGTTACGAGATGATGCATTACGGAACGAGTAAAGAGACTTGCCAGTAACGATATTGAACTAGGTATGAGGATACCGACGATCGAATCTCGGGCAAGTAACATACCGATGACAAAGGGAACAACGTATGTTGTTATGCGGTTTGACCGATAAAGATCTTTGTAGAATATGTAGGAGCCAATATGAGCATCCAGGTTCCGCTATTGGTTATTGACCAGAGATGTGTCTCGGTCATGTCTACATAGTTCTCGAACCCGTAGGGTCTGCACGCTTAACGTTCGATGATGATTTGTATTATGAGTTATGTGATTTGATGACCGAAGTTTGTTCGGAGTCCCGGATGAGATCACGGACATGACGAGGAGTCTCGAAATGGTCGAGAGGTAAAGATTCATATATTGGAAGGTTATATTCGGACATCGGAAAGGTTCCGAGTGATTCGGGTATTTTTCAGAGTACCGAGGAGTTACGGGAATTCACCGGGAGAAGTAATGGGCCTTATTGGGATTTAGTGGAGAGAGGGGAGAAGGGCCAAGAGGTGGCGCGCGCCTCCCCCCTGCCCAAACCGAATTGGACAAGGGGTGGGGGCGCGGCCCCCTATCCTTCTCCCTCTCCCTCTCCCTCTCTTTCCTTCTCTCCTACTCCGAATAGGAAAGGGAATCCTACTAGGACTTTGGAGTCCTAGTAGGACTCCCTATGCTTGGCGTGCCCCTAGGCCGGCTGCCTCCTCCCTCCCTCCTTTATATAAGGGGGAGGGGAGCACCCCAAAGGCACTAAAGATTTGTCTTAGCCGTGTGCGGTGCCCCCCTCCACAGTTACACACCTCGGTCATATCGTTGTAGTGCTTAGGCGAAGTCCTGCGTAGGTAACTTCATCAACACCGTCACCACGCCGTCGTGCTGACAGAACTCTCCCTCGGCCTCAGCTGGATCAAGAGTACGAGGGACGTCACCGAGCTGAACTTGTACAGATCACGGAGGTGTCGTGCGTTCGGTACTTGGATCGGTTGGATCGCGAAGACGTTCGAGTACATCAACCGTGTTACTAGACGCTTCCGCTTTCGGTCTACGAGGGTACGTGGACATACTCTCCCCGCTCATTGATATGCATCACCTAGATGGATCTTGCGTGTGCGTAGGATTTTTTTTGAAATTACTGTGTTCCCCAATAGTGGCATCCGAGCCAGGTCTATGCGTAGATGTTATATGCACGAGTAGAACATAAAGAGTTGTGGGCGATAATAGTCATACTGCTTACCAGCATGTCATACTTTGATTCGGCGGTATTGTTGGATGAAGCGGCCCAGACCGACATTCCATGACCGCGTTCATGAGACTGGTTCTACCGCCGTCCTTTGCACACAGGTGGCTAGTGGGTGTCTGTTTCTCCAACTTTAGTTGAACCGAGTGTGACTACGCCCGGTCCTTGTTGAAGATTAAAACAGCACACTTGATGAAAAATCATTGTGGTTTTGATGCGTAGGTAAGAACGGTTCTTGCTAAGCCCGTAGCAGCCACGTAAAACTTGCAACAACAAAGTAGATGACATCTAACTTGTTTTTGCAGGGCTTGCTGTGATGTTATATGGTCAAGATGTGATGATATATAAATTGTTGTATGAGATGATCATGTTTTGTAACAGTTATCGGCAACTGGCAGGAGCCATATGGTTGTCGCTTTATTGTATGAAATGCAATCGCCGTGTAATTGCTTTACTTTATCACTAAGCGTAGCGATAGTCGTAGAAGCAATAGTTGGCGAGGCGACAATAATGCTTCGATGGAGATCAAGGTGTCAAGCCGGTGACGATGGTGATCATGACAGTGCTTTGGAGATGGAGATCAAAGGCACAAGATGATGATGGCCATATCATATCACTTATTTTGATTGCATGTGATGTTTATCTTTTATGCATCTTATTTTCCTTAGTACGGCGGTAGCATTATAAGATGACCTCTCACTAAATTTCAAGGTATAAGTGTTCTCCCTGAGTATGCACCATTGCGACAGTTCGTCGTGCCGAGACACCACGTGATGATCAGGTGTGATAAGCTCTACGTTCACATACAACAGGTGCAAGCCAATTTTGCACACGCAGAATACTCGGGTTAAACTTGACGAGCCTAGCATATGCAGATATGGCCTCGGAACACTGAGACCGAAAGGTCGAGCATGAATCATATAGTAGATATGATCAACATAGATATGTTCACCATTGAAAGCTACTCCATCTCACGTGATGATCGGGCATGGTTTAGTTGATATGGATCACGTGATCATTTAGATGACTAGAGGGATGTCTATCTAAGTGGGAGTTCTTAAGTAATATGATTAATTGAACTTAAATTTATCATGAACTTAGTCCTGATAGTATTTGCATATCTATGTTGTAGATCAATTGCTCGTGTTTAGCTTCCCCGTTTTATTTATGATATGTTCCTAGAGAAAAATAAGTTGAAAGATGTTAGTAGCAATGATGCGGACTAGCTCCGTGATCTGAGGATTATCCTCATTGCTGCACAGAAGAATTATGTCCTTGATGCGCCGCTAGGTGACGGACCTATTGCAGGAGCAGATGCAGACGTTATGAACGTTTGACAAAGCTCGGTATGATGACTAATTGATAGTTTAGTGCACTATGCTTTACGTCTTAGAACCGGGACTTCAAAAACGTTTTGAACGCCACAGAGCATATGAGATGTTCCAAGGGCTGAAATTGGCATTTTCGACTCATGCCCGAGTCGAGAGGTATGAGACCTCTCACAAGTACTTTGCCTACAAGATGGAGGAGAATAGCTCAACCAGTGAGCATGTGCTCAGAATGTCTGAGTACTACAATCGCTTGAATCAAGTGGGAGTTAATCTTCCAGATAAGATAGTGATTGACAAAGTTCTCTAGTCACTGTCACCAAGTTACTGGAACTTCGAGATGAACTATAATATGCAAGGGATGACGAAAACAATTCCCGAGCTCTTCGAGATGTCGAAATCAGCGAAGGTGGAAATCAAGAAAAGCATCAAGTGTTGATGGTTGACAAGACCACTAGTTTCAAGTAAAAGGGCAAGGGAAAGAAAGGGAACTTCAAGAAGAATGGCAAGCAAGTTGCCAGTCCCATGAAGAAGCCCAAAGCTAGACCCAAGCCTGAAACTGAGTGCTTCTATTGCAAAGGAAATGGTCACTGGAAGTGGAACTGCCCTAGATACTTGGCGGCTAAGAAGGATGGCAAAGTGAGAAAAGGTATATTTTGATATACATGTTATTGATGTGTACTTTACTAGTGTTTATAGCAACCCCTCGGTATTTGATACTGGTTCAGTTGCTAAGAGTAGTAACTCGAAACGAGAGTTGCAAAATAAACAGAGACTAGTTAAGGGCGAGGTGATGATGTGTGTTGGAAGTGATTCCAAGGTTGATAAGATCACCATCGCACACTCCCTTTACCTTCGGGATTAGTGTTGAACCTAAAATAAATGTTATTTGGTGTTTGCATTGAGCATGAATATGATTGGATCATGTTGATTGCAATACGGTTATTCATTTAAGTCAAAGAATAGTTATTGTTCTATTTACATGAATAAAACCTTCTATGGTCATACACTCAATATAAATGGTTTATTGAATCTCGATCGTAGTGATACACATATTCATAAAATTAAAGCCAAAAGATTCAAAGTTAATAATGATAGTGCAACTTATTTGTGGCACTGCCGTTTAGGTCATATTGGTGTAAAGCGCATGAAGAAACTCCATGCTGATGGGCTTTTGGAATCACTTGATTATGAATCATTTGATGCTTGCGAACCATGCCTCATGGGCAAGATGACTAAGACTCCGTTCTCCGGAACAATGGAGCAAGCAACTGACTTATTGGAAATAATACATACTGATGTATGCGGTCCGATGAGTGTTGAGGCTCACGGTGGGTATCGTTATCTTCTGACCTGCACAGATGATTTGAGCAGATATGGGTATATCTACTTGATGAAACATAAGTCTAAAACATTTGAAAAGTTCAAAGAATTTCAGAGGAAGTGGAAAATCATCGTAACAAGAAAATAAAGTTTCTACGATCTGATCGCGGAGACGAATATTTGAGTTACGAGTTTGGTCTTCATTTGAAACAATGTGGAATAGTTTCACAACTCACGCCACCTGGAACACCACAGCATAATGGTGTGTTCGAACGTCGTGACGGTACTTTATTAGATATAGTGCGATCTATGATGTCTCGTACCGATTTACCACTATCGCTTTGGGGTTATGCATTAGAGACAGCTGCATTCACGTTAAATAGGGCATCATCTAAATCCGTTGAGACGACACCAAATGAACTGTGGTTTGGCAAGAAACCTAAGCTGTCATTTCTTAAAGTTTGGGGCTGCGATGCTTATGTGAAATATCTTCAACCTGATAAGCTCGAACCCAAATCGGAGAAATGTATCTTCATAGGATACCCAAAGGAGACTGTTGGGTACACCTTCTATCACAGATCCGGAGGCAAGATATTCGTTGCTAAGAATGGATCCTTTCTAGAAAAGGAGTTTCTTTCGAAAGAAGTGAGTGGGAGGAAAGTAGAACTTGGTGAGGTAATTGTACCTGCTCCCGAATTAGAAAGTAGTTCTTCACAGAAATCAGTTCATGTGATTCCAACACCAATTAGTGAGGAAGCTAATGATGATGATCATGAAACCTCAGATCAAGTTACTATCGAACCTCGTAGGTCAACCAGAGTAAGATCCGCACTAGAGTGGTACGGTAATCCTGTTCGGGAGGTCACGTTACTTGACCATGATGAACCTACGAACTATGAGGAAGCGATGATGAGCCCAGATTCCGCGAAAAGGCTTGAGGCCATGAAATCTGAGATGGGATCGATGTATGAAAACAAAGTATGGACTTTGATTGACTTGCCCGATGATCGGCGAGCCATTAAGAATAAATGGATCTTCGGGAGGAAGACAGACGTTGATAATAGTGTCATTATCTACAAAGCTCACTAATTGGTGTAGGAATCATTTTTCTCACTCGCATCGATGCTTAAAGTCTGTCCGAATCATGTTAGCAATTGCCACATTTTATGAAATCTAGCAAATGGATGTCAAATCTGCATTCCTTAATGGATATCTTAAAGAAGAGTTGTATATGATGCAACCAGAAGGTTTTGTCGACCCAAAAGGTGCAAGCCTCTTGGAGTTGTAAAGAAGAGTTGTATATGATGCAACCAGAAGCTCCAGCGATCCATTTATGGACTGGTGCAAGCCTCTTGGAGTTGGAATATACGCTTTGATAGTGTGATCAAAGCATATGGTTTTATACAGACTTGTGGTGAGGCCTGTATTTACAAGAAAGTGAGTGGGAACACTACAGCCTTTCTGATAAGTATATGTGAATGACATATTGTTGATCGGAAATGATGTAGAATTTTCTGGAAAGCATAAAGGAGTGTTTGAAAGGAGTTTTTCAAAGAAAGACCTCGGTGAAGCTGCTTACATATTGAGCATCAAGATCTATAGAGATAGATCAAGACGCTTGATAAGATTTTTCAATGAATACATACCTTGACAAGATTTTGAAGTAGTTCAAAATAGAACAGTCAAAGAAGGAGTTCTTGTGTGTGTTGCAAGGTGTGAAGTTGAGTAAGACTCAAAACCCGACCACGGCAGAAAATAGAAAGAGAATGAAAGTCATTCCCTATGCCTCAGTCATAGGTTCTATAAAGTATGCTATGCTGTGTACCAGACCTATTGTGTACCTCGCCATAAGTTTGGCAAGAGGGTACAATAGTGATCCAGGCGTGGATCACTGGACAACGGTCAAAATTATCCTTCGTGGAATAAGGATATGTTTCTCGGTTATGGAGGTGATAAAGAGTTCGTCGTAAAGAGATACATGGATGCAAGCTTTGACACCGATCTGGACGACTCTGAGTCTCGATCTAGATACATATTGGAAGTGGGAGCAATTAGCTAGAGTAGCTTCGTGCAGAGCATTGTAAACAAAGAAATTTGCAAAATACATACGACTCTGAATATGGCAGATCCGTTGACTAAATTTATCTCACAAGCAAAACATGATCACACCTTAGTACTCTTGGGTGTTAATCACATAGCGATGTGAACTAGATTATTGACTCTAGTAAACCCTTTGAGTGTTGGTCACATGGCGATGTAAACTATGGGTGTTAATCACATGGTGATGTGAACTATTGGTGTTAAATCACATGGCAATGTGAACTAGATTATTGACTCTAGTGCAAGTGGGAGACTGAAGGAAATATGCCCTAGAGGCAATAATAAAGTTATTATTTTATTTCCTTATATCATGATAAATGTTTATTATTCATGCTAGAATAGTATTAACCGGAAACTTGATACATGTGTGAACACATGGACAAAACAAAGTGTCCCTAGTATGCCTCTACTAGACTAGCTCATTAATCAAAGATGGTTAAGTTTCCTAACCATATACATGTGTTGTCATTTGATGAACGAGGTCACATCATTAGGGGAATGATGTGATGGACAAGACACATCCGTTAGCTTAGCATAAATGATCGTTTAGTTTTATTGCTATTGCTTTCTTCATGAGTTAAACATGTTCCTCTGACTATGAGATTATGCAACTCCCGAATACCAGAGGAACACCTTGTGTGCTATCAAACGTCACATCATAACTGGGTGATTATAAAGATGCTCTACAGGTGTCTCCGAAGGAGTTTGTTGGGTTGGCATAGATCAAGATTAGGATTTGTCACTCCGTGAATCGGAGAGGTATCTCCGGCCCCTCTCGATAATGCACATCACTATAAGCCTTGCAAGCAATGTGACTAATGAGTTAGTTACGGGATGATGCATTACGGAACGAGTAAAGAGACTTGCCGGTAACGAGATTGAACTAGGTATGAGGATACCGACGATCGAATCTCGGGCAAGTAACATACCCATGACAAAGGGAACAACGTATGTTGTTATGCGGTTTGACCGATAAAGATCTTCGTAGAATATGTAGGAGCCAATATGAGCATCCAGGTTCCGCTATTGGTTATTGACCAGAGATGTGTCTCGGTCATGTCTACATAGTTCTTGAACCCGTAGGGTCCGCACACTTATCGTTCGATGACAATTTGTATTATGAGTGATGTGATTTGATGACTGAAGTTTGTTCGGAGTCCCGGATGAGATCACGGACATGACGAGGAGTCTCGAAATGGTTGAGAGGTAAAGATTCATATATTGGAAGGCTATATTCGGACATCGGAAAGGTTCCGAGTGATTCGGGTATTTTTCAGAGTACCGAGGAGTTACGGGAATTCACTGGGAGAAGTAATGGGCCTTATTGGGCTTTAGTGGAGAGAGGGGAGAAGGGCCAAGAGGTGGCGCGCGCCTCCCCCCTGCCCAAACCGAATTGGACAAGGGGTGGGGGCGCGGCCCCCCTTTCCTTCTCCCTCTCCCTCTCTTTCCTTCTCTCCTACTCCGAATAGGAAAGGGAATCCTACTAGGACTTGGGAGTCCTAGTAGGACTCCCTATGCTTGGTGCGCCCCCTAGGTCGGCTGCCCCTTCCCTTCCTCCTTTATATACGGGGGAGGGGAGCACCCCAAAGGCACTAAAGATTTGTCTTACCCGTGTGCGGTGCCCCCTTCCATAGTTACACACCTCAGTCATATCGTTGTAGTGCTTAGGCGAAGTCCTGCGTGGTAACTTCATCAACACCGTCACCACGCCGTCGTGCTGACGGAACTCTCCCTCGGCCTCAGCTGGATCAAGAGTACGAGGGACGTCACCGAACTGAACATGTGCAGATCGCGGAGGTGCCGTGCGTTCGGTACTTGGATAGGTTGGATCGCGAAGACGTTCGACTACATCAACCGCGTTACTAAACGCTTCCGCTTTCGGTCTACGAGGGTACGTGGACACACTCTCCCCGCTCGTTGCTATGCATCACCTAGATGGATCTTGCGTGTGCGTAGGAATTTTATTGAAATTACTGCGTTCCCCAACAAAAACCCCCCGTCCGGCACAAACCCTAGCTCACTCCGCTCCGCTCCCCTCCCATCCCCTTCCCGACGGTCCCATTTTCCCAATCTGCCAAATCCCTAGCGTTGGCGACCATGTGAAGCATCGGCAGACACTCCGACGGCAGCTCCGGAGAAGAGGGGGAGCTGGCACTCCGTATCGCGCTCGAGCGCTCGCGGTTCGATAGGGGCGGCAGCTCCGGGTCCGGTGCGACACCCCCTGTCGTCCGTTGCGCCAGCGCCCCCTTCCCGGCCCGCGCGCGGATCTGCGAGGCCTGCCAGATCTGCTCCTCCCGCCCGACAGCCTCCTCCACCTCCAGCCGCTGCTCCATCTGGGCAGCGCTAGCTTCTAGTGCCCGCTCAGCCGACGCTGCGGATGCGGACTCTAGAGTCGGAGGCATGAGCTACCCGCCGCGAGAGGCGGAGGGCTAGGGAGATGGCGGGCGGGTCCGATGGGTCTGCACAGTCCGCCCGCCGCCGCCGGGTGCCCGACGAGGAGGACCGTCTCTTCGAGTGGGCGTGCTGCCGGTCACCGACTGAGGCGGAGACGAAGGCCCGATGGCTCCAGAGGCTCAACGCCAAGCAGCTCCGGCTCGACATTGAGCAATCCGAGCGGGAGGCGGCGGAGGCAGCGAGGGAGGCGATGAGGGTGGCCAAGCTCAAGCGCCAGCAAGACCGTGTCGTCCGACGCTTGCAAGGCTTCATCGTCATCTCCGATTTCTCCTCCTCCGACGGGTCCAACGGCTCCGATGTGGACAGACCTCCTACCACGGACTCTTACAGCTGCGCCGGTGACCGGAAGGGCAAAGGGCCGGCGTGGAAGTGGTGAAGATCCGTCTTTATTTCAAGTTTGTAGTTGTAGTTTGAACTTGTCCGCCGTTATTATGTGTATTATGTGAGCTTTGGCTATTTTTCGTTGATCCGGCTGTGATCTTTTGATGAACCGATTATTCATTTGTATATCCGCTCATAATCTACTTAGTTTTTATCAATGTTGCATGGTTTAGTATGAAAATAGGGGACAAAATATGAGATACTTAGGTGTGGAGACGCGGATCTAGAGAGTGTCCGGTCAGTGTCCATGAACGCGTCCGGACACGTCTGCGGTCGTTTGACGGGCCGGATTGCTGAGTCCGGCTGTAGATGCTCTTATGCTAAGCACTTGGCGTTGTGAGAATACTTTTATTTTTACCCAAGTTGCTCTCTCTCCTTAAGCATCTTAGCATAAGCAACCAGCATTGTATAAGGTCTAACAAATCTTCTCCTTATTAATACAAAAGACACTTAGAGGTTTTGCGGTGTTATTGAAGAAAAAAAGGCACAAGCAAGTCCACCTTCTGTTGTCGTGCTGACAAGGGCGAAAACGATCCGTCACACATCATCTATAGCTTAGGGCATGATCGACAGGATCCAGGGCAGCGGGCTCACCACAGAAGCAGCCGGCAGTTGGGGCAGGGGCAGGTTAGGCTCTGGCAGAGAACGTAGATTCCATAGTCACCTTGAGTTCCCTAGAAGAATATCGACTGGTTCGCGAAAGTGCCTTTCTGCTCCCGAGCTAATTTGAGCTCGGTGAACAGTAAAATCGAAAAAAAACAAAAAAAAATCAAAAAATTGCAATTTTTTTTAGAGAAACATTGACAAAAGTTCTAAGTGTCTGCAAAAATTCATCATGAAATCACATTCCTGTAAGGTGTGGCAAAAAAAAAACAAATTCAGTGCTTCAAAATGCTTTTGAAAGTAGCTTTTTCAGAGTACTGTTTTTGTTTTTTTTTGCCATACCTTCTAGGAATGTGATTTCATGACGAATTTTTGCAAGCACTTAGAACTTTTGTCAATGTTTCTCCCAAAAAAATTGGATTTTTTTGAATTTTTTTTTGATTTTACTGTTCACCCGAGCTCAGATTGGTTCGTCGGTTCTATCGTACAAAACCCAGTCTCCATCTCGTTTTCACTGGATTCTTGCCGCAAAATGGGCACCTACCGCCCGATCTTTCCTCGTGAACGGGAGTGCACGAGCCAATCAATCAGGTCTTCACCTCTGCAGGCAGAAACTCCATCATTTGGTAACGACAAACCACTGGAGACCGAGCACGGCTAGATCCCCAACGTTCACTTTACCACAAAAGCACGCTCCCTCCTTTCGCCCGCCTTCTACGGGTTCAGTCTACACCTTCCTTTACTACAACTGATGCAGTGCAACGCCCCGGCTGGCCCTCGCTGGTGCAGAAGTGCTTAGCCCAGGACCATTCATCGGTCCTCAGAATCCATGAAAGCTACACATGATCATGAACCTTTTTTTAGATGACATGAGTACTAATGAACTTGTGGAACGGATCCTAGACATCATCAGTGTGTCACATAACTACAAGCATTCCGCCCAGGCCCAGCCCTGGCGTCCATGACCCGTCGGGGTCGCCGGGTCGGGCCAAAGGCGCTGACCCCAGAATATATCCCAATGCCCACGGTGTCACGCGTGATTCCTATCCAGAGTCAAGCCACTTTGACGATGACGCTACGGTACAGTACGCAGGCGGTCACACGCTCACACTGGCCCATCCACACCCAACGCCCAATCGGCCATGCCGCCCGCACGGTCGCGACACGCCTACACATCCGTCCATCCGACCCAAGCGGCAGCATTTAACCATGCTACAGATGTAGGGAGCGAATACGTGACGCGTCATAACTGCAACCTGGTACGACGAGCCCGCCCGCCCACGACGCACCGCGCAAGGACTTCCCTCCCTCCCCCAACCTCCCACTGCCTCGCTATAACTCCACGAACCACCGCCCCGCTCCACGACACCGTCCGCCGTCCCACTCTCTCACCAATGGCCGCCCGCCGCCGCCTACTCCTGCTACTCCTCCTCGTGCTCACCCCGGCGCTCTCGCAGACTGTGCTCGGCGCCAGCGGCGGCGGACAGGGACAGGCCAGGAAGACGTACATCTTCCGCGTCGACCACCGGGCCAAGCCGTCGGTCTTTCCCACCCACGCGCACTGGTACTCCTCCGCGGCCTTCGCGTCGGCGGCGGCCAGCGCCGGCGGCCCGCTCGAGCCCCTCCACGTCTACGACACCGTCTTCCACGGCTTCTCCGCGTCGCTGTCCGCGTCCCGCGCCGAGGAGCTGCGGCGCCACCCGGCCGTGCTCGCCGCGTTCGAGGACCGGGTCCGCCAGCTGCACACCACCCGCTCGCCCCAGTTCATGGGCCTCCGCGCGCGCCTGGGGCTGTGGTCCCTCGCGGACTACGGCTCCGACGTCATCGTCGGGGTGCTGGACACCGGCGTGTGGCCTGAGCGCCGGAGTCTGTCGGATAGGAACCTCCCGCCCGTCCCCGCCCGGTGGCGCGGCGGCTGCGACGCGGGGCCCGCGTTCCTGGCGTCCTCCTGCAACAAGAAGCTCGTCGGCGCGCGGTTCTTCTCGCAGGGCCACGCCGCTCACTACGGCGTCGAGGCGGCGGCGTCCAACGGGTCCGTGGAGTACATGTCGCCGCGCGACGCCGACGGGCACGGGACGCACACGGCCACGACGGCCGCCGGGAGCGTTTCCTACGCGGCGAGCATGGAGGGGTACGCTTCCGGGGTCGCCAAGGGCGTCGCGCCCAAGGCAAGGGTGGCCGCGTACAAGGTGTGCTGGAAGGGTGCCGGCTGCCTCGACTCCGACATCCTGGCTGGCTTCGACCGCGCCGTCGCGGACGGCGTGGATGTCATCTCCGTCTCCATAGGCGGCGGCAACGGCGCGGTGTCGCCGTTCTACATTGACCCAATTGCCATCGGCTCGTACGGCGCCGTTTCGCGGGGCGTGTTCGTGGCCACCTCTGCGGGAAACGAAGGGCCCGCTCCCATGTCAGTGACCAACCTCGCGCCGTGGATCGCCACCGTGGGCGCCGGCACCATCGACCGCAACTTCCCCGCCGAGATCGTGCTCGGGGACGGGAGGCGCATGTCTGGAGTGTCTCTCTACTCCGGCAAGCCCCTGGCCAACAACACAATGCTGTCTTTGTACTACCCCGGGAGGTCAGGTGGGCTGTCAGCTTCGCTGTGCATGGAGAACTCCATCGACCCGTCGCTTGTGGCCGGCAAGATTGTCATCTGCGACCGCGGCAGCAGCCCACGCGTGGCCAAGGGGATGGTCGTCAAGGAAGCTGGTGGCGCGGCGATGGTTCTGGCCAACGGGGAGGCCAACGGCGAAGGTCTAGTAGGGGACGCCCACGTCCTCCCTGCTTGCTCGGTGGGCGAGAACGAGGGCGACGCGCTCAAGGCGTACGCTGCCAACACCACCAACCCGACCGCAACAATTGTGTTCCGGGGCACGGTCATCGGCGTCAAGCCGGCTCCCCTGGTGGCCTCCTTCTCGGCGCGCGGGCCGAACGGACTCGTCCCGGAAATCCTCAAGCCCGACTTCATCGCGCCCGGCGTCAACATCCTCGCGGCGTGGACGGGCGCCACCGGTCCAACCGGCCTGGAGGCCGACGACCGGCGGACGGAGTTCAACATCCTGTCGGGGACGTCCATGGCGTGCCCGCACGCGAGTGGCGCCGCCGCGCTGCTCCGGTCCGCGCACCCCGGGTGGTCGCCGGCGGCCATCCGCTCGGCGCTGATGACCACGGCCATCGTGACCGACAACCGCGGCGGCGCCGTGGCGGACGAGGCCGAGCCCAGGCGCGCCGCGACGCCGTTCGACCACGGCGCGGGGCACATCGCGCTGGGCAAGGCCCTGGACCCGGGGCTGGTGTACGACGCCGGGGACGAGGACTACGTGGCGTTCATGTGCAGCATCGGGTACGCGGCCAACGCGATCGAGGTGATCACGCACAAGCCCGTGGCGTGCCCCGCCGCGACGGGCAGGAAGCCGTCGGGGTCCGACCTTAACTACCCGTCCATCTCGGTGGTGCTCTACGGCGGCAACCAGTCGAAGACGGTGATCCGCACGGCGACCAACGTCGGCGCGGAGGCGTCCGCGACGTACAAGGCGCGCGTGGAGATGGCGAGCGGCGGCGCGTCCGTGGCGGTGAAGCCGGAGAAGCTCGTCTTCTCCCCGTCCGCGAAGAAGCAGAGCTTCGCGGTGACGGTGTCGGCGGCGTCCGCCCCCTCCACCGCGGCGCCCGTGCACGGGCACCTCGTCTGGTCGGACGGCCGCGGGCACGACGTCCGGAGCCCCATCGTGGTGACGTGGCTGCAGCCCATGTGATTGACAAGTGGGGGCACGCCCGGTCCGAGAGCGGTTGGCGAGTGAGCAGAAGTCAGAGCGAGTTGGACTGCGGTGGTAACGGTTGCGGTCGGGGACCCTGCGCATTGAAGGTGGCAGGGCGCAGTAGTTTAATTACGTAGGGCCTTTTTCACTGCTGAGATTGATTAAAAGCAGCGCAGGCAGTGAGATAGTAGTCCTACATAGAGTACAGTGACAGCAGTGTGTGTGCAGCAGTTTGTTTGCTTTCGCGGGCAACGCTAGTTGCCGCGGGAGCAACGGAAAGAAAGGGCCAAACACTAGTACTGTAGCTCGAGTGTAACTTTTATGTAGCTGCTTCATTCTATTCTACTCCCTGCTTAAAAATATATAAAATCGTTTAGATCATTATTTAAAAAAGAAAGTACTGAATCTAAGGAATTTGCTAGGGTTAAGTCGACTGAAAATTTAATTTAAGTCAGCCGATTTGTTTCAGCCGTTGAATAGAAAACACACGGTGCAGATTGTTTCTTCGATCTCCATACCACCTTCCCCCAAACGTCAAACTTACCACCGTGCACTTTTTTTCTGGCAAACTTGCACGACCCCCACACCCCTAAGATAGTTGATGGGGTAGCCTTCTTCGGTGAGCTCCTTCCTTCTCCCTGGCAAGCTCCTTCCTTCCCTCCGATGTTCCTTCCTTCATATGAAAATCGACTGACCTAAATTTCAAATTCAGACAACTTTATATATAGCCATTGTGTAAATCTAACGTAAACTTTTGTATGTTTGGGGAGCCATTGTGCCTTCCCATTTTGTACGAGCCTGTGCATGAGATCTTTCCTCGGTGTACTGCTCAATTTCTATATGGATGGTCACAAAACCTGAGCATATGAAGTTTTTTTAATGAGTGTGTCTAGGTCTTTGTGGATTGAGACTTAATCAAGTCTCAGTTCAAATGATAAAGTAACATATAAGGAAAAAAGAAAAAAGGTAAATTTTGCATGAATCTTCACACAGATCACATAAATATAGCATCAACGACGATATAACCAAATCTCAGTCTATTGCTAGTAACATTGTTTTATAATCGCAGAGATGATAAAGTTCGTTGGATGCTCGGTAGCCAGTGCCTTTTGGGTCGTTTTCCACGGGCACTTTGCCCGGCAGGGCCAGCAACGAGGAAAGCGAGGGTTGATGCTTCTCGAGTTCCGCGGGGTACTCGAATAAGCAAATGCCATCATTCTTGGACTGGCTTTCGATCCACAACGTGAATACACCTGCCTGGTAGAATCGTCCATCCTCTCCGGTCGATCCGGGTGCGCCTTGACGAGGGCTTCTATCCGGTGGTGCAGGACTCCACTCAGATATGCGGCTACACAAGAAATTCTTTTTTTTATTCAATGCAAAGGCAGTGCATTATCTTGTGTGCTTTTCCATAAGCTGCTACTCGTAGTGGGGAAGCCTTTTGCCCCAACATCTCTTTGCTCTGTTTTCCACTCCACGCCCTTGAAAACCATTTTAACCATGAGACGTGTCAACTTGGAATGACCACCCCTTGATTTTATGCAAGGAAATCTTCTCTGTTTCCTCGCCAAGAAAACCTAAGAGCAACGGATCGCAAGGGATGGCGATTCTGCTAGCAGAGTGTCTTTTTTGGTAGAATCATCATATACAATTTGGCCATTATGTTGACTCTTGTAGAGTTGCTCTAAGAAATGAAGGGGGCCTAGGAATCCACCATAGAAATTTTAGATACTCAATCGAGAGTTTGTCAAGTTCATCGATTTCTAAAAACGTAGGAATATGGAAAATGTAGGATTAAACAGCCATGCTATGTTAACTTTTACGTGAATTTAGATCCCTGGTTCATATTTTTTTTCTTCTTTTGAAATGGGCTTTCGCCCGCTTTATAAATATAGTACATGGCCGAATGATACATGGTGCTGAAGAAAACCTCATAAAAATAATCAAGAAAATAACTTTGAAACAAAAAAACACGCTAATAAGCACATAAGTGCACAACTAGATGCCTCCCGGAGGCCGCCGAGAAAAGTACACAAGAGAACATGAACATTCCACCGCAGCCGGGGAGCACCCGCACTCGACAACGACACCTCCAAGAGGGAAATGGCACACCGCGCCACGTCACCGCTTCCGCCGAAACCAAAAGTGCATCTAGTGCCTCCTCGGGGTTTTGGATGATTAATGATAACTGTGAATACACACATATGAAAGTCCCTAAGGATATGGTAAAAATGTTAATATCTGGAGAGATAATTGGCTGCCTAGAAATTCCGGCCTCCGAGTAATAGAAAACAAGAACCGCACTAGACTGAAGTGGGTGTCTGAATTATTCATGAGCGGCACAAGAAGATGGGATGAAAATTTAATCAGGCACCTGTTCTATCACCATGATGCCGAGGAGATCCTAAATTTACGTATTCAGTGTGCCGGAGAGGGTGATCTAATCGCTTGGCATTATGAGAAAAATTGTATGTTTTCTGTTAAAAGTGCGTACAGACTGGCCTTAAATCTTAAAGATTTTAAGGACGAGGCAGGAATATCTAGCTCTATGGATATAGAGGAGAGACGGGTGTGGGATGTTATTTGGAAGGCCAAAGTTCCTCAAAAAATTAAAAAAATTGCATGGCGAGCCGCGTCCAATAGTTTGGCGACCCAGGTAAACAGAGTTGCTCATCATCAAACGGTGTCATGTATGTGCACTATTTGTGGCTGGGAGGATGAACGTATTTATCATGCGCTGGTTAATTGTCCTAAGGCGTGAGCTTTTCGTTTTGCCATGAGAGATGTGTAGAATATTCCTGGAGAAGAGTTTTTTTTAGATGTACGGGGCCGGACTGGTTTCTTATTCTGTTTGACTAATTGGGGTCACCAGTACGAGAGCAAGTTATGTTCATGTTCTGGAGAGCTTGGCACCCGAGGAATGATCTGATCTTTGGAAAGGGGAAAGAATCATTATCTAACTCTGTTATCTTTGTGGGAAACTACTGGAACTCCTTTACGACAGCAAATACTTGTGTGCAAGTGGATTTGAGCAACAAAGGTAAGGGGGTGATCGACAATGGAAGGTATGTAACTCAACCAGAGTTTGGTCGTCGAGTCTGGGAGCCCCCGGATCCTGACTACATTAAGACTAATGTGGATGCTAGTTTCGTGGACGGTATGAGATCTGCCAGTGTTAGGGTTGTGGCCAGGAATAACCTAGGCGAAGTCTTGGCTTCATTATGGGATTTTATCCGCTTATGTACTAGTGTGGATGAAGCGGAACTGCATGCGGCCCTTGCCGGGTTATACATCGGTATTACTTTTCATATACCAATTATTCTGGAAACTGATTGTGCTTTTCTTACATCCTTTCTGGCCAAAGATTCCATTGACAGGTCTCCTCTTAGGGATCTCAAAAAGGAGGCGTCGAGCGTATCAAGACTTATGAGGAATTAAAGATCGTGAAGATTGATAGGCTGGCTAATAGGGTGGCGCATGAGATTGCTAAATTTAGCTTTGATAGCAAGTCCGATGGTGCTTTATGTAATAGTGTTTCGCCCTATGTGGCTACGTTTGTAATGAATGACTGTAAGAATATTGTTTTACCAAATTAATATATGGGGTGTTTTCAAAAAAAGAAGGAATAGTTATGACCCGTAAAGAATTGTGTGAAACAATGAAGTCTTCGGAATGTCAGTTAACGGTTAGGCAACACTATGGTGTGTGGGTCAAAATTCCGCTTACCAAACAAGATGTCGAGGGGCGAACTTTGTAATATGAAGATGTGGTGAAGACTTTGTTTTTTTAATTTCGTTTGCTTCCACTAAGGATAATCATGGTGTTTGGGAGGGGGGGGGGGTCCTGAGTGAAAGCCGATTGAAATGTTCATGTGCATGCTCAATCCAGCCTAATTCTTCGAGTGAAAGCTTTGAAATGTCCTTCGGTGTAGTTCGTTTAGTTTCTGGACACCTTAGTTAAAAGTCATTCCTGAGGCCAACTCCAATGCACGACCCCAAATGGACGCCTGTTTCATCCGGATTGTGTTCGTTTGGGGTGGCAAAATGGACACCCATGTCCAGTTTGGGTCGTCCGCCAGTCTGTGCACCCAACGCGCGGCCGCATCCCAAACATTGTCCGTGTTGGACAAAAAAAACTATCAAAAAGGCACTGCAACTTAAAAACACAAAAAACACATTGCAAAATAGCTTAAAACATAATATATAAGAAACTTAATTAAATAGTCCACGTCTTCGTCACGACCCACACATAGTACATAAGTTCAAATTAAAAAAACTTAGGGTAGATCTGCCGCCCGCCCGCGCCGCCGATGCCGTCGTCGTCTTCAGGCAACACCGTCCTTGCCATCGTCGTCCTTGGTCAGTTCAATGTAGGGAGGTGGCGTCCAGGGTTGGGGCGACGACCCCCCAAAAATGGCCCGGCATCCTGTGCAGGCTGCGGTGGCGGAGGCGATGATGGTGGTGACCACGGCGCCCACTCTGCCCGCGGTGCCGGTCGCGGCGACGACGGCAGGCTGCATGGTGTAACACCCCAAAAATTTAATCATATTTTATTTAAGTAAAATTTGGCCAGAGATAAAATTTTGAATTATACTAGGTCATTTATTAATTTCAAAGCCTTTTCTATTTCCTGTTTTACAAAAAAAACTCTCCCCTCCATAGAAGATTATTTTGTAGAATGTTGTGGTCCTTGGTTGTTTTGTAAATAATTTCATTTATATCACAAACAACAGTAGGAAACATTTTCATAATAAATTTTTCCACAAATAATTCTTTTACTAGCATTTTCAATCCTTGAAATGCTTCTGTTGCACTACAAATATTTTAGATAATTTTTTTAAAACCCTACAAAAGTCATGAGAGGTCAGGTGATGCCTATATGTCACTTTTGAGCAAAAACCTAACTATGTCTTTTGAAAATTTTGAGTGAAACATCCTCTTTTCATTTCTGCCCCATTCTTGAGTTATAACTGCAACCCCAATTTTCCTAGATCCATTAATTCTGAAACTTTGCCATGTTGTAGTCCTTCCAACCAAAACCTTAACTCCAGAAGATCAGCTCCATAGGAATCTTTTAAATCCACCAAATACTCCTCTGAAGTTTCTGTCCAGAACTGAATTCTGGTAAAACTTGCACTAGCAAGTTCCTCATCTTGCCAAACTAACTCCTCCAACATCTCTATCATCTGAAGAGACCCCATCCTGCCAAATTTCAGATACAGAAGAATCTTCTAGCCAGCCCTAGCATTCTGTTAAACACCTCATGTGCATGACAGAATTATGCAAGTTCATAAACTTGCATTGGGCACCTGATCATCTGATCAAACTACCATGTCTACTAACTCTATCATACCCTAATTCAACTATCTGGAAAGTTTCATTAGCATCAGAGGCTCCTAGAGCACCAAGACATTTCATCGAGCACTTTGTGCACGTGCTCTGGGCACGGCCGGAGCATGCGTTTTGCACGCGTCGGCACCGAGCTCCTGCCATGTCTCTGCTGCCTCCCCTTCTCATCCTGATCCTCCTCTAGATCAGACCGACCACCAGGAACCTCGCCGACACCCTCGCTTGGCCCCTAGCGCCGTCCACCGCCGTCCACGACGACCAGGACCGCCGCCCGACGAGTCTCGCACGGCCACGTCTCTGTCCAACCCGCATGGCGCGTCCCGAGCAGCCCAGCTCCTCCCAGGAGTAACTGCGGGCGGCCACCGTCCCCACCGGCCACCCTACCGACCTCAACAGCCTCACCTGCCGCCGTAATGATCGCCGCCGCCGTGCTTATCCTCTGGGCACCGCGGAGCCGACCCCCTCGTGCTATAAAAGCCACCCAGGCCCTCGAGCAGCACCATATCACTCTCCCTATCCCTCACTAACCCACCCGTAGCAGCAACACGACCAGAGGAGGTCGTCTTCTTCAATTCTGGCAGCTTCGGCCACCGCCACTGACGTGTTGGTTCCGACGCCACCAGGGCCTCCCCCACTCCGTTCTCTCCACCAGTAGCCTCCTAGTGCTCCTGATAATCCACCCACGCGCTCAATTTGGCTTGGTAGCCACCGTAGGCAAAAGCCCCATCTCACCCGACGCCGCCGTCCGTCGGGAAGCTCGCCGCCGGCGACTCCGTCCACTCCGGCGACCAAGGAGGATACCCACGGGTTCGCCTCGGCCTCCTAAGCACACCCGTGTGCTTAGATCCCCGAGGGGTGCCGTCGTTCGCCGGCGAGCCTCACCGGAGCCCCGCCTCTGTTCTACCGAAGAGGGAGGCGCGCGCGGTGATACGTCTCCAACGTATCTATAATTTTTGATTGTTCCATGCTATATTATATTCTGTTTTGGACATTAATGGGCTTTATTATACACTTTTATATTATTTTTGGGACTAACCTATTAACCGGAGGCCCAGCCCAGAATTGCTGTTTTTTTCCTATTTCAGAGTTTCGCAGAAAAAGAATATCAAACGGAGTCCAAACGGAATGAAACCTTCAGGAACGTGATTTTCGGAACGAACGTGATCCAGAGGACTTGGACCCTACGTCAAGACATCAACCAGGAAGGCACGAGGTAGGGGGCGCCCCCCTGGCGCCCTCCACCCTCGTGGGCCCCACGTTGCTCCACCGACGTACTTCTTCCTCCTATATATACCTACGTACCCCCAAACTACCAGATACGGAGCCAAAAACCTAATTCCACCGCCGCAACCTTCTGTACCCATGAGATCCCATCTTGGGGCCTTTTCCGGAGCTCCGCCGGAGGGGGCATCGATCACGGAGGGCTTCTACATCAACACCATAGCCTCTCCGATGATGTGTGAGTAGTTTACCTCAGACCTTCGGGTCCATAGTTATTAGCTAGATGGCTTCTTCTCTCTTTTTGGATCTCAATACAATGTTCTCCCCCTCTCTTGTGGAGATCTATTCGATGTAATCTTCTTTTGCGGTGTGTTTGTTGAGACCGATGAATTGTGGGTTTATGATCAAGTTTATCTATGAACAATATTTGAATCTTCTCTGAATTCTTTTATGTATGATTGGTTATCTTTGCAAGTCTCTTCGAATTATCAGTTTGGTTTGGCCTACTAGATTGATCTTTCTTGCAATGGGAGAAGTGCTTAGCTTTGGGTTCAATCTTGCGGTGTCCTTTCCCAGTGACAGTAGGGGCAGCAAGGCACGTATTGTATTGTTGCCATCGAGGATAACAAGATGGGGTTTATATCATATTGCATGAGTTTATCCCTCTACATCATGTCATCTTACTTAAAGCGTTACTCTGTTCTTTTGAACTTAATACTCTAGATGCATGCTGGATAGCGGTCGATGTGTGGAGTAATAGTAGTAGATGCAGGCAGGAGTCGGTCTACTTGTCGCGGACGTGATGCCTATATACATGATCATACCTAGATATTCTCATAACTATGCTCAATTCTGTCAATTGCTCAACAGTAATTTGTTTACCCACCGTAATACTTATGCTCTCGAGAGAAGCCACTAGTGAAACCTATGGCCCCCGGGTCTATTTTCCATCATATTTAATCTCCCGACAACAAGCTATTTCTGGCGCCGTTTTTATTTGCTTTCTTTACTTTGCATCTTTATCATAAAAATACCAAAAATATTATCTTATCATATCTATCAGATCTCACTCTCGTAAGTGACCGTGAAGGGATTGACAACCCCTTTATTGCGTTGGTTGCGAGGATTTATTTGTTTGTGTAGGTGCGAGGGACTCGTGCGTGGCCTCCTACTAGATTGATACCTTGGTTCTCAAAAACTGAGGGAAATACTTACACTACTTTGCTGCATCACCCTTTCTTCTTCAAGGGAAAACCAACGCAGTGCTCAAGAGGTAGCAAGAAGGATTTCTGGCGCCGTTGCCGGGGAGTCTACGCAAAAGTCAACATACCAAGTACCCATCACAAACCCTTATCTCCCGCATTACATTATTTGCCATTTTCCTCTCGTTTTCCTCTCCCCCACTTCACCCTTGCCGTTTTATTCACCCTCTCTTCTCCGTTTGCCTCCCTCTTTCTTTTTGCTCCTCGCACTTTCTGCCGTTATGTCTGAAATTGGGGAAACTATTTTCGATATGGACAATAGTAATAATGTGGAAAATTATGATGCTCTCGCTGAAGAACCCCCTATCTTGCATACAAAAAAATTCTGAATTGGTAGTGGTAACATTATTGGAAAAGGGGTTATTCAAGATTTCTTTACTTGTGCCGGTGCTTTGCCTTCTATGGGCAGTTCTATTCTTCATAGAACTAGTAGTCTTGCGGACGCTATTGCCATGCTTGTAGTTGAACTTGAAAGGCAATTTATGCACATGCACCCTTGCATACAAAGGATTTTCCTAGAATTTTCTAATATTGAGCATTCTTCTGTTAAGCGTGCCGCTACTATCTTTTTGGCTCATGAGTTCAGATTTATAATAAAAGAGGCCAAAGAAATCTTTGCGCATTATAGGGTAGACGCTGGCCGTCCTCCCATAGAAACTATCTTATTCGATCAAGAGGAAATAATGCGTTTTCAATCTCTTGACTATGTTGCTTTTAATGAGAACCTTAGAAAAAAGGTTCCTACCAATGTTCTAGTTGATAGAATTTCTGAACTTAATAATGATTTGGCTATCCGAAATAATGAGCTAGGATATTCTCTCGAGTATAGGCTCACAAAGTTCTATCAAAATAATGCTTATAATGATGAATTGGTTGTGCAATACGAAGGGCCGAAGGAGGAACCTATACCTCCTAAAGTTGATCTTGGGGACTTTTGTCCCATTAAATTTAGCCCTTTTGATTACTTTTTCTTGCCTCAAAGAAAACTCGCTGCTGAACGTAGAGAATATGAAATGAGTTTTAATGATCTATCCTATTATTATGGCAATACCTAGATCTATCCTTGCTATTATGCCTAGCTAGGGGCGTTAAACGATAGCGCTTGTTGGGAGGCAACCCAATTTTATTTTTAGTTTTTTGCTTTTTGCTTCTGTTTAGGAATAAATATTTGATCTAGCCTCTGGTTAGATGTGTTTTTATGTTTTAATTAGTGTTTGTGCCAAGTTTAACCTATAGGATCTTCTTGGATGATAGTTATTTGATCTTGCTGAAAATTGCAGAAACTTTCTGTTCACGAAAATAATTGTTAAAAATTACCAGAACATGATAAAATATTGATTCCAATTGCTGCTGATCAATAAGCAAATTTTCTAGGTCGTCCTATTTTGGCTGAATTTTTGAGTTCCAGAAGTTTGCGTTAGTTACAGATTACTACAGACTGTTCTGTTTTTGACAGATTCTGTTTTTCGTGTGTTGTTTGCTTATTTTGATGAATCTATGGCTAGTAAAATAGTTTATAAACCATAGAGAAGTTGGAATACAGTAGGTTTAACACCAATATAAATAAAGAATGAGTTCATTACAGTACCTTGAAGTGGTGTTTTGTTTTCTTTCGCTAACGGAGCTCACGAGATTTTCTGTTAAGTTTTGTGTTGTGAAGTTTTCAAGTTTTGGGTAAAAGATTTGATGGATTATGGAACAAGGAGTGGCAAGAGCCTAAGCTTGGGGATGCCCATGGCACCCCAAGATAATCTAAGGACACCTAAAAGCCAAAGCTTGGGGATGCCCCGGAAGGCATCCCCTCTTTCGTCTACTTCCATCGGTAACTTTACTTGGAGCTATATTTTTATTCACCACATGATATGTGTTTTGCTTGGAGCGTCTTGTATTATTTGAGTCTTTGTTTGTTAGTTTGCCACAATCATCCTTGCTGTACACACCTTTTGAGAGAGACACACATGATTCGGAAATTGTTAGAATACTCTATGTGCTTCACTTATATCTTTTGAGTTATATAGTTTTTGCTCTAGTGCTTCACTTATATCTTTTAGAGCACGGTGGTGGTTTTGTTTTATAGAAACTATTGTTCTCTCATGCTTCACTTAGATTATTTTGAGAGTCCTACAAAACAGCATGGTAATTTGCTTTAATTATGATAGGCATTCAAGATTAGTAAAAAAATCTTATGAGTGTGTTGAATACTATGAGAAGTTAGATGCTTGATAATTGTTTTGAGATATGGAGATGATGATATTAGAGTCATGCTAGTTGAGTAGTTGTGAATTTGAGAAATACTTGTGTTAAAGTTTGTGATTCCCGTAGCATGCACGTATGGTGAACCGTTATGTGATGAAGTCGGAGCATGATTTATTTATTGATTGTCTTCCTTATGAGTGGCGGTCGGGGACGAGCGATGGTCTTTTCCTACCAATCTATCCCCATAGGAGCATGCGCGTAATACTTTGCTTTGATAACTTGTAGATTTTTGCAATAAGTATGTGAGTTCTTTATGACTAATGTTGAGTCCATGGATTATACGCACTTTTCTTTCTTCCACCATTGCTAGCCTCTCTAATACCGCGCACTTTTCGCCGGTATCATACACCCACCATATACCTTCCTCAAAACAGCCACCATACCTACCTACCATGGCATTTCCATAGCCATTCCGAGATATATTGCCGTGCAACTTTCCACCGTTCCGTTTACTATGACACGCTCCATCATTGTCATATTGCCTTGCATGATCATGTAGTTGACATCGTATTTGTGGCAAAGCCACCGTTCATAATTCTTTCATACATGTCACTCTTGATTCATTGCATATCCCGGTACACCGCCGGAGGCATTCACATAGAGTCATATTTTGTTCTAAGTATTGAGTTGTAATTGTTGAGTTGTAAGTAAATAAAAGTGTGATGATCATCATTTTTAGAGCATTGTCCCAAGTGAGGAAAGGATGATGGAGACTATGATTCCCCCACAAGTCGGGATGAGACTCCGGACTAAAAAAAAAGAGGCCATAAAAAAAGAGAAAAGGCCCAAATAAAAAAATGAGAGAAAAAGAGAGAAGGGACAATGTTACTATCCTTTTACCACACTTGTGCTTCAAAGTAGCACCATATCTTCATGATAGAGAGTCTCCTATGATATCACTTTCATATACTAGTGGGAAATTTTCATTATAGAACTTGGCTTGTATATTCCAATGATGGGCTTCCTCAAAATGCCCTAGGTCTTCGTGAGCAAGCGAGTTGGATGCACACCCACTTAGTTTCTTTTGTTGAGCTTTCATATACTTATAGCTCTAGTGCATCCGTTGCATGGCAATCCCTACTCACTCACATTGATATCTATTAATGGGCATCTCCATAGCCCGTTGATACGCCTAGTTGATGTGAGACTATCTTCTCCTTTTTGTCTTCTCCACAACCACCATTCTATTCCACATATAGTGCTATGTCCATGGCTCACGCTCATGTATTGCGTGAAGATTGAAAAAGTTTGAGAACATCAAAAGTATGAAACAATTGCTTGGCTTGTCATCGGGGTTGTGCATGATTTAAATACTTTGTGTGGTGAAGATAGAGCATAGCCAGACTATATGATTTTGTAGGGATAACTTTCTTTGGCCATGTTATTTTGAGAAGACATAATTGCTTAGTTAGTATGCTTGAAGTATTATTATTTTTATGTCAATATTAAACTTTTGTCTTGAATCTTTCGGATCTGAATATTCATACCACAATTAAGAGAATTACATTGAAATTATGCCAAGTAGCATTCCACATCAAAAATTCTGTTTTTATTTACCTACTCGAGGACGAGCAGGAATTAAGCTTGGGGATGCTTGATACGTCTCCAACGTATCTATAATTTTTATTGTTCCATGCTATATTATATTCTGTTTTGGACATTAATGGGCTTTATTATACACTTTTATATTATTTTTGGGACTAACCTATTAACCGGAGGCCCAGCCCAGAATTGCTGTTTTTTGCCTATTTCAGAGTTTCGCAGAAAAAGAATATCAAACGGAGTCCAAACGGAATGAAACCTTCGGGAACGTGATTTTCGGAACGAACGTGATCCAGAGGACTTGGACCCTACGTCAAGACATCAACCAGGAAGGCACGAGGTAGGGGGCGCGCCTACCCCCTGGGCGCGCCCTCCACCCTCGTGGGCCCCACGTTGCTCCACCGACGTACTTCTTCCTCCTATATATACCTACGTACCCCCAAACTACCAGATACGGAGCCAAAAACCTAATTCCACCGCCGCAACCTTCTGTACCCGTGAGATCCCATCTTGGGGCCTTTTCCGGAGCTCCGCCGGAGGGGGCATCGATCACGGAGGGCTTCTACATCAACACCATAGCCTCTCCGATGATGTGTGAGTAGTTTACCTCAGACCTTCGGGTCCATAGTTATTAGCTAGATGGCTTCTTCTCTCTTTTTGGATCTCAATACAATGTTCTCCCCCTCTCTTGTGGAGATCTATTCGATGTAATCTTCTTTTGCGGTGTGTTGAGACTGATGAATTGTGGGTTTATGATCAAGTTTATCTATGAATAATATTTGAATCTTCTCTGAATTCTTTTATGTATGATTGGTTATCTTTGCAAGTCTCTTCGAATTATCAGTTTGGTTTGGCCTACTAGATTGATCTTTCTTGCAACGGGAGAAGTGCTTAGCTTTGGGTTCAATCTTGCGGTGTCCTTTCCCAGTGACACGTATTGTATTGTTGCCATCGAGGATAACAAGATGGGGTTTATATCATATTGCATGAGTTTATCCCTCTACATCATGTCATCTTACTTAAAGCGTTACTCTGTTCTTGTGAACTTAATACTCTAGATGCATGCTGGATAGCGGTCGATATGTGGAGTAATAGTAGTAGATGCAGGCAGGAGTCGGTCTACTTGTCTCGGACGTGATGCCTATATACATGATCATACCTAGATATTCTCATAACTATGCTAAATTCTGTCAATTGCTCAACATTAATTTGTTTACCCACCGTAATACTTATGCTCTCGAGAGAAGCCACTAGTGAAACCTATGGCCCCCGGGTCTATTTTCCATCATATTAATCTTCCAACACTTAGCTATTTTATTGCCTTTTATTTTACTTTGCATCTTTATCATAAAAATACCAAAAATATTATCTTATCATATCTATCAGATCTCACTCTCGTAAGTGACCGTGAAGGGATTGACAACCCCTTTATTGCGTTGGTTGCGAGGATTTATTTGTTTGTGTAGGTGCGAGGGACTCGTGCGTGGCCTCCTACTGGATTGATACCTTGGTTCTCAAAAACTGAGGGAAATACTTACGCTGCTTTACTGTATCACCCTTTCCTCTTCAAGGGAAAACCAATGCAGTGCTCAAGAGGTAGCACGCGGCGACTAGTCAAACCTGACCAGTGGGCCAGGCGGGCCCACCGTCAGTGACCCAGCGTCCGCTGACTCGTCCGTAAGTGGAGACGGACTACCATGAAGCCGCCTTCGCGCTGGGAAAGCGGACTCGCCGGAATATGTGTTCGACGTCATCGGCCCTCCCACGCGGCCGAATGGCTGGGCTAGGCCGAGTTACGCCAGATGGCTAAGTCTCGCCCAGTGCGCACCTCTGCCCTTCTCTTTTTCTTTTCCAGCAGATTTCAAATAATTCCACAGCATCCATTTCACATCCAAACTTGATTATTCAAATTTCTGCCTACTCCTAAAATCATACTCTATTTACCCAGATATGGTGAACATTTTTCTAGGCCTGGTTTTTGCTAGATCTAATAAATAGTCCATTTCCTTGATTATTCCAGCTTAGTAAATCCATAGGAAAATCATATGAACTCCAAATGACTTGATTCTTTTTCTGTTATTTCTCAAATTTCATCTAGTTTATTTTATTATTTATTTCACAAATTTCCAAGCAAGTTTTATGTACTCTTTTGGAATTGTGTGGTAACTAAAATATTTTGAAAATAGGAAATGGAGGGGAGATATAATTTTCAAAGTTTTGGAATGCACCCAACACTTCTGCATGCTCAAGGCAAGCATTTTTGAACACATGATATGGCGACTGCATAATTATTTGTGGCATGTGTATTTGAATTATGAATATGTTGAATTCCTATAGAGTTTGCATATTGTTGGTCATACATGCATGATCCCCTTGATGGTATTTTATTTTCACTTAAACATGAAGTATAAGTGAGTACGATTGTTTTCATGTGCCATATGTGCCTGTGTTGGTCCGGGCTAATTTGCAGGAAGAATCAGTCACGAGAAAAGTGACTGTGAAACTGAAATCTCGTGGTGACGAGAATGATCAGTGAGGGTATGTTGGGACATACCAAGTGGTGACCCTGTTGGGTACTGCCAAGGAATTATATTGTGCTAACAACTGCAGGCAAACTTAAACCTCCTGAGTTGACCGTAGATCGAGTCTTGTTCCAGTAACCCCCATACTGGTTTCGTGCTACCACTTGTCCCTGCCACAGGCTGGGTACGCTTCAGTAAGTTGTTAACCCCTTTCCCTGCACACACCGTACAGAGAGGCCACGATGAGGGTTTCCAGGTACCGGCTGCAATGCCAGTCATCGGGCCAGGGGGCATGGGTGTATCCGGCTGGGCCGAGAGGGGGGCACCCCTTGTAATCCGCGCGTGTTAATAGTGATCCCATGCTACTCGTGATGATGGTCTCTCCGCCTTAGAGTTTCTCTTGAACGATGCTTTGGGTGATTCCTGGCATCCGGAAAGTTAATCTGGTGTGTGCTGGTCAGGTGTGTTTTCAACCCAAAGGCCATAACGGGAATTAGTCAGCATCTCGGTGCTAGCTAAAGAAATCCTTTACTTGTGGGTAAAGAGTACACCCTCTGCAGAGTTATATCTATTCGAATAGCCGTGTCCATGGTTAAGGACTACAGTCTGGGTTGGTCAAGTGTCGGTCTTAGTGTCAGTCTCCGTAGGAAACAATTAAAGTGATCATGGTTCCTTTTGCAGGATAATGATTGTCACTACTGGTGCTATTATGAATATTATTGTTGATATGGATATTGTTGTGGACTAACCTTTTCCTCTTATGTTTAACCTTGAGTATCTCTTGGGATGGCTAGACTACCGAGGATACTCAAGTTTATTTTCGTTTCTGAGTATCACTTGGGATGCCTAGTCCACCTGGATACTTGTGTTATTATAAGCCCTTTTTGAGGCGTCGCTTTAGACACCCGACTGTGGCATGTATTTTCAAGACCTCTCGAGGCGTCGCTTTTAGACACCCGTTTGGCATTTCTTTTCAAGACCTCTCGTGGCATTGCTTGAGTTCTCGGGCGGTCCCGTCTCGTCCGATTCTATTTTAGACACCCGCTTGGAATTTCTCTTGGAATTCTTCGGGCGGTCCAACGCCCGATGTTCCATTTCATTTCTTTGATTTACTAATAACATGACTTATTTTCTGTATGAATATTTGTCATGCCATGCTTTAATACTCGGTCAGCACATGCATGCAATTTAATTCGTCATGAGCATATGCATCCGGTATATCTTTTGTTCTTGATGTTTGCGAGTACATTCAAATGTACTCACTGGCTTGTCCCTCGCTATTGTCTTGGCCAGATCATGACTCAGAGAGGAGCATTACGGAGACACCACCGCAACCTAGGATTCGGAGATAGCAACCACGCGAGATAGGAGTTATCCAGGTCAGCTGTTCCCGTGGGAATGGAGTTCCATCAACGTTGGAGATCCACGAGTCGCTTCCATCATCTGCCACTAGAAATCATTGTTGTACTCAATGGACCTATAAGGTCTTGTACTCAAATCCTTGTAATTGCTTGGAATTTTGTATCAAGGAAATATCCACCAGCAACAGTAATCCTAGGGCTGGTGGTGACATAAGGGTCGTTTCCTGGGAATTTATGTCCTGGAAATCCGGCCCCTACACATGGCATCGTGGTCGTCCACGACCATGGCTGCCCGTACATCGCCTCGTTCCACGCCGGGGTGGGCCGCCGGTCCTCCATGGCTTCCTCCATCACCTCCTCCTTCACCTCCTGCTTGACGTCCAACTCCGACACGTAGATGTGAAGGAAATATGCCCTAGAGGCAATAATAAAGTTGTTATTTATATTTCCTTATATCATGATAAATGTTTATTATTCATGCTAGAATTGTATTAACCGGAAACTTAGTACATGTGTGAATACATAGACAAACAGAGTGTCACTAGTATGCCTCTACTTGACTAGCTCGTTAATCAAAGATGGTTAAGTTTCCTAGCCATAGACATGAGTTGTCATTTGATGAACGGGATCACATCATTAGAGAATGATGTGATTGACAAGACCCATCCGTTAGCTTAGCACGATGATCGTTTAGTTTGCTGCTATTGCTTTCTTCATGACTTATACATGTTCCTATGACTATGAGATTATGCAACTCCCAAATACCGGAAGAACACTTAGTGTGCTATCAAACGTCACAACGTAACTGGGTGACTATAAAGATGCTCTACAGGTGTCTCCGATGGTGTTTTTTGAGTTGGCATAGATCCAGATTAGGATTTGTCACTCCGATTGTCGGAGAGGTATCTCTGGGCCCTCTCGGCAATGCACATCACTATAAGCCTTGCAAGCAATGTGACTAATGAGTTAGTTGCGGGATGATGCATTATGGAACGAGTAAAGAGACTTGCCAGCAACGAGATTGAGCTAGGTATTGAGATACCGACGATCGAATCTCGGGCAAGTAACATACCGATGACAAAGGGAACAACGTATGTTGTTATGCGGTTTGACCGATAAAGATCTTCGTAGAATATGTGGGAGCCAATATGAGCATCCAGGTTCCGCTATTGGTTATTGACCAGAGATGAGTCTCGGTCATGTCTACATAGTTCTCGAACCTGTAGGGTCCGCACGCTTAACGTTCGATGACGATCAGTATTATGAGTTTAGGTGTTTTGATGTACTGAAGGTAGTTCGGAGTCCCGGATGTGATCACGGACATGACGAGGAGTCTCGAAATGGTCGATACATAAAGAATGATATATTGGACGATGTTATTCGAACATCGGATGAGTTCCGGGGGTCACCGGATAAATATTGGAATGCCGGAAGGGTTATCGGAACCACCGAAGAAGTAATGGGCCTTATTGGGCCTAGGGGAGAGAGAGAAGGGCTGCCAAGGGCTGGCCGCGTGCCCCCCCATGGGCCTAGACCGAATTGGACTAGGGGGAGGGGCGGCGCCCCCTCCTTCCTTCTCTTTCCCCCTCCTTCCTTCTTCTCCTAGTAGGACTAGGAAAGAGGGGAGTCCTACTCCTACTAGGAGGAGGATTCCTCCCCCCTTGGCGCGCCTATGAGGGCCGGCCGGCCTCCCCCTCCCTCCTTTATATACGTGGGGAGGGGGCACCCTAGAACACACAAAGTTGATCTTAGCCGTGTGCGGTGCCCCCTCCATAGATTTCCACCTCGGTCCTATCGTTGTAGTGCTTAGGCGAAGCCCTGCGTCGGTAACTTCATCAACACTGTCACCATGCCTTCGTGCTGACGGAACTCTCCCTTGGCCTCAGCTAGATCAAGAGTTCGAGGGACGTCACGAGCTGAACGTGTGAGATTGCGGAGGTGCCGTGCGTTCGGCACTTGATCGGTTGGATCGCGAAGACGTTCGACTACATCAACCGTGTTACTAAACGCTTCTGCTTTCGGTCTACGAGGGTACGTGGACACACTCTCCCGCTCGTTGCTATGCATCACATAGATAGATCTTGCATGATCGTAGGTAAATTTTTTGAAATACTGCGTTCCCCAACAAGATGTCCCCGGCGGCCGAGAGCGCCAGCATCTCCTCCAGACCCACCCACTGCGCCTCCTGGCTCCGCTTGTACTCCCTCTCAGAATCCTCCATGACAGCCCGCACTAGCCGCTCCTCCTCGTTGGTCGTCATGGTGGAAGCTACCGGTGGAGGCAGCGACGGGGAGGGAGAGGGCTTCGGCGTCAGCGTCAATCCGTGCACACCAGTCCATCCGCGCACTCTAGGTGGGCTCGGTGCGTGCACATGCGACTTGCGGGGTGGGCTACGAGCATGATCGGCAATGTAGATTTGCTCATGCATGTCATGCCCGTCCTGGAACCAAGTGTCCCAGAGCGGCCAGTCGGCGTTGTAGCGCCGGTCGGCGAGGTACTGGCGTGGGATGCGGGCGCGCCAGCGGGTGATCACCTCCAGGCGCGCGCAGCCGCTCGCAGGCACGGGGGTGGGGGGTCGGCACCCGATCCGGGCTCAGATGCCACCCATTGGGGAGGTGGGCATCTGACCATGGAAATGGGGTGCCAGTCTGCCAGTACCAGCGACAAACATCCACCTTAATGTATGACCGGAAGCGCGTTGGAGACGCTGGAGGGGAGATGGAGAATACGGCCGGCAAAGGTGGAGTGGGTGGTCGCACTTCCAAACGAGGCGAACGACGAGCCCGCCTCGTGGTCGTGCTTGCCCTTCTTGCCTGGCACTCACTTCCGGAAGCCCATCGTGACGGCCGGCGGTGAGCGAGGTGGGGCGATGCGGCTAGGGTTTAGTGTCGGGCACGGAGGGAGCAATGGCGCAGGGACGGTGTGCAGAAGTGGAAGTGGACTGGCTAGTCCATGGCTTCGCCATGAAAAAGGATGTGACCAAGGGCGGCTGGGTGGCTGACAGGCGGGCCCGTCCACTTGTGTGGATTAAATAGGGTCGATGGGAGGTAGTTGGACGGCCGACACATGGGCCCGACGCGACAGCGAGAGGACGCATGCGCGTTTGTTCTGTGTCCGTTTGACTGCAAAGCCTGATCAAATTTGCGCCCAAGATGGGTCGAGACAGACTAGAAAATAGACCTTATAGAATTGTCCCTGCTCTAAGATGAAATGGAGAAGCAATTCCATGAAATGTTTGCATCCAGAGTTATTAGGCCAAGCAACAATGCTTTTTTTTCTCCTATGATACTTGTGCAGAAGAAGGACAAGACTTGGAGGCATGTGTTTGATTACAGAAAACTGAATGCTATTACAGTTAGGAGCAAATATCCAATTCGTGTTATTTATGAGTTACTAGATGAATTGGCAGGCTTCAGTTTGTTTTCCAAGTTGGATCTTAGCGCTGGCTACCACCAGATTAGATTGGCCCCAGGAGAAGAACATAAAACTGCATTCCCAACTCACATTAGTCATTTTGAGTCTAGGTCCTATCATTTGGTCCCACCGGAGGACCCAATACCTTCAACTTTGCTATCAATGATACCGGCCCCTTGCCTCAAGAAATATGCTTTGGTCCTCTTTGATGATATCTTAGTTTTCAATGCTTCTTATGCACGACATTTGTAGCAATTGGTAGAAGTGTTGCAGTTATTGCTCAAACATCAATGGCAAGATAAACTTTCTAAATGTGCTTTTGCACAAACTCAAATGGGCTACCTGGGACACATAATTAGGGGACAAGGAGTGGCTACTGACCCCTCTAAGATATCTGCTATCAAGGAATGTCCAGTACCTGTGTCTGCGAAAGAAGTTAGAGGATTTTTGGGCCTTGCTGGTTACTATAGGAAATTTATTTCCCATTATCGCATATTGAGCAAACCATTGACAAATCTTTTAAAGAAGGGGTGCCATTTCATTGGACACACAGTGAACAACATGCCTTTGTGCTACTGAAGCAAGCTTTGGTTTCAGCCCCTGTTCTAGCACTGCCTGATTTCTCAAAGAAATTTATAGTGGAAATGGATGCTTGTGATGTAGGAATTGGAGCAATGCTTATTGATACGTCTCCATCGTATCTACTTTTCCAAACACTTTTGCCCTTGTTTTGGACTCTAACTTGCATGATTTGAATGGAACTAACCCAGACTGACGCTGTTTTCAGCAGAATTGCCATGGTGTTATTTTTTTGCAAAAATAGAAGTTCTCGGAATGACCTAAAACTTCACGGAGAATATTTTTGGAATTAATAAAAATACAGGTGAAAGAATCAAGATCAGGGGGCCCACACCCTGTCCACGAGGGGGGGGCGTGCCTACCCCCTGGGCGCCCCCTGCCTCGTGGGCCCCCTGGTGCTCCACCGACCTCAACTCCAACTCTATATATTCACGTTCTACGAGAAAAAAATCAGAGAGAAGGATTCATCGCGTTTTACGATACGGAGCCGCCGCCAAGCCCTAATCTCTCTCGGGAGGGCTGATATGGAGTCCGTTCGGGACTCCGGAGAGGGGAATCCGTCGTCGTCGTCATCATCAACCTTCCTCCATCACCAATTTCATGATGCTCACCGCTGTGCGTGAGTAATTCCATCATAGGCTTGCTGGACGGTGATGGGTTGGATGAGATTTATCATGTAATCAAGTTAGTTTTGTTAGGTTTGTTCCCTAGTATCCATTATATTCTGAGATTGATGTTGCTATGACTTTGCTATGCTTAATGCTTGTCACTAGGGCCCGAGTGCCATGATTTCAGATCTGAACCTATTATGTTTTCATGAATATATGTGAGTTCTTGATCCTATATTGCAAGTCTATAGTCACCTATTACGTTTATGATCCGTTAACCCCGAAGTGACAATAATCGGGATACTTACTGGTGATGACCGTAGTTTGAGGAGTTCACGTATTCACTAAGTGTTAATGCTTTGGTCCGGTACTCTATTAAAAGGAGGCCTTAATATCCCTTAGTTTCCAATAGGACTCCGCTGCCACGGGAGGGTAGGACAAAAGATGTCATGCAAGTTCTGTTCCATAAGCACGTATGACTATATTCGGCATACATGCCTACATTACATTAATAAACTAGAGCTAGTTCTGTGTCACCCTATGTTATAACTGTTGCATGAAGAATCGCATCCGACATAATTCTCCATCACCGATGCAATGCCTACGAGCTTTTCACATATTTCTCTTTGCTTTGTTACTTTTCCGTTGCCACTATTACAATTACTACAAAACTACTACTGTTACTTTTATCACCGTTACCGTTACTTCCATACTACTTTGCTAATAAATACTTTGCTGCAGATATTAAGTTATCCAGGTGTGGTTGAATTGACAACTCAACTGCTAATACTTGAGAATATTCTTTGGCTCCCCTTGTGTCAAATCAATAAATTTGGGTTGAATACTCTACCCTCGAAAACTGTTGCGATCCCCTATACTTGCGGGTTATCAAGACTATTTTCTGGCGCTGTTGCCGGGGAACATAGCTCTATTCTTTGAGTCACTTGGGATTTATATCTGCTGGTCACTATGAGGAACTTGAAAGATGAGAAAACCAAAATTTATCCCTCAACTACGAGGGGAGGTAAGGAACTGCCATCTAGCTCTACACTTGATTCACCTTCTGTTTTGAGTAAACTTGTGACACCTAAACCTGCTTCTGCTATTAATTCTGATATGTTGCATGTTATTGATGATGCCACTTCTGCTATGCATGATACTTATGATGAAACTACTTCTATGCTTGATACTACTGTGCCACTAGGTGAATTTCTTGATGAACAACTTGCTAGGGCTAGAGAGAATGAAATTATTGAAACTGATAATATTGATGAAAGTGATGATGAAGATTCTCCCCCTAGATATGAACTGCCTGTTGTGCCTTAGGGTTATGTTATGGATGAAGAAACTGCTAGAGACTTTCTTGCTTGCAATGATAGATATGATCTTAAGAAATTATTAGCTAAGCTTAAAGAAAAATCTTTGAATGCTAGAATGAAATATGACCCTGCTTTTGCTACTTCACCTATCTGTATTTCCGATAAGGATTATGATTTCTCTGTAGATCCTGAGATAATTACTTTAGTTGAATCTAATCCTTTTCATGGTTATGAATTTGAAACTGTTGTGGCACATCTTAATAAATTAAATGATATAGCCACCCTATTCACTAATGATGAGAAAAACTCGTTACTACTATATCCTTAAATTATTTCCGTTCTCATTAAAGGGTGATGCTAAAGTATGGTTTAATTCTCTTGATCCTGGTTGTGTACGTAGTCCCCAGGATATGATTTATTACTTCTCTGCTAAATATTTCCCTGCTCATAAGAAACAAGCTGGTTTAAGGGAAATATATAATTTTGTGCAATTGAAGAAGAGAGTCTCCCACAAATTGGGGGAGGCTTCTCCAATTACTTAATGCTTTGCCTGATCATCCTCTCAAGAAAAATGAAATACTTGATATCTTTTATAATGGACTAACCGATGCTTCCAGAGATCACCTGGATAGTTGTGCTGGTTGTGTTTTCAGTGAAAGAACAGTTGATCAAGCTGAATTGCTATTGAATAATATGTTGACTAATGAAAATAATTGGACACTTCCTGAACCAACTCCTAAGCTAACTCCGAAGAAAAGGGGTATTCTATTTCTCAGTCTTGAAGATATGCAAGAGGCAAAGAAATCTATGAAAGAAAAGGGTATTAAAGCTGAAGATGTTAAGAATTTACCACCTATTGAAGAAATACATGGTCTTGATAACCCCACACAGGTAGTAAAGGTAAATTCTCTCTATAGATTTGATGAAGGTGATATTCCTCGTTATAAGTCTGCTAGCCAATGCTTA
This sequence comes from Triticum aestivum, assembly GCF_018294505.1. Lineage (NCBI taxonomy): Eukaryota > Viridiplantae > Streptophyta > Magnoliopsida > Poales > Poaceae > Triticum > Triticum aestivum. The sequence continues at coordinate 387,738,502 of NC_057805.1, forward strand.
GATGAGTTTGATAATTTTATTGTTAAACAAGAAAACTTCAATACTTATGTTGGTAGACAATTGAAACGTAATGCTTATATGATTGAACACTTGAGTCAATATATGTCTAGAATTAAGGGTGAACTTAAACTCATTAGTAAACATGCTTCTATGGTTACCACTCAAGTAGAACAAGTGCTTAAAGCTCAAAATGATTTGCTCAATGAATTAAATAATAAGAAAAATGATAATGCTATTAGAGTTATGACTAGAGGGGGTTAAATGACTCAGGAACCCTTGTATCCTGAGGGCCACCCTAAGAGAATTGAGCAAGATTCTCAGAGAATTAATGTTGATGCACCTAGTCCTTCTGAAAAGAAGAAAAAGAAAAATGATAGGACTTTGCATGCTTCTAGTGAATCTGTTGTTGACACACCTAAGAATCCCAATGATATTTGTATTTCTGATGTTGAAACACAATCTGGTGATGAACATGAACCTAGTGATAATGTTAATGATAATGTTCATGTTGATGCTCAACCTAGCAATAACAATGATGTAGAAATTGAACCTGCTGTTGATCTTGATAACCCACAATCAAAGAATCAACGTTATGATAAGAGAGACTTCGTGGCTAGGAAGCACGGTAAAGAAAGAGAACCACGGGTTCAGAAACCCATGCCTTTTCATCCTAAACCATCCGAGTAAAAGGATGATGAGGATTTTGAGCGCTTTGCTGAAATGATTAGACCTATCTTTTTGCGTATGCGTTTGATTGATATGCTTAAAATGAATCCTTATGCTAAGTATATGAAAGATATTGTTACAAATAAAAGAAAGATACCGGAAGCTGAAATTTCCACCATGCTTGCTAATTATACTTTTAAGGGTGGAATACCAAAGAAACTTGGAGATCCAGCAGTACCAACTATACCATGCTCCATTAAAAGAAACTATGTTAAAACTGCTTTATGTGATCTTGGAGCCGCTGTTAGTGTTATGCCTCTCTCTTTATATCGTAGACTTGATTTGAATAAGTTGACACCTACTGAAATATCATTGCAAATGGCCGATAAATCAACTGCTATACCTCTCGGTATTTGTGAGGATGTGCCTATTGTGGTTGCAAACGTTACTATTTTAACGGACTTTGTTATTCTTGATATTCCCGAGGACGATAGTATGCCAATTATCCTTGGTAGACCCTTCTTGAATACTGTAGGGGCTGTTATTGATTGCAACAAAGGCAATGCCAGTTTTCATGTTAATGGTAATGAGCATACAGTACACTTTCCGGGGAAACAACCTCAAGTCCACAGTATCAATTCTATTGGAAAAATTCCATCGATTATTATTGGAGGTTTTGAATTTCCTCTTCCTACCGTCAAGAAAAAAATATGATATTATTATTGTTGGGGATGTGCATATCCCCGTTGAGGTAACCTAGTGCTATTCGAAAATTCTCCGGTTTCATGCGATTCGAAATGAGTTTGTTAACAAGACTTGATCAACCTTGTTAGCGGATTCCTTTTGATGAGCATGAGATGGATGAAGTTAGAAAGCACAAATCTCTGTACCCTCCTTTTACTTTATGTTATTTAGATTAAATAAAGCAAAAATAGTATTTTATGTCTATTTTTGAATTATCCTATCAATAAAAAATACCTCGAAAATAAAAGTTCTCCAAATGCCCTGAAAATGAAATATGATTTTTTTAGTATATTTGAGAATATCTGGCACTGAGAACACCTCAGGGGGAGCTAGCACTTGGCCACGAGGGTCCAGGGCACGCCCACCCCCCTGGGCGTGCCCCCTGCCTCGTGGGCCCCTGGTGGCCCCCTCCACTTATTCCAGCACCCACACACTCCTTCTTCCTCCAGAAAAAATCACCAACCAGCTCAAGCACGAGTTCTGGCTCATCTTGCTGCCATTTTCGATCTCCTTGCTCAAAGCTCCATTCACAAAACTGCTTTGGGGGATTGTTCTTTGGTATATGACTCCTCCAATGGTCCAATTAGTTTTTGTTCTAGTGCTTTATTTATTGCAAATTTTTGCTGCTGAGGTGACCCTGTTCTTGAGCTTGCATGTCAAATTTATATGGTCCCAAGTAGTTCTAATGCATGATATAGTCTCTAGGCACTTGTTAGGAGTAGTTGCTATCAATTTTGTTGAGTTTGGTTCACTTTTATTTTGAGTCACTAAAAGTTTCAGAAATTTTTCAGAGGAAGAAATATGTTTAGGAAAATGTACCAAGGTGGTTCTTCAAGGAAGCAAGGACCCAGGCCCGCAATACGTGAGCCGGACCATGAATTACCAAGAGAAGCTCAAGTGCGGCCTTGTGAATGGCCGTCAGAAAATTTCATGGTCCAAGCAGGAATTAAGGAGGAATTTGACGCATATGTGCGTAATGCTGAACTCGAGGGCTTCATGCTAGATAAGTTCCCTCAGTATTACTACCTAACTGATTCCTTTGTGAGAAGGTTCAAATTTACATCTTCACGCAATTCTCACACTATCCTATTTGATCTCTATGGTAAATCGTATACCATGGACTTAGAAGATTTTAATACTGCTTGTAAACTCCCGCAATGGGGTACTGCTAGTGAACCTCGCAAATCTGAGTTTAAAGATTTTCTTGCTAGTATCACTGTGGGGGAATCTAGAGAAATAACACAAGCTATGATAGGGAGCATTCACTTTCCTGCTATACATTATTTTGCTCTCTTTATAGGCAGATGCATAAACGGTAAGGATGAGGCATGTCACATGTGTGTTCCAGATCTCAGTGTTCTCAAGAGTGCTATGTTAGGAGATAAACAATATAACTTGGGGGCCATTGTTGCACGTATGTTGCATAATAACAGTTTAACTGGAGACTTGATTGGTGGAATTTATGCAACCCGTGTGGCTAATTTTCTTGAGATACCCATACATGAAAATGATATGGAATTTCCTCCCGCTTATCTAGATTTTAATGCTATGGTTCGCCATCAGTTTATTGAGAGGAATGAACAATCCCTCCAGTACCGACTAATCTTTGACAGGCGTCGTACTGTCCATGTTGCTCTCCCTGCTCCTACTTTCTTTGACTTTCAGGCAAAAGGAAGATATGTTATAACCAGGGAGGAGGCGAACGAGTATGAGAGGAGTATAGAGGCAGCTCGCCTCCAAGCTGCAGCTCATGAGGCAATAGCTGCTGCATCTCAGTACGACCCCAGCTACCACTTTGATCCATGGGCATAGACCAACTTAGGACAAAAGCCTAAGCTTGGGGGAGTACGTATTTCTCACAGACATTACATTCATGTTCACACACTCATTCTAGTTGTCGGTGCTCATACTTTTTCATTGCAATATCCATGCTAGTTTATTTTCTTTTTCTCGCTTTCTTCTCGTGTGTTTGAAAAACCTTAAGGAAAACAAAAAAAATAGTTGTAGCTTTTAGTTAGTTTAGTTTCCATGCCTGTAGTAGTAATAACTAAAAGAAAACCCAAAAAGATTTCTTATTCTTCTTTTACTTGTTGGGAGCTTTCCCGCGTAAATAGTTTTATTTCTTTTCTTGTTCTTTGGGGGTCGAGAGGAGAAGACCAGGATGAAAATGTTGAAGTGGCTCTTAAATGCATTATTGTTAATTTAACGAAGAGCCCATATTACCTTGTCTTCTCCTGTGTATTAAGATGCTTGCAGATTCCAGCTTAGTCCAATTGCACGTGCACTATTATTATTATCCACACCGTTCGGTCGTGCAAGTGAAAGGCAATAATGACGATATATGATGGACTGATTGAGATGGGAGAAGCTGGTATGAACTCGACCTCTCTTGTTTTTGTAAATATGATTTTTCCTGATTCAGCCTATTATGAATGAAACATGTTTGCAATGACAATTAGAGATTATAGTTGCTTATACCATGCTTAATTAGCTAGGAGTTTATAATGGTTTACCTTGCGTGCCAACATGCTATTAAAATGGTTGTGATGTGGTATGATAGGGTGGTATCCTCCTTTGAATGATTCAAGTGGCTTGACTTGGCACATGTTCACGCATGTAGTTGAAACAAAATCAACATAGCCTCCACGATTTTTATGTTCATGGTGGATTATATCCTACTCATGCTTGCAGTCAATGTTTATTAATTTTAATGCATGTTCATGACTGTTGTCGCTCTCTAGTTGGTCGCTTCCCAGTCTCTTTCTAGCCTTCATTTGTACTAAGCGGGAATATTGCTTGTGCATCCACTTCCATAAACCCCCAAAGTTATTCCATATGAGTCCACCATACCTTCCTATATGCAGTATCTATCTGCCATTCCAAGTAAATTTGTATGTGCCAAACTCTAAACCTTCAAATGAAATTCTGTTTTGTATGCTCGAATAGCTCATGTATCAACTAGGGCTGTCTGTATCTTCCATGCTAGGCGGGTTATTCTCAAGAGGAGTGGACTCCGCTCCTCACTCACGAGAAAATGGCTGGTCACCGGGATGCCCAGTCCCATGCTCAAACAATCAAAATAATTGCAAACAAAACTCCCCCAGGACTGTTGTTAGTTGGAGGCACCCGTTGTTCGGGCAAGCCATGGATTGATGCTTGTTGGTGGGGGGAGTATAAACTTTACCATTCTGTTTGGGAACCGCCTATAATGTGTGTAGCATGGAAGATATTGAGATCTCTCGGTTGTTATGTTGACAGTGAAAGTATGCCGCTCAAAATATTATTTATCTCTGTTTCAAAATCGAGCTCTCGCACCTCTACAAATCCCTGCTCCCCTCTGTGAAGGGCCTATCTATTTACTTTTATGTTGAGTCATCATCCTCTTATTAAAAAGCACCAGTTGGAGAGCACCGCTGTCATTTGCATCCATTACTATTAATTTACATTGAGTATGACTGGATCTCTTTTACCATGAATTACAATGTTTAGTCAGTCCTTGTTCTTCAGAGGTGCTCTACATTTATGCATTGCGGTCTCAGAAAGGGCTAGCGAGATGCCATCTTGTTATATCATATTATGATTGTTTTGAGAAAGTGTTGTCATCCGAGATTTATTATTATTGCTCGCTAGTTGATTATGCCATTGATATGAGTGAACATGAGACCTAAGTGTTATTATGAATATGGTTAGTTCATAATTTTTGCTGAAAACTTGAATGCTGGCTTTACATATTTACAACAACAAGAGCAAACAGAGTTTGTAAAAGTTTTTCTTTATCACCTTCAGTTTGTCAACTGAATTGCTTGAGGACAAGCAAAGGTTTAAGCTTGGGGGAGTTGATAGGTCTCCATCGTATCTACTTTTCAAACACTTTTGCCCTTGTTTTGGACTCTAACTTGCATGATTTGAATGGAACTAACCCGGACTGACGCTGTTTTCAGCAGAATTGCCATGGTGTTGTTTTTGTGCAGAAATAAAAGTTCTCGGAATGACCTGAAACTTCACAAAGAATATTTTTGGAATTAATAAAAAATATTGGCGAAAGAATCAAGACCAGGGGGCCCACACCATGTCCACGAGGGTGGGGGCGCGCCTACCCCCCTGTGCGCGCCCCCTGCCTCATGGGCCCCCTGGTGCTCCACCGACCTCAACTCCAACTCTATATATTCACGTTCGGGGAGAAAAAATCAGAGAGAAGGATTCATCACGTTTTACGATATGGAGCCGCCGCCAGGCCCTAATCTCTCTCGGGAGGGCTGATCTGGAGTCTGTTCGGGGCTCCAGAGAGGGGAATCCATTGCTGTCGTCATCATCAACCTTCCTCCATCACTCCATCGTAGGCTTGCTGGACGGTGATGGGTTGGATGAGATTTATCATGTAATCGAGTTAGTTTTGTTAGGGTTTGATCCCTAGTATCCATTATGTTCTGAGATTGATGTTGCTATGACTTTGCTATGCTTAATGCTTGTCACTAGGGTCCGAGTGCCATGATTTCAGATCTGAACCTATTATGTTTTCATGAATATATGTGAGTTCTTGATCCTATCTTGCAAGTCTATAGTCACCTATTATGTGTTATGATCCGTTAACCCCGAAGTGACAATAATCGGGATACTTACCGGTGATGACCGTAGTTTGAGGAGTTCATGTATTCACTAAGTGTTAATGCTTTGGTCCGGTACTCTATTAAAAGGAGGCCTTAATATCCCTTAGTTTCCAATAGGACCCCGCTACCACGGGAGGGTAGGACAAAAGATGTCATGCAAGTTCTTTTCCATAAGCACGTATGACTATATTCGGAATACATGCCTACATTACATTGATGAACTGGAGCTTGTTCTGTGTCACCCTATGTTATAACTGTTGCATGAAGAATCGCATCCGACATAATTCTCCATCACCGATCGAACCCCTACGAGCTTTTCACATATTGCTCTTTGCTTAGTTACTTTTCCGTTGCCAGTGTTACAATTACTACAAAACTACTACTGTTACTTTTATCACCGTTACCGTTACTTCCATACTACTTTGCTACTAAATACTTAGCTGCAGATATTAAGTTATCCAGGTGTGGTTGAATTGACAACTCAACTGCTAATACTTGAGAATATTCTTTGGCTCCCCTTGTGTCGAATCAATAAATTTGGGTTGAATACTCTACCCTCGAAAACTGTTGCAATCCCCTATACTTGCGGGTTATCACTTATGCAGGAGGGGCACCCAATTGCTTATGTCAGTAAAGCCCTTGGGCCCAGGAATCAGACTCTGCTAGTTTATGAAAAAGAGTACTTAGTTATTCTTCTAGCAGTTGACCATTGGCGTCAGTACTTGCAACTATGTGAATTTGTCATCAGAATTGACCAACGTAGTTTAGCTTGTCTGTATGAGCAAAGATTACATACCAGGTGGCAGCAAAAAGCACTAACTAAACTATTGCGTCTGCAGTATTCCATTAAATATAGGAAAGGTGTGGAAAATAGTGTTGTTGACTCACTTTCCAGGAGGCCCTCTAGTCCAAGTGACACATTGCCAGAATTGTAGCACAACTCTTCTGCACAACCTTCTTGGCTCGAGGAAGTTCTTCAGATTTATGTACATGACCCATTTGCTTCTGACTTACTGCAATGCCTTTCAGTGTCTCCTGTCTCCGGTGACAAATTTTCTGTTAAAGCTGGGGTTCTCAGGCAAGGAAATTGTGTCTGGCTTGGCTGTGAGCCAACTCTCCACAACCGACTTTGTGCTGCTTTCCATGACAGCCCCTTGTGTGTCCATTCTGGCTTCCCTGTAACTTATAAGCGCATCAGGCAGCTGTTTAGGTGGTATGAGAGGATTCATCAAATCCTATGTGCAGCGTTGTCTAACCTGCCAACAGGCTAAACCCGAACGAATTCCTTACCCAGGTTTGCTTCAACCCCTCCCAATTCCCTCCTTACCTTGGGAGACGGTCACGATGGATTTTGTTGAGGGCTTGCCTCCATCTGGTCGTTACGACAATTTGTTGGTGATCATTGACAAGCTCTCCAAGTACAGGCATTTTATTCCTCTGCATCATCCGTTTTCGGCTGGGACTGTTGCTGATGCATTTCTGAACTCTGTTTACAAACTGCACGGTATGCCCCTCTACATTGTTTCTGATCGTGATCGGATTTTTACAAGCAACTTCTGGAGTGAGCTTTTCCAAAATTCCGGCATACTTCTTCGAATGAGCTCTGCTCGCCATCCCTAGTCCAACGGACAAACTGAATGCGTCAATCAGCAAGTGGAGTGCTTCTTGCACTGTTTTGTCAGTGGGCATCCGTCTCATTGGGAAAAATGGATTCCGCTGTGTGAGTTCTGGTATAACACCAATTGGCACTCAGCTACGGGTAAAACACCATTTGAGATCATCTATGGGCATTGCCCACGTCATTTTGGTTTGTTAGTCGAGGATGCTATGCAGTCCGCTGATCTGTAGCAGTGGCTTACTGACCGCACTGTGTTCATGCATTCAGTTAAACAAAATTTGCTTTGTGCCCAGCAACGCATGGAGAACCGGGCTGATAAACATCATTCTGATCGCATCTTTGAAATGGGAGACAAGGTATTCCTCAAGCTTCAACCCTACCTCTAGTCGTCACTAGCACCACGAGCAAACCACAAGCCGGGGTTCAAGTTTTATGGGTCATTTGAAATTATTGAGCATGTTGGTGAAGCAGCTTACTGATTGGACCTGCCGCTAGCAAGCAAAGTACACCCCGTGTTTCATGTTTCGCTGCTCAAGAAGATGATTGCGCCCGACTGTCAGGTACTATCTCAGCTTCCTTCGCCTGACGATCAGTTCCAGTTTCCAGAGCAAGTTTTGCAGCAACGGGTGGTTCGTCGCGGCTCCAATTCCATCGTCCAACTCCTGGTCAAGTGGAATGCTACGCCAGTGGATATGGCTGTGTGGAGGACAAGATTATGCTACAACAAAGATTTTCTCGGGCACCGGCTTGGGGTCAAGCCGTATCTAAGGGAGGAGGGATTGTCAGCGACCAGGGCAAGCGCTAAGATGGAGTTCAAACAGAAGAGCGACCCAAGAGGCAGCCTCACTTACCCACTCGGCTCGGTGGGCCGAAGTGGGCCTAAATCTGCGTGTGTACTTATACCTGGGAACATATAGGCACTACTAGGAAAAAGGCTACTAGTAGCGCGGGTACCCGCGCTACTAGTATCGCACTACAGCTAAAAGTTAGTAGTAGCGTGGGGTAAACCCATGCTACTAGTAACATTTTACTAGTAGCACGTATGCCACCCACCCTACTACTATTTCGCACCCACGCTACTACTAACGAAATAGTAGTAGCGCGTCTATAGTACCATACGCTACTAGTATCCTAAATACTAGTAGCGCTGCATTTTCCCCCCACGCTACTACTAACTAATTATGAATTAAAAAAATAAAATCTATGAATTCCATTTTATGCATACAATTCAAACAACTAAACATGCCTAGATTTGTAATAAACCAGCAGCATTACACATCATTACAAATCAAAGATTCATAGTAAACCAGGAGCATTAGAGCATATCCATACATCTACACTTATTGCCTAGTCACTTATTCCCAGCTAGTGCAAACACAGATGAAAGCAAACAAAAATGCATAAAAACACCAAACAGTGGCATTCTATCCCTCCAAATGATTTGCTCCCTCTCCATCCTTGCAGTCATCTTCTTCTCCTTTATGTGCTTCTCCCATTTATGAATCCAAGATTTCTGTAAAAAGCAAAGAACAAATAAAATTAAATTTCAGCAAACATATATTTCCTTGCATGTTGTGTTGTACAGTAGCTACGGGAATAAATATACGAAAACAAAAAAGTGAGTGATTTCTATTAACTAGTCGCCAACCCGTGCATTCGCACGGCCTAGTTGCCTAATATTACATTAGGTCTATATTTCTAACATATAATTATGATTTGTGTACAACTATATCAGGATGGTACCATCTAATCATACTAAAGGAGTTGAGCAACAGGGATTGACAGGAGAGTGTGTATCCACAAATGTGTTAGTCGGACAGAGTTAATCACATTAAATTATAAGCCAACACACGAAAATAATATGTACTGAGATAACTTGATATCATTCCTTGTTATGGTTATATTATATTGTATATATAGAGGTAAGTGATTAAACTTAGCCGCAAAAAAGAGAGGGAAATGATTAAAATCATTCGAGAAATATGCAAAGTCGACTAACATGTTGCTTACTTTCTTTGGTATATTCATATCCATATATGCTTCAACTATCTCAAGAAGTTATGCGTATATGAATGATAGTCCCCAATGAAAATATTAAACTATATTAACTATGGCATGCTAAAATAATTCTGTTTACCTTAATGATAAAAATTGTTACGCTCACATACTATATTAGTCTATTAAAATCACAAAGTAGAATATTCCCATATACTTGATAGTCTTGACAGTTCGTGTATCTTTTAAACTAACTAAGTACCTTTTTAAAAGAAAATAATCATGACTCGTTTCTTTGATCATCAAGTAACAGTAAGGAAAAAATGCATTGGAATTTAAAAAACGACATAACTTAATACATTTGGAATTTGTAGAACGCCATGACTTGAAGAGAGCCTTTGTTTAAAATCATAGCAAATAATATTAATAACGGATTTGTATTGGACAGTATAGATGTACCACATCAATGACGGTCTAGGTGAATTTTTGTACTGCTGTGTTTACACGCGACTGCATGACACACTTCTGTGTTATTACAGAGCTAACAGGCCCGGATGAGGGCTATGTCCTCCTTTTTATAGACTCGGATTCTTGGTTCTTGGTTAAACCGGAAACAATAAGAGGAGCTTGGTAGTTCTCATCATGAATTTTGCACAGAAGCCCATAAGATTATTTTAAATTAAAGTCTTGAATAACCGGTGATAATAGCCTTGTACGTACAACTACAGATTGTCATAGACATGCAGTTTTCAGAGAACAGTTCCAATTAGAGAAATCATCTACTTACATTTTTTATTTTGTACGGAGATAAGCATACATAGAAACATGGAATATTTATTTCTCTATTTAACATTAAATACTGGGTGCCATCGCACATATATCCTGGAGGAGTTGAGAAATTAAGTATATACTGGAAATACATGGATTAGTTGCACATATGAGTGTTGTCTTAATTACGTATTGATGTGGTAATTATGAGTAGAATAAGGGCAAGCATACCTCACCGCTGAAGGCAAATGCATCTCCATATGCTTAGCAACATCCAATGTAAACTGCTAATTACATGTCATGGACACATGGGTAGCTTTGACCCTTTGTACACGACGCGGCCACAATGATGATTCATTGCCTCCGTTGGTGGACTGGATCTGGAGGATTTTCGTGTCAACCTGCATAACTGGAGGGAGAAGCTTTGGTTAGACCTGAAACTGAAATCATGAAGACAACTTGTAAGCTCCAATCAAATCCAGAACACAGCTACACCTTGCTTCTGATGGATGAACCCATTGTCTCATACATGCCGCACCTGCACGTGTTCACTGCAGGCTCTTGTATTACAAATCCAAGAAACAAAAGCAATGCTTTGAACTGTAATGATCTGATCACTCAAGTAGGTAAAAAAAATAGAAATGTGTTGACCGGTATGGGGGCCTGGCCCATCCCACTGTTGGCATAGGGCCCAAGCCCATGTGTATCTGACCTAGATGAGAGCACCAGACACCTGTCTGGAGAGGTGCGTGAGTCATACGTACATGAGAGAAGCCTCAGCCGCCACTCACACATACGCACAGGTATTCTCCCAATTCAACTTGGTATCGAGCTAGGTTGCGGCGACGCCGGTGTAGTCGCTCGCCGGCGAGGTGGTGGGGCCCGGCGGGGCCAGGCGGGAGGAGCCTGCTCGCGCTGCTGTGGCAGCGTAGTTGCTCGCGCGGCTGCGCAGGGGACGTGCGAGCGCGGTGGGGCTGTGTGGAGCGCACGGAGGGGTGCTGGAGCTAGTAGAGCTAGAGAGGAGAGGCGGCTGCACGGGGGACTCACGCGGCGGAGCCTGAGAAGAAGCTGCGGGCAGGTCAAGTTCCCCTGCTGTGGGCAAGACGAGATCCTCTACTGTTCTGCCGTGCTGCTGCTGAATTTGCTGCCGAAGCTGCTGAACTGTTGTTTCCGCTGGTTGAAGAGAAGAGGAGTGTTGTACTGGTGCTTGCTTCTGCTTGCTGTTGGTTGTGCTTCTGCTGAGGGCTGCTGCTGGGACTGGTACTGTTGGAGGCCAAGGTCCTCTGCTCGTCTGCAGCTGCTGAACTGCAGGTGTTGCTACTGCTGTGGTTGATTTTTTTCTCTGCTGCAGGTTGAAGAAGAAGAGGGGAGGCCATCATGGGGGCTGAACTCACTGCCGCCCTAGAGAAACTTGCGCAGCTCATGAGTGCGAAAGCTGCCGAGGGGCTACCTCCTGCAAGTGGCACCATCGTTGTGCCCCACGCGGATCAGGTGTTCAAGCTTGAGCTCATGCCAAATGATGTCAAGCTGAATGGCGTGAGCAGCTACCTGAGCTGGTCGAGGCGGGCCTTGTTGATCTTGAAGACAAAGGGCCTGACAGAGTATGTTCTTGGAACGGTTGAAGAACCGGCTGACAAGGCGAGCCCAGAATGGAAGAGGTGGAGTGTTACCGACTCACTGATTTTGGCATGGATGTTGAACTCCTTGATTCCAGCCATTGCAATGTCTATTGAGGCATTGCCAACTGCTTCTGCCGTGTGGAGCATGTTGTCCACGAGGTATTCCGGTAAGGGAAACCTGATGCTCATGTCTCAAATTGAAGAAAAAGATTCATGATGTTCGTCAAGGTGACAGAAGCATGCTGGTGTATGTGAATGAGCTGCAACACCTTTCGGCAGATCTGGATCAGTGTGATCCCCTTGAGATTCCACATGGAGAGTCCATGGAAATTGCCAGGAAGTGAGTTGAGCGCAGGCGTGTGGTGTAGTTTCTAAAGGGCCTAGATCCAGCTTTTGAAAGTAGGCATGCTGAGATGCTACATCAGCCAACACTTGTGCCCCTTGATGAGGACATTGCTGCGATGTCCCAAGAAGAGGTACGCCTGCAGTCGAGAAAAGGAGTTGGAAATTAATCTGCTTATAGAGTGACTAACTAGCGAGGTCCTGGGGTGTGTCACAATTGTGGTCTACCAGGGCATATCAATCGATTCTGCACTGGACCTAGGAGAGTCAGAGGCCAAGGGTATAGTGGTCGCAATAGCAGCCGAGGTGGTTGGAACGGGAGTCGTGGTCAGAATGGGAGTGGCCGTTCTTGGAATGCTCCTCATTGGAATGCTCCCAAGGCAAATGTAGCTGCTTCAGCTGAAGGGAAGCAACCTGTAGGATGACTAGAGACTGCTATCAGCTATGCCAACTTTGTTGATACAAATGAAGGTAATGTTGAACATGCATCAATCGCAACCCATAAAATAAACTCTGAATGGGTGCTTGAATCGGGAGCATCACAACATGTTGCTGGAGATTTTAATGAGTTTAAATCTTATGTTCCACACTCTCTTGCACATCAACAAGACATTCACACAGCATATGGCACAGCCCAACCCATCACAGGTGTTGGGACAGTTAGCTGCACATCGAGTATTGAATTGTCCTTAGTGTTGCATGTGCCGGCTTTTCCTGTGAGCTTAGTGTCCTTGAGTGCTTTGGTTGACCAAATAAATTGTCAAATAATTCTTGACAAAGTTGTGTTCTTGATCCACGAGAGATTGACAGGCAGGAGTCTTGGGACTGGAACAAGACGTAGGGGGCTGTGGTACATGGACTGTTGCATGCCGGACTAGGAAGGATGGGACATGCTAGCTGCAGTTGCTGAGGACAAGGAGACTAGAGCATTGATCCATCACTGTAGGATGGGACATGTGTCTTTTGACAAAACATATCAAGTATTTCCTGATGTAATGAGTGGTGTGGACAAGAGCAAGCTGAAATGTGATGCGTGTGAGTTTGCTAAACATACCAGAAACTCATATGTGAGTAAGGGGATCAAGAGCATATCTCCTTTTGTGTTGATCCACTCTGATGTATGGACCTGTCCAGTGTTATCTGTGAGTGGTATGAAGTACCTCGTTACGTTCATTGATTGTCATTCTCGGATGACTTGGGTCTATCTTCTGAAACATAAAGATGAAGTGTTTCAGTGTTTCAATTTAATGTGAAAATTCAACCACTCAGATATGACAATGGCACCGAGTATGTTAACAAGGCCATTGGTACCTTCATGTCAGACAAGGGCATCCTGCATCAAACATCTTGCCCGGACACACCTCCTCAGAATGGGGTGGCAAAGAGGAAAAATCACCACCTGCTAGAGGTGGCACGGGCACTGATGTTCACCATGAATGTGCCCAACTTCCTGTGGAGTGAAGCTGTCATGATGGCCACCTTCTTGATCAACCGCACGCCATCCCGAATGACAGGTATGAAATCACCGTGTGAGTTGGTTTTCGTAGAAAATAAATTTCCCGTTCCTCCCAAGGTGTTCGGTTCCACTTGTTTTGTTCGTGATCATAGGCCATCAGTCAACAAATTGGATCCTTGGGCCGTGAAGTGCATCTTTGTTGGGTATTCTTCAGGACAAAGAGGGTACAAATGCTGGAGTCCGTCTGAGAGGCGGACATTTGTGAGCATGGATGTTACGTTTCGTGAATCGGAACCTTTCTATGGTGAGAAAACTGATCTAAGTGTCTTGTTTGAAGACCTTGACCAATGTCTCCAACCGGAAATTGGTCAAGAGGGGGAGAGTAGTAGCACACAAATGCGGACGATGCATCAGTCACCTCAAGCAACAGACGACTCCACAGTAACTCATGTGGCTCCTGATAGAAGCATCGACTTCCATTGGTGATTTACAGATTGACGCACCGGCTCAGGTTGGTAGTGTGCCGAGGTGGACATCAGAGCAGGAGGAGCAGCTAAAGGTGTATTTGCGGAAGCGTTCACCGTCTCAGATTGGTATTGTCCCGAGGTGGACAAAAGAGCAAGAGGAGCATCTAAAGGTGTATTCACGGAAGCGAGGTGAGGGTGTTGCACATCAGGGGGAGCAACAAGATCTGCCACTGACGGAACAACAAGGTAGTAATGATGTTATTTCCATCTCTTCTGACAAGAATAAAGATGAAGGGCCAGTGGCCTTAAGGAGAACTACCCGAGAAACAGCAGGGATACCGGAGAAACGGTATGGGTTCGATGACAATGATATTGGAAATTATGTATCCTATGAAGCATTATGTCCAACCCACAAAAAGCATTTGTTGCTTCTCTTCAGTATGTGTCAGTTCCAACTACTTGGAAGAAGGCAAAGGAGGATTCAAAGTGGCGAGTGGCCATGGTGGAAGAGCTGGAGGCTCTATGTAAGAACAAGACATGGGTACTAACACCCCTTCCAAAAGGAAAGAAGGCAGTTAGCTGCAAGTGGGTATACACTGTGAAACAGAATGCAGAAGGAAAGGTAGAAAGGTACAAACCAAGGCTTGTGGCGAGGGGGTACAGTCAGACATATGGCATTGACTACGATGAGACCTTTGCTCCAGTAGCAAAGATGAACACCGTGAGGATTATGATCTCCTGTGCAGCAAACTTTGGGTGGCCTTTACACCAACTTGATGTGAAGAATGCCTTCTTGCATGGGGACTTGAGGGAGGAGGTATACATGGATATTCCACCTGGGTTCTCGACTTCGGAGACTAATGGCAAGGTATGCAGGCTAAAGAAAGATCTTTATGGACTGAAACAGTCTCCAAGAGCTTGGTTTGACAAGTTTAGACGGGCTGTGTGTGACATGGGGTATGGACAATGCAATGGTGACCATACATTGTTGTATAGACACTCTAAAGGAAAAATGACCATCTTTGCAATTTATGTTGATGATATTATTATCATCGGCGATGATGACATAGAGATAGCAAGGTTAAAGGGGTGTCTGAGTAAGGCATTCGAAGTTAAAGATCTTGGTCGACTCAAGTACTTCCTTGGTATAGAAGTGGCAAGGTCTGGAAAAGGAATAGCTCTTTCTCAAAGAAAGTATACCCTGGATCTCCTCTGTGATGTTGGCATGTTGGGTTGTCGAGCTGCTTCAACCCCAATTGTTCAAAATCATAAAGTGACTGCCCAATTAGGTGATCTGGTGGATAAAGAAAAATATCAGTGTTTGGTGGGAAGATTGTTGTACTTGTGTCATACACAACCAGACATTGCATTTGCAGTAAGTGTTGTGACAGATATATGCATGAGCCTAGAAGTGAATATCTAGAGGCAGTATATAGAATCCTGAGATACTTGAAGGGTTCTCCTGGGAAGGGATTGATATATAAAAGTTATGGACATCTTGTTGTGGATGGTTATTGTGATGCTGATTGGGCTAGCTGCCTAGATGATAGGAGATCAACTTCAGGCCATTGTGTCTTCGTAGGAGGAAATTTAGTGTCTTAGAGAAGCAAGAAACAATCCGTTGTTTCCAAATCAACCGCAGAGGTTGAATACAAATCCATGTCTCAGGGATTGAGTGAGTTGTTATGGACAAGAAATCTATTAGAAGAGCTGAAGATATTGAAGACCAGTTGTATGAATGTATGGTGCGACAACAAGTCAGCAATTAACATAGCAAACAACCCAGTTCAACATGATAGAACCAAACATGTGGAGATTGATTGATTCTTTATCAAAGAAAAACTGGATGCTGGGATTATCAACATAGAGTATGTGAGTTCAGGACAACAAATTGCAGATTGCTTGACTAAAGGACTGGGAACTAGAGAATGCAGTTCAGCGTGTGACAAGATGGGAATGATAGATATCTACCACCCATCTTGAGGGGGAGTGTTGACCGGTATGGGGGCCTGGCCCATCCCACTGTTGGCATAGGGCCCAAGCCCATGTGTATCTGACCTAGATGAGAGCACCAGACACCTGCCTGGAGAGGTGCGTGAGTCATACGTACATGAGAGAAGCCTCAGCCGCCACTCACACATACGCACAGGTATTCTCCCGATTCAAAAAAATGAGTAGCAATATTTATACCATTAACATCGAAGATGGAAGTACCTCAGTTACGTTATGAACCTGGGTTACTTGCTTTCAAGAGAGACCATAGCCAAAGCTTCACTGAAGAAAGGTGGTACTCTGAAGAACGAAAGCAGATCGCGGCTAAGTTCAGTTAGTGGATGGCCCAGATGGGATAAGTGAAGACCCGATGGTAGCGTTGCAAAAACAGAGGAGGGGCTACTCTGTTTCGGGCAACAACAATGCCTTTTAGTTTAGTATTTTTCAGGTACGTGACAGGACAAGATAGGTAGTTAGTGATGAGTGCCACGGTGAAGTTGAAGCTTTCTTTCTTTAGGGAAATGTTAGAGTCACATTAGTACATTACAGAGAGAAACAAAAACACCAAGTAGTACTAGAACTATGAAAGCCACTCTTACCTTACTTGGTCATTTTGTCAAACACCTTCCGTGCGACAGCAGCTTGCACCGCCCGCATAGCACGGTCTTTAGTTGGTTGTGCCTCTTCTTCCAATCACACAGGATACACACAAGACAATGTTGGCATGTCCAGCAATCATACAGTCAAGATAAACACATCGTCACTTTAGAATTTCATTTCCTAGTGCAGACTACTCATTCATGGAAAGATTGCAGCATAATGAGAAGCATTAGGGAGTCCATCCAACACAACCATGGCCCGAACAGTGGATTAGGGTCCGGTTCTCATGGTCTGGGTCATGGAGGCGGCGGCTCAAGTTTCGGGTTTCAAGGCCACGGTAACCAGGGTGGTTACGATCAGCAGAGTAATCAGGGGAATCAACAGCAGCAGTAGTCTGGTTATCAGAGCAATCCGAAGCAATTGAATAGTGGGCAGTACCACGTTTTCACCACCAGTTTGTGTAAGCGGGATCAGAAGCTTCACAAGAGAGCTGTGAACGTTGTTGAGTCGGCGGTGCCACGTTATCTACGGTGGTCAGAGCAGCCTATTGTATGGAGTCATGAGGATCATCCACCCCGGGTTGATAATCTGGGTCACCTGGCTCTGGTGGTGGCGCCTCAGGTTGGGGGCTATAAATTTACCAAGGTACTCATGGATGGAGGTAGCAGCATTAACATACTTTATAATGAGACCTTCCGTCGCATGGGACTGACTGACAAAAATCTTAAGCCGTCAAACACTGTCTTTCATGGTGTGGTGCCGGGCAAGTCAGCCTACCCAGTGGGTAAGATATCTTTGGAAGTTGCCGTTGGAGATGAGCATGACTCTAGGTCTGAGACTTTAACCTTCGAAGTGGTTAAGATTAAGAGCCCTTATCATGCTCTGTTTGGGCGGCCGGCTTATGCTAAGTTCATGGTGAGGCCTTGTTATGTTTACTTGCAGCTTAAGATGCCGGGTTACAAGGACCCCATCACAGTGCATGGGAGTCGCAAGGTGGCCCTGGAGTGTGAAGAAGGTGATGCGGCTTATGCTGAATCGGTTTGTGCAACGGAGGAGCTAGAATTTTACAAGGATAATGTTGACCCGGCAGACATGACGTCCTTGAAAAAACCAACCACAGAGCATGATCCTTCATTAAAGTTTAAGTCGGCAGATGATACTAAATTGATTGACTTCGTCCCTGGCAACTCATCTAAGCAGTTCAGCATCAGCGCTAATCTGGATCCAAAATAGGAAAGCGCGCTCATCGAGTTCATCCGTGAGAACCGGGACATCTTTGCATGGAAGCCTTCAGACATGCCGGGTGTACCAAGGGAACTCGCTGAGCACGCTCTTAATATTGATCCGAAGTTCAAGCCGGTCAAGCAATTTCTTCGCCAATTTAACAAGGAGAGGCGGAAGGCCATTGGTGAGGAGGTGGCCCGGCTCTTAGCGGCCGGGTTTATCGTTGAAGTTTTTCATCCTTAGTGGTTGGCTAACCCGGTGTTGGTACTTAAGAAGAATGGCAGTTGGGGAATGTGTGTGGATTACACGGACTTAAACAAGGCTTGTCCGGCTGGTCCGTTCGCTCTCCCTCGTATTGATCAAATCATTGATGCTACGGCGGGTTGTGAGCGGTTGAATTTTTTGGATGCTTATTCTGGTTATCATCATATCAAGATGGCAGTTAAGGACCAAGAGAAGATAGCTTTCATTACTCCGTTTGGAGCCTTCTGCTATGTGTCTATGCCTTTTGGGCTCAAGAGTGCCCAAGCGACTTATCAGCGGTATGTGCAAAATTGCCTTAATAATCAGATCGGGCGTAATGTTCATGCTTATGTGGATGACATTGTGGTAAAATCCAGGAAGAAGGAGACCCTAATTGATGACTTGGAGGAAACCTTCGATAATCTCCGGGTCTACAAGATGATGCTTAACCTGGCCAAGTGTGTCTTTGGTGTACCAGCAGGCAAGCTCTTGGGATTTTTGGTTTCTAACAGAGGTATTGAAGCTAACCCGGAGAAAATCAAAGCCATTACTTCATTGGCTAACCCGGCATGTGTCAATGATGTTCAGCGTCTGGCGGGTCGTATTGCAGCTCTAAGCCTGTTAGGTGAGAAGGCTATTCCTCTTTATCAGATGATGAAGAAGACAGATCATTTTGTTTGGAGTGACGCTGCTAATCAAGCATTTGAAGATCTGAAGAAATAGTTGGCTGAGCCGCCCATGCTTGCTGCCCCTGTTGATAAGGAGCCTCTGTTGTTATATGTGGCTGCTAATAGCCGGGCAGTCAGTGTAGCTATTGTGGTGGAAAGGAAAGAGGCAGGCAAGGAATATCCAGTTCAATGGCCGGTTTACTACATCAGTGAGGTGCTTATTGAGTCCAAGCAGAGATATCCACACTAGCAGAAGCTTGTGTATGGGGTTTTCATGGCAAGCCGGAAGCTCATGCAATATTTTCAGGGTCATCCCATTACTGTGGTTAGTTCTGCTCCTTTAGGAGACATCATCCAACACAGGGAAGCCACATGCCAGGTTGCTAAATGGGCCATTGAGCTTGGACCTCACGGTTTAAAATATGTGCCTCGTACGGCCATCAAGTCCCAAGCACTTGTGGATTTCATCAATGACTGGACAGAGTTGCAGGCACCTGAGGAAAAGCCGGATAACACATAGTGGACTATTCACTTTGATGGATCAAAGCAATTGGAGGGCTCGGGGGCTGGAGTTGTCTTGACTTCCCCACGAGGTGATAAATTTGCTTATGTTCTCCGGCTAATGTTTCCTTGTACTAACAATGTAGCTGAGTATGAGGCCTTGCTCCATGGTCTTCGGATGGCTAAAGAGATGAATTTAAGCCGGGTGAGGTGTTTTGGTGATTCAGATCGGGTAGCTCAACAGGTCTCTGGCACCTGGGATTCTAAGGATCCACTCATGATGGCTTATCGCCGGGAGGTTGATGCTATTGCGGGTCATTTCAAGGGTTATCAAGTTGAGCATATTGATCGTAGGAAGTATGAGGCGGCTGATACTTTAAGTCGGTTGGGGTCTCAACGTAAGCCGGTGCCACCTAACATGTTCCGGGATATTTTGTTTAACCCTTTTGTCAAATTGCCTAAAGAGGAGGATCTTGTTGTCCCTGACCCGGAGGCACAATTGGTGGCGGCTCTTCATGCTACTCCTGATTGGATAGTTCCATATTTGGCTTACATGACCCGGGGTGAGTTGCCAGAGGATGAGATCTTGGCCAGACAGATAACCTGGCGGTCTAAGTCAATGTCAATTGTCAATGGGGAGTTGCACCATCGCAGTGTCACAGGGGCATTTCAACGTTGCGTCTCTCCTGAAGAAGGTTGTGAGATTTTACGAGAGATTCACGAAGGAGATTGTGGTCATCATGTCGATTCTAAATCTCTTGTAGCCAAGGCTTTTCGTCATGGGTTCTATTGGTTGACGGCTTATGCTGATGCTGAGGATTTGTTAAGCAAGTGTGATGGTTGTGAGAAATTTTCACGACGAGCTCATGTGCCGGCTCAAGAATTGAGGATGATTCCAATTACCTGGCCGTTTGCAACTTGGGGGCTTGATATGGTTGGGACTTTTAAGAGGTCCAAGGATAAGAAGACCCACCTTTTGGTGGCGGTCGATAAGTTTACTAAGTGGGTTGAAGCAGAGCCGGTTAGTAAGTGTGATGCAGCAACTGCGGTTCAATTCATGAGAAGGTGATCTTCCGTTTTGGCTTTCCACACAGCATTATAACAGATAATGGTACTAATCTTTCTAAGGGTGCCATGAAAGAATTTTGTCAACAGGAGCATATACGGCTTGACGTCTCCTCTGCGGCTCATCCTCAGTCCAATGGTCAGGCAAAATGAGCAAATCAAGAGATTCTGCAAGGTATCAAGCCCCGGCTTATGGTTCCTTTGCAAAGAACGCCGTGTTGTTGGGTAGAGGAGTTACCCTCAGTGTTATGGAGTATCAATACAACCCCCAATAGATCAACGGGTTACACACCTTTCTTCATGGTCTATGGAGCAGAGGCGGTTCTCCCTAGTGACATCCGTCATGATTCACCCCGGGTGGCGGCTTACGTTGAGGCTGACAATGAAAGGGCACGTCAAGATGCACTTGACTTATCGGATGAGGAGCGTGATCTCGCGGCGGCTCATTCGGCGATCTATCAGCAAGACCTACGTCGTTATCACAGCCTCCGGGTCAAAACCAGAACCTTTCAAGAAGGCACCTTAGTGCTCCGGCTCATCCAGGACCAAAAGGATATGCATAAACTAACGCTGCCTTGGGAAGGACCTTTTGTGATCAGCAAGAATCTGCATAATGGGTCATACTATCTTATTTACGTTCGAGACCACAAGGACTCACGCAAGTAGGAGGAGGAGACCCGTCGGCCATGGAATATAGCTCATCTTCGGCCCTACTATACTTGAGCCACCGGCTCTCATGTACATAGCTACTCGATGTATATATTATATGCAGCATAATAAAGCCGGCATCCTTGATAATTTAGGGCCTCTGTCGTTTCACTTCCTCGAAGTTGAGTCTTTATCATCATATTCATTTAGGAGGCGCGACACCCAAACTTCAGGGACCAAAGAGAGTTGGATGCACAACACGACTCAAACATAGGTCCCTGACAAGCACGATTTGTCAGTATGTCACTTGGGGGCTTCCTTTTCGAACATAGGCGTATTCGACCAAAGAGAACATAGCATTACTACCCTCTTGACCAGGTTATCTGTCCAAACATAGGCGTATTCGACCAAAGAGGATATGACCTTTCCGGGTCATCCTACCTGTAGCCAGCTGCTTCAACTCCATCGGGTAATCCCGATTGACCTGTCGAACTCTTAACAATCAATCTTTACAGCGTATTCGACCAAGATCCGAGCTTGTTAAGGTTCAAACGGCGGCTTGTCATGCGAGAGCACGGTTTACAGATAGTCAGGATAGATCCAGGCTTCATAAGCCACCTTCCTTGAAACTTGGATAAATCGGCCCGTGATGTATGTTGTTACTCTGACCCCACGTACTCCTCATAAGTCTTTGAGCAAGACCAGACTTTATCTAGGGTTCAAATGTCGATTGGGTACTATGAGTCAGGCTCACGGAATGCACGATCAATCCAGTGGCTCAGGCTAGTTTCATCGAAGAAGACACTTTGGCTTGGCAGCCTACAAAAGCCTCGGATTTCTTTCGATTTCTTATTTGTATTCTAAGATCTATTCTTTGATTTCTGGTTTTTTACAAGTCGGGCCCAACTGCCCTACCTATGGCTCATATTTGAAGCATCTTTTGGGTCTCTATAACCCGCCAGGATGGCAGACTCTAAGTCGCCAGAGTATCATACTCTTATGTTTACAGTTACAGCTCTGACAAGTTTGCCTGTACGAAGCTGATAAGCCGACAGTCTAAGCATGTACTACATGTATGACATCTTATTTAATAATTGTCAGACCGGCCCTGGTTATGGACTATTAGTCCCTAGTGGCTTCAATTGGGTATTGTGACCCGCTTGGCGGTAAGCCACCATGGCACTTGTACTTTCTTTGTGTGCAGGACAATAATCAGTCAGATCGGCATTCATCAAATATTGTCATAAGCATAAGGTGATGTTTTCTCACAATGGAGATCAGCAATGTTACGCAAAAGCGGAAACGTGCACAATAGCACGACAGATTCAAGTTTTTACTACCATATTACATGGCTCAGTGAGCCGAATGAGATCAAGTGTTTTTCAAAGATCAACTATATAAGCCGCCCGGCGGTTCAATCTTCTTGGCCTTGCTGGTTGGAGGCCTCCGGGTCATCCCTTTCCGGTTCTTCGTCCTCTTCCGCCGTCTGAAAATTTGGTGATGACCAATCGATGCCAGATAAAGCTTGAAATTCTGCCTCGTCATCTATAAGATCAGACGGCTCAACTTCAGGGGCAAAAGTGTGCTTACGGATTGGGGGGATTAAGTCCATCACTCTATACGCTGGGGTTGGCATCTTCTGATTCTGCTTATTGTAAGCCGGATGGTACTTTGAAAGGTCTGAATCATTGGCAATCATAGTCGCCATTGGACGTATCTCTTTCACACAAGCAGCGAAGTCCTTCTGATCAAACGGCGTACCATCCTCTTTCAAGCTTGGGTAACCAGTGGCTACCTCAGACAGGTCAAGCTCTGGCACTCATGCCTTGGCTCGGCTTAAAGCCGTTACAACGCCGGCTCTTGCAGACGACTGCTTCATCTCATCAATCCTGGCAGGTAGCACAGAAAGTCTTTTCAAGACATCTATCAGCAGAGTTGGTGCTTGATTAGTCGGAGAGATGGCAGCCAACGCACGTTGAGCTCCGGTGTACAGCTGTTCGATAAGTGTATAAACAGCTTTGAGCTTCACAAGCATGTCTTGATTAAGGTTGCTGCTCCTGGGACCTGGATATATTAAAGATTGGTTAATGGCGGGTTATATTATCACAACAAGGATTCACTTTTGATGATTAGCAAGGCGACTCACCAAAGATAGCAGAAACCATCTGAGATACACGGTGTTTTAAGCTGGTGAGCTCAGTGGTCACCTCTTGAAGAGCTGCCTCTGCTTTCTCAGCCCGCTATGTTAAAGCAGTCTTTTCTTTAGCCCAAGTCTTTTTCTCCGCTTCAAAACTGGTCTTCAGCTTTTCCGATTCGACCACGCTAAACTGGAACTTTGACTCAGCTTTCCGGGTCTCGGTTTCTTGAGTCGCCAGCCGGGTCTTTGCATCATTTAATTGAGACTCCAGTTCAGCAGTAGCAGCCTGCATGAAGTACAGAGTTATCAACACATTTATATCAGGGTTACAAGAATATAAGTCCCAAGTCTTTTGCAAGCAACAACACTTGGCACTTGGGGGCTAATGTCTGTCAAAGAAATTTTTCAAGGAAAACGGCTCTTATGAATAAAGTCCCAAGCACTTTGCAAGCAAGACTACTTGGCACTTGGGGGCTAATGCATATTGCTTGTATCTTCTTAATGATGAGCCGGATGTGCTGTAAACAGTCCCAGCCGACTCATGGGGGCTATGCAGTTAAGCTCTCCTTTCTTACACAATGGTAAATAGGACCGGCTCATTCATGCTGATTAAACCGGCCCTTGGGGACTACAGATGCAAAGCTAAACTGCTTCAACATCCGGTTTAATTTTAAAACCGGACTTGGAGGGATTCTATGACAGAAACTTATGGATTCTTCTAAGTCTACAGCCTATTCAGTCTTATCATAACCAGTAGACTTGGGGGCTGGTAGGATGTACATAACTTATTTAAAAGCCGGAAGTCATACCTCATATTTCTGGTGCATCCGTTTCACCATATCAATTTCAAGGTCGCGACTGGAATGAACTTGGTTAAGATAACCAGAGAATACTTCATTGACGGTCAGTTGAGAGTAATCAGCAATGTCAAATTTCATTTTTCGCCTCTCAATGAACTCGTCTTCAGCGGAGTGCTTGGCCAAGACGGTTGGATGTCCCGGTTCTCTGAAGCTGGTGCCAGTAATCATAACGTCTTCACCATGTTCTTCTGGCGGCTTAAAAGGGTTGGATGACTCGATGGGTACAGGATTAACATCCGTGTGATCACGAGAGAGGTCAGGAATCTCAGGCGGAGCGTCAGTGGCAGGTTCTTCTGGCTGTTTGTTAGAAACTTCAGGTGCAGAGACTTGTTGCTCCGGCTCAGCAACTTCAGGTGCCTTAGTTGGCTTGGTCACCTTCGCCTTCTTGTTAGGCTTTGCTTGACCACTGCACGGGTTATGACAAGTCAGTATAAATACAAGAGTATAAAAGTTACAGAGTAAAATTAATTGCCATTACCCAGGGGCAGTTTTAAAAGCCGGCAACTCGGTTTGCGATGAGCCGCCAAAGGAAGAACGGGAAAGTTCCTGGTCAATGGTCATCAACAGAGTTAAGTGATAGACAAATAAGACCCGCCAGCGGGTCAAAGGAGTAAGTTAAAAAGAACCTCGTTTCGCCGTTTTCGAGGAGCGGGAGTGTTTGGTAAGCCGGAGGACAACCCTTCACCACCGCTTGTCCGGGTCTGACGTCGATTCTCACGTTGCTGTTGCTTCAAAAGAAAGTGAGGATCTAAATAAGCCAAGGGGTGTGAAAACCTTACTTTCTGGGTCACTTGTCGAAGTTTCTATCTTGGCAAAGATTCTGAGCCGGAGGAAATAATAGTTACCTCTTCTTCGACTGCTTAGCTGGCTCCCGTGTCATCCTGATAATAATCAGTGTCAATAAGATGATTGAAAAATGAGCCAAGAGAGTCAAGGGCTACCTCTGACTCAGAGGTGTCATCCAGTTTAAGCAGATCAGAGGCGCTTGGTTTCTTTTTCCTCTTGGTGGTCTTCTTGGCGGCTTTCTTGGCGGCTTTCTTGACAGCCCTGGCCTTCTTGGCAGCCTCATGATCATATTTCGTTTTCCAGAAGTCAGACTTAGCCTACAAAGGTCATTAAAGTTTGAGTTAATAAGGTATTTGAATAAGAAAGTAAAAGATAAGTAAGATCAGAGACTCACATCCGGTGGCGGGTTAAGCTTGCAGAAAGGGGCTAGGCCCACTCTAACGCAATCTTCCGGATCTTCATTCAGAAGGGACTTAACCATTTCATTTACTGCCTCGTCAGTTAATGGTGCAGAGCTGTGGCGCAGTGGATCTTTTATACCACCAGTGTAAGTGCACATTAAGCCGGAGCGACGACTCAAAGGTATGATCCGCCAAGAAACCTAGGACCTGACCAAGTCAACGCCAGTTAAACCGTTTCCTAGCAAAGTTGTAACCTTTGCAATGGTAGGAGCAAGTTTTGCCCGTTCAGCAGCGGTAAGTTTCTCAGGAAGATTGCGCTTTGAGTCCAGGCGCTCAACACGGTAACCCGGTAGTGGATTTTCGTCAGCCGGAGAGGTATCTTTTGCAGTAAAACCATGTTTGATTCCAATCCTTTGGGTGACTCGATAGGATTGCATAAGGGAAGATGGCATCTCTTCTGCGTTGAATCAATATTCCGCCAAGTTCCAAGCTGGGCCCGTTCGTAAACTCATTCTGGCGGTTCAAATAAAAATATTCCCTAAAGAGGTCGATGCTGGGCTCTTCTTGAAGGTATACTTCGCAGAAGACTTGAAAGTTGCAAATATTTGACATGGAGTTGGGTCCGATGTCTTGAGGATGGAGTTGGAAGAAGTGCGGAACGTCTCGGAAAAACTTAGAGCCGAGTGGTGAGAAGCCCCGGTTCATGTGAGTGACTACAATGACTTCACCATCCTTTGGCTGAGGTCTTTCCTCGCCCGGTTCAGGAGCACGATAATGCATAACGCTCTTTGCGGGCAAATACCCGATTTTGACAAAGTCTCTAAATGTGCTTTCAGTGACAACAGAGGGGACCCAATTGCATGTATAGGTTGTTTTTGGTGGCATTGTGAAGAAAGAAAACCTGAAGGAAAGGAAAATTTTGCCGGGCTCAAGTCAGTTGGTGAAAACACAAGTTAAACGGTTACAGTATATATTCAGCATGGCGGCTTAAGTGAGGACTAATGATATATGAGTGATTATAAGCCGGTGAGGTAAGCCGCCATGACCAGCATAGATAGTCAAGATCTAACAAGAGCAAGTTATATTAAGTATTGGGAAAAAACAGGTTTCACAGATTGAAGTTATAAGATTGGATCTGCAGCTGTTCAGAAAAATGAAATAAATTCTAAGTTGAAGGTAGCGGTGGCCGAAAAAGGGGAACGACAAGATGAGATCTATTTGCAATGGGGATATATTCTGATATCAAATAACAAGTGTTAAAACTGCTACCACGTAAGATTTATGTGGTTTTTCGGATCTAAGCCATGAATCTAAGCAAGAAGAAAGAAGGGCAGCGACGAACACCGATGAACACTGAAACCCTAATGGCAGATCTACGGCGAGGAAAGGGAAGACTTACTGATGCGGACGAGACATCGGAGAAGCATCGCGGTGCTCTAGTCCGTTCAGGGTGATGCAGCAGCCGGAGTCGAGGTCGGAGACAAAGGTTGACGGCGGCGGAGTTCGGGCACGTTGGAGCGTCGCGAGGAGGAAGAAGGCGAGAAGGAAAAGGGGGAAATGAGAAGTGAACCCGTGGCCCTATTTATAAGGCTGGACGGATAAGTGGCATGCACGGGAATCGAGGAGACAGAAAAGTGGATGTGTGACGGCGTGGGCGCCTCAATTTTCGGAGGATCAGTAAAGAAAAAGATTTATTAAGATTTGGGTCGTGTGCAGTATTAATTGCAGGTGATGTCACAGCGGGTTATCGCAATTTCCGGAGATGACGTCATGGCGGATTACAATGTTTTCACAGTAAGATGAAGAAGGATTTTTCTAAGTGCTGAAGATTGACATGAACAAGTTCAAATCAACCTGGGGCCTAATGTTGGGGATATGACTATCAGATATGACCCGCCCAGAAGGGGCCGGGTCATCCCTATGACGGTTCATCTAAATGAAGCCCAAGAGTATATTAAAGACGACGGTTCATAGACAGGCTTGTTAAAAGGCCCAGACCCGAAGGCGGCTTAGGGCCCATAAGTGTAAACCGCCATGTATGTGTAGACTTGTAATATAAGGCATGAAAGATAAGTCACTGAGCCGGACACGTTGTATGAGCCGGCCGAGACTCTGTAGGCCGCAGGGCGTCAACCCATGTATATAAGGGGACGACCCGGCAGCGGCTTAGGGCAAGAAACAACAGATCAAAAGCCAGGCAAAGCGATTTTGCTCCCTGGTAATCGAAACCCTAGCAATACCACCTCAAACTGGACTAGGCCTTTACCTTCACCGCAAGGGGCCGAACCAGTATAAATTCCGCGTGTCCTTTGTCCCGTTTTAACCCCTTTAAGCTAACCTCGTCGCAATGGCTCCTCAACTAAGTCCTTCTATGAGGACATCTGCCGTGACGCTTCCACGACATCAGCCATCAGGTGTGATTTGGCATCGAATTTTCACTACCGACAGCGACGACGGGCGAAAGGAAACACACTGTGTCATGTTAGTCCATGCTCTGAAAAGCTGATGAACAGACTGAAAATGGCAGCGAGCTGAGCCCGTGGATGCGCCTGCTTACCAGGTCGTAGGTGGCGGGCTCGACGTGGCCGGGGGACCCCTCCTCGCCGGTGTGCAGCGGGGCGCCGCAGCCGTATCAGCAGGCGACCCCGGAGGGCGTCTTCTTGGCCAGGGCCCTCCGCTTCTCCTTGCGGCGGCGGCGCCTCTCGGCGTCCTCCTCCGGCGCGTGTGTGCGGGTGCCCACCACGGCCGCGTCCGCGAGCTGCTGCCCCAGGTACACGTCGCCCCGCATCGGCGCCGCGGGGCCGACCCCGTCCGCCGGAGGAGACGGCGAGGGGGACGGGGCGCTGGGGGAGGCGGCGCGCGCGGGTGGAGAGGGAGAGGGAGGCGGTGGCGGTGGCGGACGGGTGGTGCTTGGTGGGGACGGCAGGCGGCGGCGCCGGGGACTTGGGAAAAAGGAGAGGAAGAGCGGGCGGAGTGGTCAGGCGAGGCGGAGGGGAATTTGGGCTTTGGCCTCCACGAGCTATGTGTGTATACATGCGTTCGTGGTTCTATAGTAGTAGCGCTGGGTTTATACCCCACGCTGCTACTGCGGCCTGTCGCGGGAGGCACGATGGGGACTACATAGTAGTAGCGTGGGGTTTCTACACCGCGCTACTACTATCAACTTAGTAGTAGCGTGGGTTTATACCCCGCGCTACTACTACTGCTTGTCCCGGCGGGTACAGTGGAAACCACTTAGTAGTAGCATGGGTTTATACCCCGCGCTACTACTATCAACTTAGTAGTAGCGTGGGTTTATAACACGCGCTACTACTAATTAGTAGTAGAGCGGGGTTTATACCCCTCGCTACTGCTAAGCATCTGTCTATAAGGTATTTCCTAATAGTGAGGATTTGGTAGCGGCTGGCAGAACGACTAGTTTGGTGTGGCGTGCCTGACTTGTCAGCGAGGACCTCCCTCCTTCTCCAAACTCTTCCTGCTGTAATTCTAAATTCGCCATGAATGGAGCTCGATCTGTGACCTAGCCCTCACACGCCGTCCTCAACGCCTCTTCCCGCCCTCCCTATTCTCGACTTGCTGCACCCGCGCTTCAAGTGCGCATGCACCCTGCCCGTATGACCTCTCCTCCATGGCCGACATCCTTTTTTCTCCAGCGGGTTCGGCAAAGGCTACAGGAGCCCATGACGGCAACGAGTCGCACTTCAAACCGATGGTGGGGCGGCTACGGATGATGCGATGGGTGACCATGGTCCCTTGGGATCGGCCACACCCGTGCTGCATGCGCCGCCGCCGACCAATAGTTGACGGGGCACTGATGCTACTTCCAAAATGCCACTTTGCTGGGACGGGTCGCCCGGAAGCTGCAACCGCACTGACAATTGCTGGAAGCAAACAACCAGCAACTCATTTTTTGCTGGCACTGTCATTCTTTTTTGCTGGAACCGGTTGCCGGAGAAGCTGCAACCACGTTGTGAATTGTTGGAACCAACTACCGTTAACTCGTTTTTGCTGGCACTGTCATTTTGTTTTGCTGGAACCAACTACCGTTAACTTGTTTATGCTGGCACAGCCATTTTGTTTTGCTGGAATTGGCAATAAATTTTGCTGGACTGATAAGAGGCTTTGTTGCACCCCCGACGACGACAAGGTATGTTTTGCTGGAACCGGCGATTGCTTTTGCTGGGAGTGGCATTTTCTCTTGCTACAGCCCCGGTGAACTATTGGACGGCTTCGCCGAAGATGCGGCGTCAATGATGAACGGCGTTGGTGTTGGTACAAGTTGGACGGGACTCCGCTCCTTTGCCGGAGCTGCGAACTTCACCGGCAGGAGCTGCATGCGGCGTTGCCACACCGAACCAGGGGTGCTATGACCGGGGGTGGGCCATGCTGGGAACAAGGAACGGTCACACTGGTGAGGAGCACCGACGGCAACAGATGCACGCGAGCGAAGGCCCTGCCTATTCGTCTTTTTTCTGTGCCTTTTTTCTTCGTCGCAAGGTCGAAGAAACAGCTTATATGGGCTGATCCGGCGGCTAGGACGCGGCCGGCCGAAAGTTTGGGCCGGCCGGCGCCTAGCGTCCGCCCAGCTCCTTTGTAACTCTCATCAGTCTATCGATAACTTTCTTTTTTTTTATTCCTCAAAAAAACAAGATAACCTTTTTTTTCCATCCAGAAACTCATATTAACATCAATGGGCAAGCAAAGCAGACATCTAAGTGCACAAATCCTCCCGGGTGAGAAGATACAAGTGTCAAGCAGACATAACAGCTGTTTATGAGACACACGATGATAATATAATAACACGTTTCTACAGTCGATGCAAAACTGACAGCCAAATTTCCACATGTAAGGATAAACAAGCCAACGAAGCGTGTACATCAGAGGCACTTGACACTTGCAGGCAGAGTTCCCTACAGGCCGAGACCAACGGTTCGGCCATCTCTCCGGCGCAGGCCTGCTACATAGAGTTTCTCCAGGTCCGTATCGAGTTCCTCTTGTTTCTTGATTTCCGCCGGACCCTCTTCCTTGATGCCGGCCTTGCTCTCTTGAACTGAGGCAGAAGCACTGCTTTTCACACCCTGCATTAGGCCAAGGCATCCTCAGACTCTAAAAAAGTGTTAGTGCATCGGAGAGTAATGGTGTATATATGTTGTTGCTCAGCAGAATTTCAGATCAGTACTATATTACAAAATTACACATCTTGAAGGAATTACCATGAGTTTGTTGAATTTCTCTTGGCGCTCCCGATCAGAAAACAGATTTGAGTCCCAGTGGGTACTTGTCTGAAGCATTAGGACGAAGGTAAAAATATGTTGCAAAAGTATGGTATGCAGGAATAGTGGAATGGAAAGAAGCAAGTTGAAAATAAATAGATGCTACCCAAGATATACCTCTGGAGGGTTACTCTTTTTGTTACCCCAGAGCAGCTTCTTCTTCTGGTCAGTGGATAGCCGCCCAGTTCCGACTCCAAATCCTACAATGTTCTTATTCACTGCAATAGAACATGCAAGGAGATCGTCAGTCATGCAAGTGGAAGATTGCATAGCTCTGATCTATCATGGAAGAGATTAACATCGTAGTCATATCACTGGACCATCATGGAACCAAATTCTTGTGCTAATCAAGAAATGTTCAGCCCAACAAATATACTATACCCACTTTATTTCACACAAAACCATATTTTGAATAGGTGCACGCATCAAATTCAAGAAATAGCACAGAAGAAACTAAACTAATGAAGACATAGATCCTTGAGATGGTGCAAAAATGGAAGAAAAAATATTGACAACAAACTGAGGGAACTCACCTAATTCAGCAGCTTTCATTGCTGCAACTTTTGCTGCATTCAGATCATTCATTGCTTCCTCTTTAATTCCTGATGCAGAATTAGCAGAAACTATGTTTAAGGTCAAGAAGTCCATAATCACATCTCAATAGAATAATGCATCAGTGTGTCAGTACAAGAATTTTCAGAACTAACAAAAAAAATCAAAATATTAACCAACCTCCTGAAGTATCCATTTCCATGTGCTGTTCATTTTCAACATCTGGACCAACAGAACTGAATAAGCTTCTTCTCTTCTGCCTAGTTTCTAACTCAGGTTCTGCTGTGCAGCTACTTTTCTCAATTTCCTTGCCACTTCTCTTCTTTAGAGCCTCGTCCTGCTTGAACTTTTCCTTGTTTTTACTTTCACCTTCCTCTGGATACCTTCTGGAAGAGTGGGTTTCCTTTCTTAAATCAGCATCTTTCTCATACTCTGTGATATCATGTTTTTGGTATTCACGCGGGGACTCATGTTTTTCCTGATTCTTACTCCTCTGCTCTCGCTTAACAGATTTTCCCCCATACCTGCTGTCAGCATTTCTCCAATCACCATGTGATCTATCAGATGTGCCATCACGCTTTGAAGGATCATAGTAAGTGTCAGCCCTTGACTCCCGATCTGGCCGGGAAGTTCTAGGATGGCTCCTTTCATCATCAGCACGTTTATCATGATACCTCCTATAATCATCATGCCTCCTGGATTCACGTGAAGCCCCATAGGAATGCCTATCAGAATGCCTAACAAATTCATGACCTCTGCCTGGTCTGGCATGACTATCATTCTGTAGATCTCTCATGTTCTCTTTCCTTCCATAACCGTCACTCCCCTTAGAGTGGTCATCCTTGACTTCAACTGGACTACGGCTCCTCCCACGGTTCGTGTTCATCTTGCACTCAGCAGTATCTATATCAATTAAACAGCAATTCAACAGTTCAATAACAGGCAGATTTACTAGATCACACTAAGGGGCAAATCTTTCTTAGCATTGATCATTACTAGCAAGATGCCCATGCATTGCACGGAACATCAAGATGCATTTGTATGAGTAGTTTATCTTGTGGGAGAAAAGGATGAACGAGGGAAGGCCTTATTTGCAAATATGGAGAGGGGTGTGGGTATCTTTTTGCAAAATTGCCATAGTTTCCTTCCTATCCGTCAGATATAAATCGGACGGCCTATATTGCAGGATGGCAGGCACACCATCATCACCAACTCTGTTTTTTATAAGTGTAGATAGAGATACACACTAGGGGACACCGGGTTCATACTGTATGGACCGAGGGCTTGGGTGCAATTGTGGTCACTGAAACTAACACAAGTCACAAAAATATATGGATTTTATTTATGCAAAATGTACTTCATGGTTCAATTACATATGTATAAAATTTCAAGGTCAAATCCATTCTATGATTCTGTCTTTATAGAGTGAAAAAGTGAAAAATCTGTCAATTTAAATTCTTACAAATGCTAGAATTTTCTCATTTTGTTACCATTAACACATACTCCCTGTGTCCAAAATAAGTGTCTCAACTTTAGTACAACTTTGTACTAAAGTTAGTACAATGTTGAGACGCTTATTTTGGGACGGAGGGAGTAATAAATTGGAATTCGAAATGATAATTAAGGTGGAGTAAATTCAGAAGTACATCTAGATTTTAACCCGGATTTTTTCCACCATGGCCACTGCATCCTAAAGCCTTGGTTATGCAATACAGCCCCTGGGATACCTTCTAGTAAAGACTCAAAGTTAAAAAATTATTACATCCATTAGCCATCACACTTGAGTTCAGTTGATATGCTAGGGTTTCACATGCCTGTGAAGCAAGTGATATGCATCTCAAATGGATTTGAAAAAGACTAACTAGGCGCTCCTTCTTACACTTCGAATGAAAATAACGTGATTCAGTGTTGTACTCCCTTCAAATCTTCTTCCTCAAACTAAGTGGACCAATCCAAGTTGGAGAATCAAATAAAGAAAGGAAGCAACATAGTGCTGAACTATAGAGTTCTGTGCTTGGGTGGTAAGAGTCCAAGGACCAAGGATAGGGAACTCACACTAACCACCAGCATGTTCTGATTCTAAGGTGGAAGAGGCCATGACGCTTACTGGGAGCTTTGATTATTCATTGGTTGATCCAAACAAGACGCAAGCAGCACAGCAGCAGCCATTTATAATGCGCTTAGCTTAAGAAAACTGTCCCTATCTTTAAACTTACCCAGACTCCTCTTTATGATTTGACGGAAGGACACTACGCATAGCACACAAATCTAACAACATAGTTATGGATAAATAAAAATGGGAATCCTATCCTAGTGTGTGTTTCAGAATAGATAGAGATTGTAATGCAATTATGCAATTAGATTTGTCATGAAAGACAGCTCGTGTGTGTTTCAGTGTCTTCAATTTGATGTACTCTCTTTAGTTATTGAAAATAAAGTTGGGTCATTTACTAAAGGAAAAACTGGTACATTGCTAATAATAATATTTCATGTACTGGCTTTGCTAGAAACTAGATAGCAATGGGTGGTGCACTTGGTCTTAGCCTATTCTGTGATAACGAATATCTGAGTCTGTGTGCATGTGTAAGCACTGTGTTCTGTGTGCATGTATAAGCTCATGTGTTCTCTGTATAAACTCATGTGTTCCGTATGATATATGTAGATAGAACATTACTTTTGGATCTCATGTGTGAATGTGGGTGGGAATGCTCACTTTCTAACATTATTTCTAGATGTGCAACAATCTAAAAATCAACTAGCATGCTTACACAATTCTGAATCTAAGTTTTTTGTGCTTGCGGATTATGAATCAGATCAGGGACCTCCTGTTCATGGTAGATAGTGTGGTAGTAATGTACTACAATGACCACCCTTTAGTAATGAAAATGTACCATGGACCTCCTAAGTATGTGTAGTTTGTGTACAAAACGCCTGGGGAGTAGTAGCCACTGTACCTCATGCTCACAGACACTCTTCAGCTGAAGCAGGTGAAACTCAGTGTGGAGCTCAGCTGACAGAAGCGCACACACAGAAAACGAAATCAAAATCATTTTCTCTCTTTTTTCTTCTGGTACTCACATCCAAATCATATCAGTTGCTTGTGTATCCACTAATTGCACAACTTGATATTGTTGTTCAATTTTGTTCATTTGTGGTCGTTCAGTACACTCAAATGGTTCATTGTGTGATAATATATCCATTGCAACTTAGATGATATCATGGTGGTCATGTTTTGTCCAGTGTGGAATCAGCTTGGTATAATTCTTGTTAACACCATCTTCTTTTCTTTCATAAGGGAGGACAATTAAACATTGTCGATTGGATCAGTAGTCATGTGGCCTCATAGCTGAGGACTGTAGAATCTCTGTCTTTAAATGATGTTTTTATGACTGGCAATAATGTGTTGGCCATGAAATCCTTTTGCGGCACATACGCTACTAATACATTATATGTTTACAATTGTGAAGCATGGGTCGTTTGCTGGTATGCCTGCCTGAGTAGGTATCGAATTTAGTCTGTACTAGAGATTGAATATTTGAAACAACATTTTCTTGCACCCACGTAGTTAGCTTGATATAGTCTGGACTCATTGGATCATTGTTGTTGATAGGTTCCAACACTAGCTTTTACTCTAAATAAAGTTGCAAATAGGTACTCTAGTTCTTATTTTGAGTAATTAATAAAGTTCGCTATTCTTTCTAGTGCTTGCTAGAGTGCTCTGTATAGCTGAAAGCTGCGTAAATAAATCCTGTTTAATGCACAGGCAGTATTTGGTTCAGCTGCAATCTACTCGTAAGATTTCTGTGTTATTCCCATGTTACCCAAAGAAAGAGGGGGAGAGGGATTAGAAGAGACTCAGTCCCTAGGGGATTGGGTGGCTCCCGTGGTCTCTGGTAAGCTTCGAGTGGGCGACTGCAAAGGAAGAGAGGGAGCGGCCTGGGCGGAGGCTGAAGGTCACCGCGGTCCGCGGGCGACGGGACGAGCAGGGGGGGACGGAGGGAGCCGCCGCCGTAGGGGCTCGGGCGGCAGGGCTGGATGGAGAGGAGGGCGAGGAAGGAGGAGGGGTGTTACCTTACGGAAGTCCTTCGTCGTCGTCGGACTTGTCGCCGGAGGCACCGCGTCCGTCCGCTCCTGCGCCGTCACCCCGTCGCGTCGATCGGTAGGGTTCGTTCGCCTCAAGACGCAGGCCCAAATCCCGGTCGATCCCTCTGTTTTGTTTTTCCTTTGAGGAACGGCCGATCCGTCTCTCTCTCTCTCTCTCTCTCTCTCTCTTTTGAAGGGGCCGATCCATCAACTTTGCCGTTGTGCGCGAGCACAAATGCGGCCCGGTCCCAAGGGCTGAGCTCACCAAAAAGCCACATGTGCCGACCGGGGGGGATCAGCCCGGCACGGCATGAACTCGGGCGCGCGGCTATAAGGCGGCGCCCCTGAAGAAACGGCCCTAGTGGGCCGGCCCAGTAGCTGGTCTGTGCATTTCTTCACTCTGTTTTATTCTTCTCTCTCGTTTTTTTTAGATTTTTATTTTCTACTTATTTTTTATAAAAATATAATACATCTATTACACAAAAAATTACTCCAGGTAATTTTTGATAAAGTGTTTGTGCAACTTTAGAAAAATTCTGATATGTAGCGTTTGGAAAAAAATATGTTTCAACGTGTATTTGGCAAATATTTAACATGTATTTGAAATAAAATTAAAAAGAAGTGTATTTCAAAAATATTAAACGAAAATAAAATTAATGCTTTAGATGTAGAAAAAATGTGCAATGTCTATTAAAAATAAACACGAAAAATGAATTTGGAAAATTTTAATCATTGTATTTGAAAAATGTTAGTCATGTATATAGGAAAATCTTCCTTATGTATACAAGAACATACATTGTATATGAAACAAGCAGCCATCAAAATTATATATTTAAAAAGATCTTAATAATGTCTTTTAAAAATATTAAATGTCTATAAAAATAATGTTTCATATGTATATGAAAAATTTACAACGAGTATGAAAAAAAGTAGACATAGAAACATATATTTTAAAAACATGTTAATCACATATTAAAAAAATAAAAATTATAAAAAAATTGGTGTATACTAAAAATTTAAACAACCAAAACATATATTTAAAAAGATGTTAATCGAGTAATTGAATTTTTTTAAACATGTATAAAAAATTTCTTGATGTATACGAAAAATGTGCATTGTGTGTGGAAAAAAAGATACATGTTGAACAAAAAGATAAAGGAAAACAACAAAGTAAACGAAAGAAAACAGTGGAACAAACTGAAACCGAGGAAAACAGGGAAAAAACAAAGAAAACCGCAAGACAAGAAAAAAAATAATAAAAAGAAAACAATGTATAACAGTGAAAAATAGTCAAACCAATGCTACATACGGGCCAGGCCCAATAATGTCGTCATGCAGGCGAGACGTAATACATCTCTGGCGACATATAGCTCCCGCGACACGGTGTCCGCGTTGCTTTTGGGCTTCTAGGTTGTTTTGGCCCTCGACCATTTTTTGCTTTTCTCTAACCATTTTAGTTCTTCAAATTTCAGATTCCAAGTTAAAAAGGCCATTTACTAAAAAAGTTAAAAAGGCTACAACAGCCCTAAAAAGGCAAAACAATGCAAAAGGGGCCGACTTGTGCCTGCAATTAAAAGGGTCATGAATTTAAGAAAGCAAAAAAGAAACTAGGACCGCCTATGAGAGAGTTCGGGTATCCTTGAACCTTTTTTAACATAGTAAAAGACGGATTTACCGCTCATTTTTTTCAACGTCATCGGAATACTTGTGGTCAGGATGTGACAAGGGCTATCCTCGTTGAGGGTACAGAGTCAGCCGAATGCATTAATGACACCATGCTGATATTAATACCAAAGGTAGAAAAATCCCACTTCCTTGACCCAGTTCAGGCCCATCTCTCTCCGAAGTGTGTTAGATAAAATTGCTTCCAAGGTCATCTCTAACCGGTTAAAGCAAGTTTTGCCTGAAATTATATCGGAAGAACAGTCTGCTTTTGTCCCAGGAAGGCTCATGACAGACAATATAATTACATCCCATGAGTGTCTTCATTTTATGAAGAGGAACTCAGCTCAGAGGAACAGACACTGTGCAATGAAGTTGGACATGATGAGGGCTTATGACAGAGTTGAATGGGCTTATCTTTAGTCCATAATGTTGAAGTTGGGATTTACTGAAAGGTGGGTTACAATTGTTATGAGCATGGTGAGATCAGTTAAATTCTCAGTTTTATTCAATGGGAAGAAATTACAAGAGTTCCAGCCTTCATGTGGGATCCGACAGGGAGATCCAATTTCTCCATATCCATTCTTGATAGCAGCAGAGGGTCTTTCGTGCCTTTTAAAATCTATTAACGAGTCATCACCTTCACTATAAAAAAAAGACACATCCGTGACATTTTGGGTCGAACGAATTTTTTTCTGTCATGCTTATGACACTTCTATGATGATAATTGTGACAAAACCTGGTATCATCATAGATGTGGCGGGCTCCTACTTCTGACAAAAAATCATGACAGAAAATGGGCTTTTCGTCCTGGGCGGGCCGGAGACGCAGCTGCAAGACATTCTTTGGGCCGTCCATGACGGAAAAAACCGTGGTAGAAGCGAGGGCGAGGAAAATATCGGGGAGTTCCCGGTTACGGTGGATGGTTGAGGCTGGGCGATGCACGGAGGTTTGCGCGTTTCTCTCGTACACGTACGCGTGTGTGTGCGAGGCGTTGCGCTCTAACTAAACCCGAGCGATTGCACTAGCTACGTTACTGAACCCCAATCGATCCCTTGCTGTTAACTGAACCCGAGTGATTCCTTCGCTACTGCTGCTAACTAAAGCCGATCAAAGCTGCCTCTTGATGAACAGTTCCCGGTGGGGGTTGGATGAACAGTTCCCGGTGGGGGTTGGATGGACAGGATCCCGTGGTAGTAGAGGTCGTTGCCGCTAGATGAACAGGACCCCGATCAAGGAGGCATGGGGGTGGATGAAAAGTAGTCGGTGGAGGGACCCCGTACGTGGAGGGCTGGTTAAACAGGACCCCGTGGAGGTGCTGGTTGAACAGGACCCCGTGGAGGGCTGGTTGAACAGTAGCCGGTGGAGGCTGGATGAACAGGACCCCGTGGAGGGCTGGATGAACAGGACCCCATGGATGAACAATAGCTGGTGGAGGCTGGAGGAAGTCGACGGTGGATGAACAGTAGTAGGTGGAGGCTGGAGGAAGTCGACGGTGGATGAACAGTAGCCCGTGGAGTCCCGTTTTGCAGTACGCCACACCCCTCCTGAGCAACGGGGCCTCGTTTCGACCGTAGGCGCTCCAACACTAGTCCGTTTCCTCCGTTTTGCGATACGCCACACCCCTCCCGATCAACAGGACCCTGTTTCGACCGTACGCGGTCGAACACAGGTCCGTTTCCTCCATTTTGCG
Source organism: Triticum aestivum (assembly GCF_018294505.1). Taxonomy (NCBI): domain Eukaryota; kingdom Viridiplantae; phylum Streptophyta; class Magnoliopsida; order Poales; family Poaceae; genus Triticum; species Triticum aestivum. The sequence continues at coordinate 387,777,172 of NC_057805.1, forward strand.
GTACGCCAGACCCTTCCCGATGAACAGGGCCCCGTTTCGACTGTACGCGGTCGAACAGATGGCCCGTTTCCTCCATTCTGCGGTATGCCAAACCTCGTTTCGGCTGTTCCGTCCAAGCCGGTTGGCTCCCGATGAACACAACATATTCCGTTGCCTCCCGATGAACACAACGCATTCCGTTGCCTCCCCATGAACACGACGTAGTTTCTCCGTTCCTACCCAGCCGGTTGGCTTCCGATGAACAGGACGCCGTTGCTGCCGTCCGTGGCCTCTCCATGTACACAAGCCCTGGCCGTACGTATGTGGGAGTACGCGTTTGAGACCCCGCCCGTATGTACGTACGTGGCCGTATTTACTATCTTGTAGCGTGGCCATATGTGACGCCCGGGTAATCAAGCTACAGTAACCCTCTGGTATGATGCCACGTCACCACGATTACTGTTGCTAATCTCGTGTTAGCTCAGAACCGATCCAAATTCAAATTTGAATTAAAGTCAAACAATAAAAGTTTTCAATTCTCAAAACTAAAATGTTCTTATTGTGACAATTAAATCATCGATAGTATTGGTGGAGAAACAACATTTTTATAAAATAATTAATTACTCTAAAGTGATTAGAACTGCAGCAAAACAATTAAGTGAATACCTTTTTTGATTAATAAAATTCTAAACTAATTTATTTCGGGGTAAAACATTTATGGCAGTGGGTGGTTCTCAAACATCAATTTAGGAGTTGTTATCATTTTTTTCTAAGCTAAAAACAATGTGTATCTAAAATAAAAAAAAGAACAGAAAAATAAAAGTAAAAAGAAGAAAAGGAAACAAAAAAAGAAAGAAAGGAAAAGACCCCCTTGGCCCAAAAGACCGAAGCAGCCCAACTGGACTGACCGGCCCAACCCCTCCCCGGGTCGTCTCCCTCTCCCCTGTACGACCGACCGGGAGGGGGACTCCTGCTCGTCCCCGCCGGACCCGGTGCCGCGCCCCATACGCCACCGACGGGAGGATAAGGCCGCCCCCCTGGCGCCTCGGTTCCCCCTCGGCCTCGTCAGCACCCGGGATCTTTTTCCTTCTCCCCTCGCTCGTTCCCCCTCCCGAGCGCCACCGTCGCCGTGCTGCATCGCCACCGCGGCCACCGTCACCGTCTTGCCTCGCAGACAGGCCCTTCTGCTCCGTCATTGATCGTTGCTCCTTCTCCAACCACGAGCTCGATCTCGGCGCCACCTCACCGACCGGATCGACGCCGTCTTCTCCGTTCGGTCGCCGCGTCTTCTCCGACGAACGTCACCGTCGCCGTCAACTCCGGCCTTCCCCTGCGCTCCTAACCTGTCGAGGGCTTTTCTTAGCCGCTCGGTGAGCACCTCCCTCTCCTTCCCCTACTCCCCTGTCGTTTCCCGTGCCCGTAGGCCATTGTTGCTGCCGTGGCCGAACTCGTCGCCGCTGCCGAGCCTCTCCGTCTCGGCCACCACCGGCCGAGCTCGCTTTCGAGCACGGCTTCGTGCCCGCAGCGCTGCCAGGAGGCCTCCCAGCCGTTCGCGCCTCCTCCCATGCCTCCTAGCGCGATCCCCGTCTGCGCCCGAAGCCGCCGTCGTCGCCTTTGCTCATCACTGACGCCTCTGCCGGCCACCTCCGCCCGTTCCGACGCTGCAGATCGACGCGCGGAGGAGTACCCCTTCAAACGCAATGAAAATCACGCAGAATGATGCCCTACCGTGGTTTTCCGCTGCTTGCCGTGGTTCGGCCGCCGCGTTTGAGGTCGCCGGAGCCAACTCCGGCGACGCCGTTGATGTGGCTGGCACTGGGGCCCACCCTGGGTCGCTGTAGGTGGGTCCCGTGGGCCCTATTGAACATGTTGACTTGGTCAACATGCTGACTGGGCCACCCAGTGCGTCTAACACACGGGCCCCGCCCTTTAATTAACTAAACCATGTTTTTTAAATAATTAAATTAACTTGTTAGACTAATTAGTCAATGACATGTGGGGCCCAATTGCTAATTAACCCTGTTCAATTAAAATAACCCAATGTTAGCCCTCTGTCTATGACAGGTGGGACCCACTGGTCAGTTTGACCAGTCAGCGGGTCTGTTGACCTGCTGATGTCATGCTGACACTCTGCTGGCGTCATAATTCATTTTCTGTTAAAATAAATAAATTCAAAAATGGTTTAATCTTTGAAAATTCATAGAAAGTAAACCGTAGCTCGGATGGAAAAACTTTATACATGAAAGTTGCTCGAAAAATCCAATGAATTCGGATACGCAGCCCGTTCGTCCGCCACACATCCTTAGCATAGCCAACTCGCAACTTTCCCCCTCCGGTTCATCTGTCCGAAAACGCGAAACACCGGGGATACTTTCTCGGATGTTTCCCCCCTTCGCCGGTGTTACCTATCCCCGCGTTAGAACACGTCTAGCTCTGCCTGTTGTCCTGTTATGCACTTGCTTGCTATGTATTTATTGTTTCTCCCCCCTCTTCTCTTCGGTAGACCCCGTGACGATGCTGATGCCCCTGTGGCCGACTACGTCACCGACGACCCCTCCTTGTCTGAGCAACCAGGCAAGCCCCCCCTTGATCACCAGATATCGCATATTCTTCTATATACAGCTTGCATTAGAGTAGTGTAGCATGTTACTACTTTCGGTTAATCCTATTCTGCTGCATAGCCTGTCATTGTTGCTACAGTTGTTACCCTTACCTGCTATCCTACTGCTTAGTATAGGATGCTAGTGTTCCATCAGTGGCCCTACACTCTTGTCTGTCTGCCATGCTATACTATTGGGCCGTGATCACTTCGGGAGGTGATCACGGGTATATACTATATACTTTATATACATGACACATGTGGTGACTAAAGTCGGGTCGGTTCGTTGAGTACCCGCAAGTGATTCTGATGAGGGGGCTGAAAGGACAGGTGGCTCCATCCCGGTAGAGGTGGGCCTGGGTTCCTGACGGCCCCCAACTGTTACTTTGTGGCCGAGCGACAGGGCAGGTTGAGACCACCTAGGAGAGAGGTGGGCCTAGCCCTGGTCGGCGTTCGCGGATACTTAACACGCTTAACGAGATCTTGGTATTTGATCTGAGTCTGGCCATTTGGTCTATACGCACTACCAACTACGCGGGAACAGTTATGGGCACTCGACGTCGTGGTATCAGCCGAAGCCTTCGTGACGTCAGCGACTGAGTGGCACGCGCCGGATTGGACTGGAACGCCTACTAGGCTAGGTCTGCTTCCGGTCGCGTTCGCAATGTGCAGGTGTGCAATGGGCGATGGGCCCAGACCCCTGCGCCATAGGATTTAGACCGACATGCTGACCTCTCTGTTGTGCCTTGGTGGGGCTGCGACGTGTTGATCTTCCGAGGCCAGGCATGACCCAGAAAAGTGTGTCCGGCCAAATGGGATCGAGCGTGTTGGGTTATGTGGTGCACCCCTATCGGGAAGTTTATCTATTCGAATAGCTGTGTCCCTCGGTAAAAGGACGACCCGGAGTTGTACCTTGACCTTATGACAACTAGAACCGGATACTTAATAAAACACACCCTTCCAAGTGCCAGATACAACCCGGTGATCGCTCTCTAACAGGGCGACGAGGAGGGGATCGCCGGGTAGGATTATGCTATGCGATGCTACTTGGTGAACTTACCATCTACTCTCTCCTACATGCTGCAAGATGGAGGTGGCCTGAAGCGTAGTCTTCGACAGGATTAGCTATCCCCCTCTTATTCTGGCATTCTGCAGTTCAGTCCACCGATATGGCCCTTTACACATATACCCATGCATATGTAGTGTAGCTCCTTGCTTGCGAGTACTTTGGATGAGTACTCACGGTTGCTTTTCTCCCTCTTTTCCCCCTTTCCATTCTACCTGGTTGTCGCAACTAGATGCTGGAGTCCAGGAGCTAGAGATCCCGAGGATGATTCTACATGGAGTTCGGCTTCGAGGAGTAGTGAGGAGGTCCCAGGCAGGAGGCCTTGCCTTTTCGATCGTTGCTACTTTTGTGCTAGCCTTCTTAAGGCAATCTTGTTTAACTTATGTCTGTACTCAGATATTATTGCTTCCGCTGACTCTTGTGTTTTCGAGCTTATGTATTCGAGCCTTCGAGGCCCCTGGCTTGTAATATAAAGCTTGTTTTATTTTATTTTGTGTCTAGAGTTGTGTTGTGATATCTTCCCGTGAGTCCTCGATCTTGATCGTACACATTTACGTGCATGATTAGTGTACGGTCAAATCGGGGGCGTTACAAGTTGGTATCAGAGCCAACTGCCTGTAGGAATTCCCCTTCCACACTCCTTGGCCGAAGTCGAGTCTAGACTTTACAAAACTTTTGCTAACATGGCTGTGCGGCCCATGGGCCCATGTCGCCATTTGGGTGGTATTAGGATCTTTTATTCCTCGTCTATACTTTGGGATTCTAATCTCTCTTCTATTCGGGTTTAATGATTTTCTAAAAATCTAACTTTAGGTTCTCGAAAACACTTTGTCCCGGAGAGCCCCTTCAGTCGAAATGATCGCCGGCTGCACCAGAAGATTTCGAAGTTACTCTCCGATGCTCTTTTGAGACTTTGTGCCAGTTGCTTTTGCAATTCCCTACCACCGAAATATCCCTATGGATAAATACATACACTTGCCGTTCTTACTTTTATTCCCAGTTGATCTTGTTATTACAAGATACCTTGAAATCCTTTCTATTGTTCCGAGAATATTTTTGTGCCTACTGCCTTGCAGTTCCTTGCCACCTGAATACCCCTACGGATAATTTCTCACCCTTATCGAGTATCCGTTCATCCCCAGTTGTTCATGTGTTTCACAATGGTCTTCGAAATACTATTCGATCCTCCAAAAATCCTTAGTAGCTTATTGCTCTACAATACTTGTCTGCTTGTATTATGGATGCTTTCCATATGTCTGGCAATATTCGTTAGTAACCTTAGGCACCGTCATTTTGATCCTATTGATTCAACATGAGTGCGAATGCATGCAACCATCAGTTGATCCTTTTAAAATTATTTTTCCGACTCAGACGTCATTCCGGACATGAGTTGGTTCTCGGCAATTCAAACCTTTATTGATTGTCCAACTAAGTGTTTTCAACTTATCCATCCTTGATCAGAGCATCTGCTTATGATCCTTCGTTTTGGAAAGCATAATTTCTTTCTATTTAAGCATCAGACTAATCAGGTGATTCTTGAATCTGATGCCTCTGCATTCTTTCTTCCTCTGAGTGAGTACTGATACTCACATCAGCTCCGTTGTGGATCGCCCGATCCATTGTTGGATTGTTATCCGGCAGTTTCCTTCATATTCAATCACCTTGTGAGTCCTCCCCCTGATACATAATGCCTTTGGTAAATTGTATCCTCTGCTTGGCCAACCATGCTCTACTTTCGAGCTTGTTTATTTACATTTGAAACTTGGGGTATATGTTACTAAGATGCCCGATGGGTTGAACCTATGCCTTCCCCTAATCCGTGAGAACCCGAAGGTTTTAACAAGTCATACTCTTCAGGTGTTCTACCAGATAAAATTCCAACACTACAGTTTTATCAAAGCGAGAGGTGAATGAAATGATATGCATTAAAGAAGTGGGAGTCGACCTTAAACTTTGTGTTCATGCCCATGAAAATGATGTAGACCGTCTCGGAAGCTTCTTGCAAATAATTACCCAGCTGTATGATTCCTTCGGTATTCTTGAGATTGATTCCTTACAGTTATGGCTCCGACCATGCTGTCCTGATCTGATATATCTGATGGGAATTCAATCCAGTGCCTCGTCTATTTTTGGCAAGGTTGTAGTATCTATTGTCATAGGTCAATGACCCGGTTCTACTTCTATCATGTTCTACCTTCGAGTATTACCCCCTAGTATCTCGAAGATGTCTTGCCATTGCACCACATCTTACTAACTTTGTTGAAGTAATGTCTATCCTTGTCGTAATCACTCTACGGGTTCTGGGTTGTTGTCAACCGAGGACACCGACTAGTGAAATTATTCCGCACTACAAATCAAATACCCCTATTATTTTTTACTAGGAAATTCTGAACGCAATCAGGTCATTCCTAGACTATCGGCTGCGTCCTGGTCTTGCTATCTTTGACTGTGCTACCTCGTCCTTCTCTGGTGCACGAATTCTTCAGTGTGTGAGCACGACTTACGTCGAGCTTTCAAACATCATGTTGCTTGTCTTGAAAGGCAACTTTGGTTTCGAGCTTGCATCTTATATATTGATCCTATAACTTGCCACTTCGTCATTTCCTTGCTTGTTGCCGTTGTTGTTTGATTGCATCCTCTTGAAACCTCCCGGCAAATGTGTCGGATCACCTTCAACACTTTAACTTCTTCCGAGATGTCAACTGTGTTCATGATGAGAAATACCCTCCTTGCCCTCGATGATTTTTATTATCATCGACAACACCCTTGACTTCCTTTTCATCGCGAACATGTCCACATTATGAATACAACTTGCTCTCCAGCTAGTGTTGTGTTCTGCCTTGAAGTATTACCGTCTTTTCTGTTGAGAATGTTGTGGGGGTTGCTCCACCTCTTAGAAATTCTCGGTATGATGATACTTCTCACCATCACCATTCTTCCTTGGTCCCGGTGTTGCTTTTAACCAGGATACCAATATGCTAACGATGCTGTTTGAGTTCTGTACTTCTATCAACCCTATTGCTTTGAAGTTAACGATCGACAGTTCATTCTTAGACTGTTGGTTATTGATACATCACTCTAACGTTGATCTTGCTACCTAAGCCCATATCTCGCGTGCACCTTTCAACCAATGTCTAATTGTGAATGTTTTCTTCGAGCATACATCAATATAACATTTGATTTGACAAATGTTTTCTCCTTGTTCACATAATTGTGGAAATCCATCCTTTGAAATTCTGATGAATTGTTGCTGAGTCCATCAGCCACCTCGTCATCCTCTCCTTGGTTTACTGATGATCTCTTGTTTCGGAACTCGCTTCCATAGTTCGTTTCCCGAGAATCTTATAATGTCTTCTCGTCAATTTGTCGCACCTTTTTCTTCTCAGGCATCCCGAGTTTGAGGTATCCTGACACCAATCAGATCTGAATCTCGGTTAGATATGATGGTTGGAACATACTTTCAAGAGTTATAACATTGGTCCTCTTATGACTCGGTAAGGTGATGTCATGCCTAGCACACCTGGCCGGAGGACCTAGTGTTATAGTTTCCTTTTTAACAAGGTTAACCATTCTTCCATGAGGAAACTGAATGACTTGTTTAATAAGTTTTTCCCGATGGATCCTTTGTGTATCCAAGGTCTTACCTTTGCTTGAAGACCTTGTCAAAGCTATCTCGAAGCATGTCTGTGTACTCCGGTCTTCAATAAAAACATTTGAAGCACAATGCTAAATTTTCGTTATCAATTATTCAAACACCGTTGTTTGGGTAATGTCATGAACTTCCTCTTCCCTAACCTAAATGGTTCTCTTCTAACCATTGTCCATGGGAAGGATATACCCCTGAAATATGTGTTTAAACACATTTTCCTTTCCATTGTTCTGTTTAATCTGATAATCATATTTTCCTTTCCATTGGTTGGTTTAATGTTTCTGGTGATCATTATGATCTAAGCAGTATTAATTCCCTGCTTGTGCAAACACCTCGGTGTACAACCCTGTCAGTAAGCCCCCGTTACTTTTGTTGATGACATTTCGGTAACCCCCGATGGACGAGGACTTTGCCTACTGGTCCGCCTCGTTTCAACGAGCAGGAAAATGGTTCTCTTCGTCCCTCGCCCTTGGTACCGACATTGTTGACGACATAATCGACAGGCTACCCTCTGACATGTCTTGCTATCATGACTGTGCAAGATGTCACCATTCCTCCTACTTTTAATCCACATGGTGGGCCCATAACCCACAGTTCCACAGGATCGAAACCTGACTCTCCTGTACACCCCCTGTTCCCAAGGATGTTCCTCGCGCGTGGCCTCGTATATAATTCACGAGCCACCTCCCGTGAGATCATCAATTCTGGTATCAGACACAAAACTTATTCCCATTTCTCTGGACCCCTTTTACACTTTGTTTCAGGCATCGAACGATTGCCTACCCGCTTGAAACTTCTCATGGTACCTACTTACTTTGCTCTCCATATTTTCTTAAAGTTCCAGTTCAAGAGTTACTTCTGCCACCTTCCTCGATGTTATCGACCAGATAGTCAACTTTGCAGAGGTCTGTTCTCCCGGAATGCCCACCCTTTATTCTTTCGTAAGTACGATGGAGTTCCCGAAGAAAGGATGCCGACTTCATTAAGATGACCTGAAGCAGAGAAATGAAGACGTCAATGTAATGGATCGACCTCTTCGAGAAGATAAACTAAGACCGAGAAGACTCGTTAGAATTTCGTAACCAAATCCCTTCCCCCTTACCTCCCCTCTTAAATCTCGGGACGAGATTTCTTGTAGTGGAGGAGAATTGTGACGCCCGGGTAATCAAGCTACAGTAGCCCTCTGGTATGATGCCACGTCACCACGATTACTGTTGCTAATCTCGTGTTAGTTCAGAACCGATCCAAATTCAAATTTGAATTAAAGTCAAACAATAAAAGTTTTCAATTCTCAAAACTAAAATGTTCTTATTGTGACAATTAAATCATCGATAGTATTGGTGGAGAAACAACATTTTTATAAAATAATTAATTACTCTAAAGTGATTAGAACTGCAGCAAAACAATTAAGTGAATACCTTTTTCGATTAATAAAATTCCAAACTAATTTATTTCGGGGTAAAACATTTATGGCAGTGGGTGGTTCTCAAACATCAATTTAGGAGTTGTTATCATTTTTTTCTAAGCTAAAAACAATGTGTATCTAAAATAAAAAAAAAGAACAGAAAAATAAAAGTAAAAATAAGAAAAGGAAACAAAAAAAGAAAGAAAGGAAAAGACCCCCTTGGCCCAAAAGACCGAAGCAGCCCAACTGGACTGACCGGCCCAACCCCTCCCCGAGTCGTCTCCCTCTCCCCTGTACGACCGACCGGGAGGGGGACTCCTGCTCGTCCCCGCCGGACCCGGTGCCGCGCCCCATACGCCACCGACGGGAGGATAAGGCCGCTCCCCAGGCGCCTCGGTTCCCCCTCGGCCTCGTCAGCACCCGGGATCTTTTCCCTTCTCCCCTCGCTCGTTCCCCCTCCCTCACGCGCTCGCTCCTCCCGAGCGCCACCGTCGCCGTGCTGCATCGCCACCACGGCCACCGTCACCGTCTTGCCTCACAGACAGGCCCTTCTGCTCCGTCATCGACTGTTGCTCCTTCTCCAACCACGAGCTCGATCTCGGCGCCACCTCACCGACCGAATCGACGCCGTCTTATCCGTTCGGTCGCCGCGTCTTCTCCGACGAACGTCACCGTCAACTCCGGCCTTCCCCTGCGCTCCTAACCTGTCGAGGGCTTTTCTTAGCCGCTCGGTGAGCACCTCCCTCTCCTTCCCCTACTCCCCTGTCGTTTCCCGTGCCCGTAGGCCATTGTTGCCGCCGTGGCCGAACTCGTCGCCGCTGCCGAGCCTCTCCGTCTCGGCCACCACCGGCCAAGCTCACTTTCGAGCACGGCTTCGTGCCCGCAGCGCTGCCAGGAGGCCTCCCAGCCGTTCGCGCCTCCTCCCATGCCTCCTAGCGCGATCCCCGTCCGCACCCGAAGCCGCCATCGTCGCCTTTGCTCATCGCTGACGCCTCTGCCGGCCACCTCCGCCCGTTCCGATGCTGCAGATCGACGCGCGGAGGAGTACCCTTTCGAACGCAATGAAAATCGCGCAAAATGATGCCCTACCGCGGTTTTCCGCTGCTTGCCGTGGTTCGGCCGCCGCGTTTGAGGTCGCCGGAGCCAACTCCGGTGACGCCGTTGATGTGGCTGGGACTGGGGCCCACCCTGGGTCGCTGCAGGTGGGTCCCGTGGGCCCTATTGAACATGTTGACTTGGTCAACATGCTGACTGGGCCACCCAGTGCGACTAACAGACGGGCCCCGCCCTTTAATTAACTAAACCATGTTTGTAACGCCCACGATGCGGCTATATCTCCCACGTGTCGAGGCACGACTTAGAGGCATAACCGCATAGTGGTTTTGTCACAAGAAGGGTCATCTTCACACAATCCCATGTAATGAACAAGAATGGGATAAAGAGTTGGCTTACAATCGCCACTTCACACAATACATAAATATCATTCATACATCATCCAAAATCCAATCATATAGACCGACTACGGTCAATATCCAGATGAAAATAAGACAACCCCAATTGCTAGATCCCCGATCGTCCCAACAGGGCTCCACTACTGATCATCAGGAAAAGACACATAGTAACGACCACGTTCCTCGTCGAACTCCCACTTGAGATCGACCCCATCATCTGCACTGGCATCGTCGGCACCTGCAACTGTTTTGGTAGAATCTGTGAGTCACGGGGACTCAGCAATCTCACGCCCGCGAGATCAAGACTATTTAAGCTTATAAGAAAGGATGGTGCAAAGAGGTGGAGCTGCAGCGGCAAAAGCATATATGGTGGCTAATTTGCGCAAATGAGAGCGAGAAGAGAAGCAAAGGAACGGACGTCATCTAGCAATGACCAAGAAGAGATCCTGAACACCTACTTACGTCAAGCATAACTCAGACCGTGTTCACTTCCCGGACTCCGCCGAGAAGAGACCATCACGGCTACACACGCAGTTGATGTATTTTAATTGGGTCAAGTGGCAAGTTATCTACAACCGGACATTAACAAATTCTCATCTGCCTCATAACCGCGGGCACGGCTTTCGAAAGATAATACCCTGCAGGGGTGTCCCAACTTAGCCCATCATAAGCTCTCACGGTCAACGAAGGATAAACCTTCTCCCGGAAAGACCCGATCAGTCTCGGAATCCCGGTTTACAAGACATCTCGACAATGGTAAAACAAGACCAGCAAAGCCGCCCGAATGTGCCGACAAATCCCGATAGGAGCTGCACATATCTCGTTCTCAGGGCACACCGGATTGTCCAAGCTTCTGATAGGCCAGCCCAGAGTTGCCCCTGGTGGCCACCGGCGACTGACAGTTTGGACCAATACTCAGAGGAGCACTGGCCCGGGGGTTTAAAATAAAGATGACCCTCGGGCTCTAGAAAACCCGGGGGAAAAAGGTATAGGTCGCAAATGGTAAAACCAAGGTTGGGCCTTGCTGGAGGAGTTTTATTCAAGGCGAACTGTCAAGGGGGTCCCATAAATCACCCGACCGCGTAAGGAACGCAAACTCAAGGAACATAATCCCGGTATAACAGAAACTAGGGCGGCAAGAGTGGAACAAAACACCAGGCATAAGGCCGAGCCTTCCACCCTTTACCAAATATATATAGATGCATTAATTAAATAAGAGATATTGTGATATCCCAACATATCCATGTTCCGACATGGAACAAACTTCAACTTCACCTGCAACTAGCAACGCTATAAGAGGGGCTGAGCAAAAGCGGTAACATAGCCAAACAACGGTTTGCTAGGAAAGGATGGTTAGGGCTGACATGGCTAAAATGGGAGACATGATATAGCAAGTGATAGGTAGCGAGCATGGCAATAGAGCGAACAACTAGCATAGCAAAGATAGAAGTGATTTCGAGGGGTGGTCATCTTGCCTGCAAGATTCTCAGAGTTGTCGAAAGCTTGATCCTCGTAAGCGTACTCGACAGGTTCCTCGTTCACGAACTCATCTCCCGGCTCTACCCAAGGCAAGAACACAAACAAACGAAACCACAATCAACAACGAGGAATGCGCAAGCAACATGATGCAAAACATGTATGATATGCAAGATATGATATGCGATGCATATGCGTGCTCCGGAAGGAAAATGATGAACATGGCAGTAACTTGGCAAACCAAGCATGCCACTGGAAAGATGAGATGATTTCGGTCGAAATCGATATAAAGATCACCGGAATCGGATGCACGGTTTGCAAATGGCGAGCAAAACAAGAATGACACTAATCTGCGATAAACAGCAAGATAGCACTTAAAATGCAATAAGTAACAATGCTACAACACCCCAACATAGCAACAAGGCACATGGAAGTAATCTACAGGAGATGCTTGACAAAAGATGAACACTGAGCTACGGCTAGTTCACAACATATCAAGCTCAAACAAGCATGGAAAAAGTGCAACAGATTACAGGTACACAGACTTGGTGAAAAACTGGACATGGCAGAAAACAGCATCAGGTAGCAATATTCGGAGCATTAGATCGACATGCTACAGGAACTTAAGATAGCAAAACAAGGCATGAAAGTGTTCTACTAAAAGCACATGACAAAAGTTCCTTACTGATCATAAGCCAAAAAGGACCAGAAGAAATGATGGCAAGCATGTAAACATAGCAAGTTTCGTTATCAGGTTTCAGACTTGGCAGAAAACAGAGCATGGCAGAAATATTAATATGTAGGCCTCTTTGTGAGCTTGATGTACTCAATACAGAGCAATGCATGACAAACCAAGCATACCTACAGCAAGATGGCATGTTTATGAAGCTAACCATGTCAAGAACAATTGCATAGCATGTATGAATCAACTACAATAAGCTTGGCAATATTGCAAATCATGTTAAGAATCTGCCAGAAATATTTTATAGCAAAAGTAGAGCAAAATTGAGTCATGATATGGCACTCCATAATTGCAAAACATTACAGGAATGGGTCAATGACAACTATGGCTACAAAACATCCTTACTGAACATCTCTAAAATATGCATTGATCTCTCTGTAGCATCAAGTTTACATGTCAACAAAATTACAGCAGACAGACTTGGAGAAATCACTGTCCCTGAAATCAGAAATATTACGGGGCCTACTTTGCATGCTTGTGCTAGTCACCACAGAGATCACAAAAATACGTGGACTACACCACTGGAAAGATGGCATGACATACTTCCAAACACATGGAGAGCTCATGCTCATAAGATGCACCGATTAAATGATACAAAAATAACAAATCTCCAAGTTCTGATAAGAACCAGAGAATAACAGCAACTAGCCCTCTTCCAACAGAGATTTGGGCATCAAGATGACCTCTAATGAACATGGTTCAATTGAGCAAAATGAAGAGCATCACGAGGCGAACAATTTGACATATTACACGCGCGAATCGGAGCTACATGCACGGAGTTATGGCATCGGGTACAGAGGCACATGCTGATAAAAATTCCAGACTTAGAGAAAAAAGGAGGGGCGAGGAGAAGTCAACGCGTACGGGCACGGGCGATCTGGATCGAGGCTCGGGCTCCCGAGGTCGCTCGCCGGCGACGGGAGAGGCGAGGGAGGCCGCGACGGCCGGAGGAAAGGCGCGGGGCGACGCCGGCGGGACGCGGCCGGAGGAGGGCGCCCGAGGCGCGGCGGCGGCGGCGCGCCGAGGAGGCGGCGGACGGCGGCGGAGCGGCGCGGGGAGACGGGACCAGGCGGCGGCGGCGCTGGCGAGCGCGGCGGCGGGCGCGCGGGGGCGGCGGAGGCACGCGGGCGCGCGGGCCGGCGGCGGCGGCGGGCTGACGACGCTGACATGGCGGCGGCGGATTCGCCGGGGCGCGGCGACGGACGTTGTCCGGCGCGGGCGGACGCGTCCGGCGCGGCGCGGAGGGAGTGGGTTAGGGTTTCGTCTGTGATTCGTTTTTCGGGATGCCCACATATAAATAGGTAGAGGGAGCTAGGAGGCTCCAAATGAGGTGCGGTTTTCGCCCACACGATCGTGATCGAACGACCTAGAGCATGGAAGAGAGTTTGGTGGGTTTTGGGCTGGTTTTAGAGGGGTTTTTTGCTGGACACTCAAATGGACTTTGCGGATGCCCGGTTAACCGTTGGAGTACCAAACGACCTCCGAATGGAACGAAACTTGACCGGTAGTCTCCGGGTGGTATATTAAGACCACTTGACAAGCCTCGGTCCATTCCGAGAAAGTTTGACACACGCACACGAAAGAAAACAAGAGGGGTGCACCGGAGGAGATAGGAGCGCCGGATTGGACAACGGACAACGGGGAAAATGCTCGGATGCATGAGACGAACACGTATGCGAATGCAATGCACAAGATGACATGATATGAAAATGCATGACATGACAATATACAAAACGAAAGACAAAACCCGACAACGGAGGGAATATCATAACACATAGCCGGAAATGGCAAGAGTCGGAGTTACAAATATGGCAAGTTACATACGGGGTGTTACAACACTCCACCACTACGAGAGGATCTCGTCCCGAGATCTAGGACTGAAAGAACTCCGGATATTCGGAACGGAGATGGTCCTCGCGTTCCCAGGTGGCTTCCCGGTCGGAATGGTGCGACCACTTCACTTTCAGGAATTTGATGGACTTGTTGCGAGTCTTGCGCTCAGTTTCTTCAAGAATAGCAACGGGGTGCTCATGATAAGACAAATCTTCTTGGAGGTCAATCTCTTCGAAGTTGATAGTGCGCTCAGGCGTCTTGAAGCACTTGCGGAGCTGTGACACGTGGAACAAATCGTGCACGTTCGCGAAGTTGGAAGGAAGCTCAAGTTGATAGGCGAGGTCGCCTCTTTTACCAATGATCTTGAAAGGACCCACGTATCTAGGGGCAAGCTTCCCTTTGATACCGAAGCGACGAGTGCCTTTCATTGGAGGGACGCGGAGGTAGACATGGTCTCCGATCTCGAAAGCCAAATCACGATGCTTACTATCATAGTAACTCTTCTGGTGCGATTGCGCGGCTTTGAGATTATCACGGATGACTTTACACATTTCTTCAGCTTCTGTGATTAAGTCATTGCCAAGAAGTTGGCGTTCACGAGTCTCTGACCAACTGAGAGGAGTACGGCACTTTCTGCCATAGAGGATCTCGAATGGGGCCTTGCCCGAACTCGCTTGGAAGCTGTTGTTGTAGGAGAATTCAGCATAAGGAAGACAATCTTCCCATTTCATGCCAAAGGAAATGACACAAGCCCTGAGCATATCTTCAAGAATTTGATTGACTCGCTCGACTTGGCCACTAGTTTGAGGATGGAAAGCTGTGCTGAAGCGAATGTTTGTGCCCATGGCCTTCTGGAAGGAGTCCCAGAACTTAGAGGTGAAGATACTTCCACGATCTGAAGAAATCAATTGTGGAATGCCGTGCAAGGAGACAATTCTGGAGGTGTAAAGCTCTGCCAGCTGAGCTGCTGTGATGGATTCTTTGATTGGAAAGAAATGAGCCACTTTCGAGAGCTTGTCGATGACAACGAAGATAGCATCATTTCCACGCTTGGACTTGGGAAATCCAGTCACGAAGTCCATTTCGATATGATCAAACTTCCATTCCGGAATAGCAAGAGGTTGGAGGAGACCAGCTGGTCGTTGGTGTTCTGCCACTCTTCGGCAGACATCACATTCATTCACGAATTGGGCAATTTCTCGCTTCATTCGAGTCCACCAATACGACTGCTTGAGGTCATGATACATCTTCGTACTTCCAGGATGAATGGAAAGGAGAGAATTGTGCGCCTCGTTCATTATGACTTTCCTTAGATCACCTTTCGGAACCACAATCCGTTCCTCGAAGAACAAAGTGTCTCTGTCATCAATGCGATAGCACTTGTATTTGGAAAGACCCTTGTCGATACCACGTTTCACCTTCTTCACCATGGCATCAAGGAGTTGTGCCTCACGAATTTGACCTTCCAAAGTAGGAGATACTATGAGGTTGGCAAAAAAGCCTTGAGGAACAACTTGGAGATTCAGCTTGCGGAAAGCTTCACAAAGTAACGCCCACGATGCGGCTATATCTCCCACGTGTCGAGGCACGACTTAGAGGCATAACCGCATAGTGGTTTAGTCGCAAGAAGGGTCATCTTCACACAATCCCATGTAATGAACAAGAAAGGGATAAAGAGTTGGCTTACAATCGCCACTTCACACAATACATAAATAAATATCATACATCATCCAAATTACAATCATATAGACCGACTACGGTCAAAATCCAGATGAAAATAAGACAACCCCAAATGCTAGATCCCCGATCGTCCCAACTGGGCTCCACTATTGATCATCAGGAAAAGACACATAGTAACGACCACGTTCCTCGTCGAACTCCCACTTGAGATCGACGCCATCATCTGCACTGGCATCGTCGGCACCTGTATCTGTTTTGGTAGAATCTGTGAGCCACGGGGACTCAGCAATCTCACACCCGCGAGATCAAGACTATTTAAGCTTATAGGACAGGATGGCGCAAAGAGGTGGAGCTGCAACGGCAAAAGCATATATGGTGGCTAACTTCCGCAAATGAGAGCGAGAAGAGAAGCAACGGAACGGACGTCATCTAGCAATGACCAAGAAGAGGTCCTGAACACCTACTTACGTCATACATAACTCAAACCATGTTCACTTCCCAGACTCCGCCGAGAAGAGACCATCACGGCTAAACACGCAGTTGATGTATTTTAATTGGGTCAAGTGATAAGTTATCTACAACCAGACATTAACAAATTCCCATCTGCCTCATAACCGCGGACACGGCTTTCGAAAGATAATACCCTGCAGGGGTGTCCCAACTTAGCCCATAATAAGCTCTCACGGTCAACGAAGGATAAACCTTCTCCCGGAAATACCCGATCAGTCTCGGAATCCCGGTTTACAAGACATCTCGACAATGGTAAAACAAGACCAGCAAAGCCACCCGAATGTGCCGACAAATCCCGATAGGAGCTGCACATATCTCGTTCTCAGGGCACACCGGATGAGACATCCTACGAGTAAAACCAGACCTCGAGTTTCCAGGAGGGGGCCCCGTAGTCTGCTCAGTTCGGACCAACACTTGAAGGAGCACTGGCCCGGGGGGGGGGGGGTTAAAATAAGATGACCCTCGGGCTCGCGAAAACCCGGAGGAAAAGGCTTAGGTAACGAATGGTAAAACCAAGGTTGGGCCTTGCTGGAGGAGTTTTATTCAAGGCGAACTGTCAAGGGGGTCCCATAAATCACCCGACCGCGTAAGGAACGCAAACTTAAGGAACACAATCCCGGTATAACGGAAACTAGGGCGGCAAGAGTGGAACAAAACACCAGGCATAAGGCCGAGCCTTCCACCCTTTATCAAATATATATAGATGCATTAATTAAATAAGAGATATTGTGATATCCCAACATATCCATGTTCCGACATGGAACAAACTTCAACTTCACCTGCAACTAGCAACGCTATAAGAGGGGCTGAGCAAAAGTGGAAACATAGCCGAACAACGGTTTGCTAGGAGAGGATGGTTAGGGCTGACATGGCTAAAATGGGAGACATGATATAGCAAGTGATAGGTAGCGAGCATGGCAATAGAGCGAACAACTAGCATAGCAAAGATAGAAGTGATTTCGAGGGGTGGTCATCTTGCCTGCAAGATTCTCAGAGTTGTCGAAAGCTTGATCCTCGTAAGCGTACTCGACAGGTTCCTCGTTCACGAACTCGTGTCCCGGCTCTACCCAAGGCAAGAACACAAACAAACGGAACCACAATCAACAACGAGGAATGCGCAAGCAACATGATGCAAAACATGTATGATATGCAAGATATGATATGCGATGCATATGCGTGCTCCGGAAGGAAAATGATGAACATGGCAGTAACTTGGCAAACCAAGCATGCCACTGGAAAGATGAGATGATTTCGGTCGAAATCGATATAAAGATCACCGGAATCGGATGCACGGTTTGCAAATGGCGAGCAAAACAAGAATGACACTAATCTGCGATAAACAGCAAGATAGCACTTAAAATGCAATAAGTAACAATGCTACAACACCCCAACATAGCAACAAGGCACATGGAAGTAATCTACAGGAGATGCTTGACAAAAGATGAACACTGAGCTACGGCTAGTTCACAACATATCAAGCTCAAACAAGCATGGAAAAAGTGCAACAGATTACAGGTACACAGACTTAGTGAAAAACTGGACATGGCAGAAAACAGCATCAGGTAGCAATATTCGGAGCATTAGATCGACATGCTACAGGAACTTAAGATAGCAAAACAAGGCATGAAAGTGTTCTACTAAAAGCACATGACAAAAGTTCCTTACTGATCATAAGCCAAAAAGGACCAGAAGAAATGATGGCAAGCATGTAAACATAGCAAGTTTCGTTATCAGGTTTCAGACTTGGCAGAAAACAGAGCATGGCAGAAATATTAATATGTAGGCCTCTTTGTGAGCTTGATGTACTCAATACAGAGCAATGCATGACAAACCAAGCATACCTACAGCAAGATGGCATGTTTATGAAGCTAACCATGTCAAGAACAATTGCATAGCATGTATGAATCAACTACAATAAGCTTGGCAATATTGCAAATCATGTTAAGAATCTGCCAGAAATATTTTATAGCAAAAGTAGAGCAAAATTGAGTCATGATATGGCACTCCATAATTGCAAAACATTACAGGAATGGGTCAACGACAACTATGGCTACAAAACATCCTTACTGAACATCTCTAAAATATGCATTGATCTCTCTGTAGCATCAAGTTTACATGGCAACAAAATTACAGCAGACAGACTTGGAGAAATCACTGTCCCTGAAATCAGAAATATTACGGGGCCTACTTTGCATGCTTGTGCTAGTCACCACAGAGATCACAAAAATACGTGGACTACACCACTGGAAAGATGGCATGGCATACTTCCAAACACATGGAGAGCTCATGCTCATAAGATGCACCGATTAAATGATACAAAAATAACAAATCTCCAAGTTCTGATAAGAACCAGAGAATAACAGCAACTAGCCCTCTTCCAACAGAGATTTGGGCATCAAGATGACCTCTAATGAACATGGTTCAATTGAGCAAAATGAAGAGCATCACGAGGCGAACAATTTGACATATTACACGCGCGAATCGGAGCTACATGCACGGAGTTATGGCATCGGGTACAGAGGCACATGCTGATAAAAATTCCAGACTTAGAGAAAAAAGGAGGGGCGAGGAGAAGTCAACGCGTACGGGCACGGGCGATCTGGATCGAGGCTCGGGCTCCCGAGGTCGCTCGCCGGCGACGGGAGAGGCGAGGGAGGCCGCGGCGGCCGGAGGAAAGGCGCGGGGCGACGCCGGCGGGACGCGGCCGGAGGAGGGCGCCCGAGGCGCGGCGGCGGCGGAGCGGCGCGGGGAGACGGGACCAGGCGGCGGCGGCGCTGGCGAGCGCGGCGGCGGGCGCGCGGGGGCGGCGGAGGCGCGCGGGCCCGCGGGCCGGCGGCGGCGGCGGGGCTGACGACGCTAACATGGCGGCGGCGGATTCGCCGGGGCGCGGCGACGGACGTTGTCCGGCGCGGGCGGACGCGTCCGGCGCGGCGCGGAGGGAGTGGGTTAGGGTTTCGTCTGTGATTCGTTTTTCGGGATGCCCACATATAAATAGGTAGAGGGAGCTAGGAGGCTCCAAATGAGGTGCGGTTTTCGCCCACACGATCGTGATCGAACGACCTAGAGCATGGAAGAGAGTTTGGTGGGTTTTGGGCTGGTTTTAGAGGGGGTTTTTGCTGGACACTCAAATGGACTTTGCGGATGCCCGGTTAACCGTTGGAGTACCAAACGACCTCCGAATGGAACGAAACTTGACCGGTAGTCTCCAGGTGGTATATTAAGACCACTTGACAAGCCTCGGTCCATTCCGAGAAAGTTTGACACACGCACAGAAAGAAAACAAGAGGGGTGCACCGGAGGAGATAGGAGCGCCGGATTGGACAACGGACAACGGGGAAAATGCTCGGATGCATGAGACGAACACGTATGCGAATGCAATGCACAAGATGACATGATATGAAAATGCATGACATGACAATATACAAAACGAAAGACAAAACCCGACAACGGAGGGAATATCATAACACATAGCCGGAAATGGCAAGAGTCGGAGTTACAAATATGGCAAGTTACATACGGGGTGTTACAACACTCCACCACTACGAGAGGATCTCGTCCCGAGATCTAGGACTGAAAGAACTCCGGATATTCGGAACGGAGATGGTCCTCGCGTTCCCAGGTGGCTTCCCGGTCGGAATGGTGCGACCACTTCACTTTCAGGAATTTGATGGACTTGTTGCGAGTCTTGCGCTCAGTTTCTTCAAGAATAGCAACGGGGTGCTCATGATAAGACAAATCTTCTTGGAGGTCAATCTCTTCGAAGTTGATAGTGCGCTCAGGCGTCTTGAAGCACTTGCGGAGCTGTGACACGTGGAACGAATCGTGCACGTTCGCGAAGTTGGAAGGAAGTTCAAGTTGATAGGCGAGGTCGCCTCTTTTGCCAATGATCTTGAAAGGACCCACGTATCTAGGGGAAAGCTTCCCTTTGATACCGAAGCGACGAGTACCTTTCATTGGAGAGACGCGGAGGTAGACATGGTCTCCGATCTCGAAAGCCAAATCACGATTGTTGAGGATATAGACCTTAGAGTCACCCGCCAGGAGGGGCCGGGTTACTCGTACGGTCGTTGCCAGAAGCCCGGAGCCAAGTTTCAAGACGATGGGTCAGAGATGGGCTGAGAACCGGATATGGCTTAGGGCTCATAGTTACAATCATTATTATAGCAAAACTTGTAGCGTAAGGCAAGTATTCTTGTGGCCAAGGCTTTCCGTCATGGTTTTTATTGGCTGACGGCTCATGCTGATGCGGAGGACTTGGTCAGTAAGTGTGATGGTTGCCAAAGGTTCTCACGACGGGCTCACGTGCCGGCTCAGGAATTGAGGATGATCCCAATCACTTGGCCTTTTGCGGTCTGGGGGCTTGATATGGTTGGGCCTTTTAAACGGTCCAAGGATAAGAAGACCCACCTCTTGGTGGCAGTTGACAAATTCACGAAGTGGGTGGAAGCTGAGCCAGTTAGCAAGTGCGATGCAGCCACGGCGGTTCAATTTATGAAAAAGGTGATTTTCCGCTTTGGCTTTCCGCACAGCATTATAACTGACAATGGCACCAATCTTTCCAAAGGCGCCATGGAAGAGTTTTGTCAACGAGAGCATATCCGACTTGATGTTTCTTCAGTGGCTCATCCTCAATCCAATGGTCAAGCAGAGAGAGCTAATCAGGAGATTCTGAAGGGCATCAAGCCCCGGCTTTTGGTCCCTTTGCAACGGACGCCGGTTTGTTGGATGGAGCATCAATACTACTCCTAACAGATCTACAAGCTTCACGCCTTTCTTCATGGTTTATGGAGCAGAAGCAGTCCTCCCCAGCGACATCCGCCACGACTCACCTCGCGTGGTGGCTTATGTTGAGATGGATAATGAACAGGCGCGTCAAGATGCTCTTGACTTGTTGGATGAACAGCGTGATGTGGCAGCAGCCCGTTCAGCGATTTACCAACAAGACCTGCGCCGTTATCATAGCCGCCGGGTCAAATCCGGGTCTTCCAGGAAGGCGACCTTGTGCTCCGGCCCATCTAGGATCAAACAGATGCACACAAATTATCCCCACCTTGGGAAGGGCCCTTTGTGGTCAGCAAGAACTTGCACAACGGGTCATATTACCTCATTGACATTCGGGAGCACAAAGATTCACGTAAGTCTGAGGAAGAGACCCGTCGGCCGTGGAACATAGCTCAGCTTCGGCCTTACTACACTTGAGCTACCGGCTCTCGTGGTGTACATATTTATCTCAGCCATGTATATATTATGATAATCAATAAAGCAGGACCTCTGTCCTTTTTTCTCCTCCAAATATGCGTGTGTTGTTTTTATTGCAAGATTACATGCTGACTCAAAGGAGGATCCGGCTTATGATCATATTCGAATCTAGCCGTAAGCGGTAAAGTCACTTGGGGGCTTCCTGTTCAAACATGGGTCGTATCCGAACCAAAGAGAACATAGCTGTCGATACCCATTTGATTGGCAAAGTGCCGAGCTCATTGGGAGGTTGCCTTTGGTCATATTTGAACCATAGTTTAACCCCTCTGAGAACCGACGTGGATCGTATTCGAATCAGCGTCGTTAAACAATTTTAAGAATCACTTGGGGGCTTCCTGTTCAAACATGGGTCGCATTCGAACCAAAGAGAACATAGCTGTCGGTACCCTCTTGATTGGCATCGCCACACCCACTGGGGGCTGTATGATCGTATCCGAATCTTGGCTTAACCCCTTTGGGCCGGGTCTCTGGTCGTATTCGAACCGGAAGCCCCTAAGTTTTTCTGCTTTTTCACAAGTTTACTCTGAGGTATACATGACCGGGTCTCACTTGCCGGCTTAACTTTGGTTTACAGTGTTAGTTGCATGTCATGGGTGTCATCAAGGCAAGTAAATCAGAGTTAAGGTGTCAACCTTACTACCCGGATTATTTAAACCGTAAGTATACCTACATGCCGTTAAGGGTGATTGTTACGGCTATGTTCAGAGTATAATTAAGGACCAGTCTTTTTTGATTCATATTCCGGGTTATCTATCTCAAACACCTAATTCTCAGGGCGGTAAGCCGCCTCGAGACTTGTGATTTGCCTTTCTATGCAGATACTTAAAGGCACCTTTTGAGGTTGAGAAAAACAAAGGGATGATTATGACCCGGAGAAACATCAAAGAGACAAATTCAAAGGGTTTTCGCATTCAAAACGTGCACGATGGCACGGCAGAGATAAACTGTTGCACCTACTCTATTACAATAGCTCTTCAAGTCTAAAAGGTGGAACAATGTTTGATAACCCGCCAGCTAAATTATGATGCCCGCTGGGTTGAAGTCCCCGGCTCATTCCTGTCTTCTCCTCCGGCTGATCCTAAGACCTCAAAGTGGATGATTTCCAGTCGATGCCGCTGAGAGCTTCGAACTGGGCTTCTTCGTCAATTAACCCGGCCGGGTCAATCTCCGGGGCGAAGGTGTGCTGACGAGCCGGAGGGATCAGATTGAGAGCTTCATAGCGAGGGGTTGGAATCCTCTGATTCTCCGCATCATAACCCGGCTGGTACTTGGTTAAGTCGGTGTCGTTCCCGAGGAGGGTGGCCACCGGGCGTACAGCCTTCACACACGCCGCGAAGTCCTTCTGGTCGAAGGCTGAGCCGTCTTCCTTCAGGCTTGGGTAACCCAGGGCGATGTCTGCCGGGTCTAGCTCCGGCAGGAATGCTTTGGCCCGGCTCAGCGCGGCGATTGCTCCGGCTCTCGCGGAGGCCCGTCGTAGCTCCTGGATCCGTTGCGGCAGAACAGCGAGCCGGCGCAGGACTTCGGCAAGATGAGTTGGCACCTCGTTGGATAGGGCCACCACAGCTAAGGCACGCTGTGACCCGGTGTAGAGCTGTTCCACCAGGGTGTACACGGCCTTTAACTTGGTGACCACACTCTGGTTGAGGTTGGCACTCCTGGGACCTGGTTAACAGACTCAGATAAGCCGGTGACAAGGATGAATCATGACATATATAAACTTGATGAAAGCCGGTGAGGCGACTTACCAAGGATAGCAGCTACCATTTGGGAAACCTGGCGCTTTAGGCCAGAGAGCTCGGCGGTCTTCTCAGCGAGAGTCTTCTCCGCCTGTTCCGCCCGGGTCACCAGCGCGGCCTTCTCTTCGACCCAGGCTTTTCTCTCAGCATCAAACTCGGTCTTCAGTTTTTCTTGAGTGGCGATGCTGGATACAAACTTGGCGTTTGCCTTCCGGGTCTCCATCTCCTGCATCTTCAGCCGGCTCTTGAGATTCGCAAGATCCGCCTCTAATTTCTTGCCAACAGCCTGCATATATTTCCGGGTTAATTAACAGTCATTGTATAAGTCCCAAGCGTTTTCCAAGCAAAGACACTTGGCACTTGGGGGCTAATGCATATTGAACGTATCTATCTACATACTGCCGGCTCAGTTGAGTAAGCCGGAACCTAAGTCTACAACGTATTCAAGCAGAAGTCGTCGACTTGGGGGCTAGCATGGCAAAGGTAACTACGCAGTAAAGTAAGAAGACAGCAGAAGGATACCTCCGATTTTTGTTGGATCTGGTTGACCATGGCAACCTCGGCGTCCCGGCTCTTGTGTACTTGGCTGATGTAGCCAGAGACGAGCTCTCCAATACTCAAGTCGGTGTAGCCGGAGAGGTCCAGGTTCACCCGGTGGGGCTGCAGCAACTCCCCCTTCGCGGAGCATTTGGCCAAAGCGGTCGGTCTCCCCGGCTCAACGAATTTCGTCCGGGTGATTACCACATCCGGGTCATCTGCTGGTGGAGCTGAGCCGGAGGCCTCCGGGTTAACCGAAGCTTCGGTTGTTGCCTTGGTAGTCAGGGCAGGGGCCTCAGGCGCCGTGTCCATTGGAGTGGTGGCTTCGGGGGCGGAGGCATCTGGAGGCTCTTGAGCCGTCGCCTCCGGGTCAGGTAAGTCTGGCACTCCGGCTGACCTGGTCTTCTTCGCTCTTTTGGTGAGCTTTGCCTGGGCGCTGAAAAGACAGAAGTGTTAGGCACACAAAGAGTAAGTACAGACAAAGATAATGTAAGAAGATTGTTGTTACCCGGGCGCAGTCTTGAAGGCCGGCAGATTTGACTGCATGGAGTCACCCGAAGAGGGGGAGGTCTCCTGATAATTGGAGTCAGAAGAGTTGAGTGGCTGACGGATAACACCCGCCAACGGATGAAAAGGGTACAAGTGAGAAAAAACCTCAGTGCGACGCTTCCTTGTTGCGTCGGGTAACCCGGCGGAGAGGTCGGTGTCCTTGCGGGCCCGGGTGTGACGCCGGCTTTCGTGAACCTGCTGCTTCAAAAGAAATTGAGGGTCTTGATGAGCTAAAGGATGTGAAAAGCTTACTTTCCGGGTTACCCTTCGGACTTTCAGCTATGGCAAGGGCTCCGAGCCGGAGGAAAGTGATGTTACCTCTTCAACCACCGGGTTACTGGCGCCGGTGTCATCCTATCAATGAGCAAAGTGTTGATAAGGCGGAAAGCAACAAACAACAAATATAGCAAGAATTTAAAGGTTTAAGGGTTACCTCTGACTCGGAGCTGTCGCTTAATTGCATTAGCTCCGAAGCAGTGGGTCGGCTTCCCTTTTTACGAGGGGCGGCTTTCTTGGCGGCTTTCTTCGCCTTCCTGGCCTTCTTGGCCGCTTCATGGTCATATTTGACCCGCCAGAACTTATCATCAGCCTGAAAGATACAATGATTGATTCTTAAAACGGTTCAGATAAAGGTTATATACAGACAAAGATAAAAGTTAAAGTCAGCGGCTTACCGCTGGGGCTGGATTGGTCTTGCAGAAGGGGGCTAACCCGGTTCTTCCGCAATCTGCCAGGCTCTCGTTTAGAAGAGCCTTGGTCTCTTCCTCTGCAACGTCTTCTGGAAGATCATTGCGACTGTGCCTCTGCGGGTCATCCTTTCGCCCGGTGTACTCACACATTAAGCCGGGGCGGCGGCTCAATGGGATCACCCGCCATGAGATCCAGACCCGGACCAGGTCAATTCCGTTCAGACCGTTGCCTAGCAGGGCCTTGATCTTATTGATAGTTGGAAGCAGAGGCTGGCGTTCCGCTGCAGTCAGTTTGTCCGACAGCGGATGAGTCGGCTCTAGACGTGTTGGGCGAAAGCCGGGCAGCGGGTTCTCGTCAGCCGGGGACGTATCTTGGCAGTAGAACCAAGTCATATTCCAGTCCTTGGGGTGGCTCGGCGGCTCTGCGTAAGGGAAAAGACAGTCCCTACGCCGCTGGATGGAGATGCCGCCTAACTCCAGACTTGGCCCGTTGGCACACTCATTTTGGCGGTTTAAGTAGAACAGCTCTCTGAAGAGCAGCAGACTCGGCTCTTCTCCAAGGTACACTTCGCAAAAGACTTGGAAGTTACAGATGTTGGATACGGAGTTGGGTCCTATATCCTGAGGCCGTAGGTCAAAGAAGTTGAGCACGTCCCTGAAAAACTTTGAGCCGGGCGGTGCGAAGCCCCGGCTCATATGGTCTGCGAAGATCACTACCTCCCCGTCCCTTGGCTGTGGTCTCTCTTCCGACGGGTCAGGGGCGCGGTAGGACATGATTTCCTTCTTAGGTAAATATCCGGACTTAACAAAATTGGCCAGGGTCTCGTCGGTGACGTTGGATCTCATCCAGTTGCAAGTGATGGGAGCCTTGGGAGGCATGGTGAAAGTTGGTGGTCTATGATAAAGAGAAAAAGTGTCCGGGTTAATTATAAGCCGGAGATCTATCGTTCAAGCTAAGATGGCGGCTTATGAAGGGGACTAATGATATATACTCAGGTACAGTGGATTATTTAAGCCGCAGGGGCATTCAAGACAAGATTGATTGTTTACGGCTTTATCACAGTTAAGCCGGGGGATTCTATAAGGCATGGTTCTCTTTAAAACCGGAGGATTCTACAACGCGTGGGTTTTCTAACCCGGAATCGTAAGCCGCCAAGATTCAATGGTTGCAGTTTTTACTAAGTGTGGTAAAACAGGTTTCACATATGGCAGTAACTTTGTTGGATCAAAATGGTCAGGTGAAATGAAAACTTTCTAGACCTAGAAACAGACGAGCGGATATTCTAGAGCTCGAACGAAGCATTTATACAATGGAAGGAGATCTACTGATACTTGAAATGAGGCTTAAACAACTACCGCACTAGTTTTATGCAAGGTTAAAGATCAACCAAGTACAGTGGCTATGAGAACTACTGAAGCCTGCGGACAATGGCGAAGAACACGGATGAACTGTTCGAACCCTACGGTAGATCTATCTGACAGGACAAAGGAGACTCACCGGAGTTGGAGAAGAGCGGAAGTCGCCGCCGTGTATCTGGTCCGAATCAGGGTGATGCAGCGGCCAGGTTGATGAAGACCAGGGGCGCGACGGCGGCGGCAGTGGCAGAGCTCGGGCAGAGGAGCGACAGCGCGAGGAGGAAGAAGAGAGCGTGAGAAGAACCCGTTGGGCCAGCCTATTTATAAGGCAAGGTCATAAATGGGCGCGAGATTTAAGGAGACCACGGCGTGGTTATCTCCCCCCCACGACGCCTCGATTTTCGGAATGACAGTAAAGCAAAGATCCGTTGCGGATCTGGCGGAGTAAAAAACGGATTTAATGGAGGATGACGTCATGGCGGATTATCCGGAGTCCAAAGGATGACGTCACTCCGGGTTATGGCCTGCACATAAATGGTAAGCCGGAGATTTTTTCTGTCAGAAGAGTCGAAGATTGACATGAGCCGGCTCAAATCAATCTGGGGCCTAATGTTGAGGATATAGACCTTAGAGTCACCCGCCAGGAGGGGCCGGGTTACTCGTACGGTCGTTGCCAGAAGCCCGGAGCCAAGTTTCAAGACGATGGGTCAGAGATGGGCTGAGAACCGGATATGGCTTAAGGCTCGTAGTTACAATCATTACTATAGCAAAACTTGTAGCGTAAGGCAAGTATAGCTTAGAGTCCGAGCCGGACACTCTTATGAGCCGGCCGGGACTCTGAGGGCTGCTGGGCGTCAGCCTCCTTATATAAAGGGACGACCCGGCAGCGGTTTAAGGGCGACAACAATCTCATCGAGAGCCGGGCATAGCAGTTTAGCTCCCTGGTGATCGTAACCCTAATCAATATCACCTCAAACTGGACGTAGGCTTTTACCTTCACCGTAAGGGGCCGAACCAGTATAAACCCTCGTGTTCCTTGTCCCACATTAACCCCTTCAAGCTTCCTAGTTGCGATGGCTCCACGACTAAGTCCTAGCTCAAGGACATCTGCCGTGACAATTCCACGACAGTTGGCGCCCACCGTGGGGCCAGCGCACGGTGGATTTGAGTTCTTGAAGGGCAGCTTCGAAGGGCTCAAGGGATACGCTGTGGGCCGGATGACCAAAAGTCGCCGCGGCAAGCTCTACATCGACGACGCGGACTGGGGCCCCGACGGCGGCTCAATTGAGTACGGGTACCGGGTCCCCTTTGGCGGAATTCATGTCTTCATTGGCAAGATTGGTAAGCCGGGCCCCGAGCCGGATCTGTGCGCCGATCTCATCGAAACGGCTCAGCGCGCACGACCTGCCCGGGCCCGGCCTGCCTTAAGGCGCGCCTTTGTGGGATGCATCCATGGAGGGGCCTCTGATCCATCCGGGTCTGGTGATGAGGCGCCCGCCGGCTCTGACGGCGAGTCGGCCACTGATGAGTCAAACTCGTTGTACCAACTTCAAGATGGCAGGCTCATGGGTTGTTCCGATGGCGACAGTATTCCGGACCTTTTTGAGCCGCCAAGTCAGGTTGGAGTTTTTATGGCTGGGGCGCAGCCTGTTCAGAACCCCGCTGCTGGATCGGGAAACCCGGTGCCTTCTCCGGCTCAGGTGCTGATGGATCTCACGGACAAGATGACGGCCCTGTTAACCGCCACGGTTGACCCGGCGGATCAAGCCCAGCATGATGCGGAGGTGGCACAGTTGAAATTGGATCTGATAAAAGCTAAAGAGGATCTTGGAGCAGAAGGAATCAGGCTGGCTGCGGAGCGGGCGTC
This sequence comes from Triticum aestivum, assembly GCF_018294505.1. Taxonomy (NCBI): domain Eukaryota; kingdom Viridiplantae; phylum Streptophyta; class Magnoliopsida; order Poales; family Poaceae; genus Triticum; species Triticum aestivum. Next base: position 387,805,555 of record NC_057805.1, read on the forward strand.
TCTCGATGCCTAGACTCAGCTGATTCAGGCGCAGTCCTTCCAACTCATGATGGATCAGAATGCGGCCAATGAGGTCATGAGAAGGAGGCATCAAAAGGCCCAGTCCCGACTCCCGCCGGTTTACGATCCACGCAACCTCTTCAACACGCCAGGTGCAGGGTCTAGTAACCCGCCAGGGGTCATAGCACCCGGGTCTGGACCCCTTATTCAGCCGCGAGTGATGGGGCCTCCCCAGGTGCCCCCTGCCCTGCCATAGTATGTGCCAATTCCCCCGGGTCATTATAATAACCCGCTGGAGAACATGGTCGCTGCGGTAGCACGGCTGGCGGCCCTACCAGTTGACGGTGACTCTCCGACGGCTATCGAGACCAGCCGGGTCAGGGAACTCCTTCAAACAGCATTGGCGCAGCAAGAGGCATACTCCTACAGCAGGGACAGGATGCACTCGACTCCTCGTCCAGGCCAGAGCCCGAGTTACAGCCGGCACATGGTCTCGGCAACCGGCTCAAGCAACGTCCGACGCCATGACCCGCCCCCTGGCCATGGCCCGGCTCATAATGGAGCCTTTTACGTAGCGGACCAAGCACGGCAAGAGGCAGAGCAAGTGCCTCAATTGACGGCTTACCTGACCCCCCCGGCTTACCCGACGACTTCCGTTGATGTGGGTATCCCTACCAGGACCGGGGGTGTTCCTTGTTTAGTGCCAGCTATCCGTAATGAACGTCTGCCTAAGGACTTCAAGGGCCCTAGGAAGGTGCCTAACTATAAAGCTGACTTACAACCCGCGGCCTGGATCGAGAGTTATGAGATGGCTATGGAGCTACTGGAGGTCAGTGAGGCGGCCATGGCCAAGTATTTCACCATGATGTTAGATGGAACTGCCCATACGTGGTTGAAAGGGCTACCACCGAATTCCATTGGGTCTTGGGCTGAGCTGAAAGCCCGGTTCATCCAAAACTTCAAAGATACCTGTAGGCAGTCTATGTCAATTGTGGATCTGACCAACTGTAAGCAGCAGGAGGGTGAATCCACGACCCATTGGGTTCGCCGGGTCAAGGAGATCATACATTCATCGGATAAGATGGATGCCGGCTCTGCAGTCTTAATGTTGGAACAAAACTGTCGCTTTGTGCCCCTAAAGATGAAACTTGTGCGGCTTAAACGTGACTACATTGATATGGGTACACTAATGGCGGCTCTTGTCAAGTACGCCGATTCCGATGGTACCAAGGATCCCCCTTCAGATGATGAAAGGACAGGGAAGGGAAAGAAGAACGGCAATGGCAAGGGTCCTCAGTTTAACCCGGGGAACCAAGGAGGAGGCAAGCGCAAGGCCGATGGCAGCCTAGAGTTCGTAGCCAACGCGAGCTCCCAAGGTAACAACCAGCGACGCAAGGGGAGGCCCCCTCCCCGAGGCGCCGGGTCAGGACCTTCTCTGGAGTAGCTGTTGAATGAACCTTGTCCGAGACACGGCTCTAGAGAGAAGCCAGCGACTCATCTGTGGAAGGATTGTGCAATCATGAAGGCCTTTAAAAACTACAATGGCCCGGGTGGCGGCTCAGGCGCCGGCGGCTTTCATGGCCCGGGGGGCGGCTCAAATTCTGGCCCTCAGGGCGGTCAAGGGGGCTTTAATCAACAGTTTGGCCAGGGTCATCAACAGCAGCAGGGGGGTTATCAGACCAATCCAAAGCAGCTTAGCGGTGGACAGTATCATGTGTTTACCAGTAGTTTGTGCAAACGAGATCAGAAGCTTCACAAGAGGGCTGTGAATGCTGTTGAGCCGGCAGTTCCACGCTACTTGCGGTGGTCTGAGCAGCCTATAGTGTGGAGTAGGGAGGATCACCCTCCCCGGGTGGATAACCTTAGTGGTGGCTCCTCAGGTGGGAGGCTATAAGTTCACAAAGGTTCTCATGGATGGAGGCAGCAGCATAAATATCCTCTATTATGAGACTTTTCGCCGTATGGGGTTGGTTGATAAGAACCTCAGCCAGTCAAACACTATCTTCCATGGTGTGGTACCTGGTAAGTCAGCTTATCCAGTCGACAAGATCGAATTGGAAGTGGCTTTTGGTGATGAGAACAACTACAGGGTGGAGAAGTTGACCTTTGAGGTGGTCAAGATAAGAAGTCCATACCATGCTATATTTGGACGGCCGGCTTACGCCAAGTTCATGGCACGGCCGTGTTATGTGTACTTACAGCTCAAAATGCCAGGTCACAACGGGACTATTACGGTTCACGGCAGCCGGAAAGTGGCTCTAGAGTGCGAGGAAGGCGACGCGGCTTATGCAGAGTCTGTTTGTGCTACAGAGGAGTTGAAGTTTTACAAAGACAATGTTGACCCAACAGATATGACCTCTCTGAAAAGGCCAACCACGGAGAATGAACCGGCAATGAAATTTAAATCAGCTGACGAGACTAAACTTGTTGATTTTGTTCCAGGTGACTCGTCTCAGCAGTTTAGCATCAGTGCAAATCTGGACCCGAAATAGGAAAGCGCGCTCATCGAGTTCATCCGTGAGAATAGGGACATCTTCGCGTGGAAACCCTCTGACATGCCAGGTGTACCTAGAGAACTCGCTGAGCACACTCTCAATGTTGATCCAAAATTTAAGCCGGTCAGACAGTTCCTTCGGCGGTTTAATGAAGAGAGGCAAAAAGCTATTGGTGAAGAAGTGGCCCGGCTCTTGGCGGCCGGGTTTATCGTTGAAGTCTTTCACCCAGAGTGGTTGGCTAACCCGGTGCTCGTGCTCAAGAAGAACGGCACCTGGCGGATGTGTGTGGACTACACGGACTTGAACAAGGCGTGTCCGGCTGATCCTTTTGCCCTCCCCCGTATTGATCAAATCATTGATGCTACGGAAGGTTGCGCACGCTTAAGTTTCTTGGATGCTTATTCCGGGTATCATCAGATTAAGATGGCAGTTAAGGACCAGGAGAAGACGGCATTTATCACCCCTTTTGGAGCCTTCTGCTATGTGTCTATGCCCTTTGGACTCAAGTGTGCACAGGCGACTTACCAGCCTTGTGTACAGAATTGTCTTCATAAACAGATCGGGCGCAATGTTCACGCTTACGTGGATGATATTGTGGTTAAATCCATCAAAGAGGAAACCCTGATAGATGATTTAAGGGAAACCTTTGATAATCTCCGGGTCTATAAAATGATGCTTAACCCGGCCAAGTGTGTTTTTGGTGTTCCTGCAGGCAAACTATTGGGCTTTTTGGTTTCTGACAGAGGTATTGAGGCTAACCCGGAGAAGATCAAGGCCATCACCTCCCTGGCTAAGCCGGCGTGTATAAATGACGTTCAGCGTTTGGCGGGTCGCATCGCTGCTTTAAGCCAGTTCATAAGCCGTTTGGGTGAGAAGGCCATGCCCTTATATCAGTTGATGAAGAAAACTGATAACTTCGTCTGGAATGATGCAGCCAATACCGCTTTTGAGGATTTGAAGAGGCAGCTGGCCGAGCCCCCAGTCCTTGCTGCTCCGGTTGACAAGGAGCCCTTACTACTGTACGTGGCGGCAAATGCACGAGCTGTCAGTGTGGCTATTGTGGTGGAGCGCAAGGAGCAGGGCAAGGAGCATCCGGTTCAGCGGCCGGTTTATTATGTCGGCGAAGTACTCATTGAGTCCAAGCAACGGTACCCGCATTGGCAGAAGCTAGTGTACGGTGTGTTTATGGCAAGCCGGAAACTTAAGCATTATTTTCAGGGTCATCCCATCACTGTGGTTAGTTCTGCCCCTCTTGGTGATATTATTCAAAACAGAGAGGCCACAGGGAGAATTGCTAAGTGGGCTATAGAACTTGGACCTCATGGCCTCAAATATGTGCCACGCACTGCTGTTAAATCTCAGGCTTTGGTGGATTTCATCAATGATTGGACAGAGTCACAAGTGCCCGAGCAAAAGCCGGATAACACTTATTGGACTATTCACTTTGATGGGTCCAGGCAGCTGGAGGGCTCGGGGGCTGGCGTTGTATTGGCTTCCCCTAAAGGTGACAAGTTCCATTATGTGCTACAGTTGATGTTTCCTTGCACTAACAATGCGGCTGAATATGAGGCTTTACTCCACGGTCTTCGGGTGGTTAAGGAGATGAGCTTAAGCCGGGTAAGGTGCTTTGGTGACTCAGACCTGGTGGCTCAACAAGTATCAGGCACGTGGGATTCTAAGGATCCTCTCATGGCGGCTTATCTCCGCGAGGTCGATGCCATTGCTGGGCACTTTCAGGGATACCAAGTGGAGCACATTGATCGCAGGAAGAACGAGGCGGCTGATGCTCTGAGCCGGCTAGGCTCTCAGCGAAAGCCGGTGCCGCCTAACACTTTCCTGGACGTCCTGTATAACCCTTCGGTTAAGTTGCCTACAGAGGAAGACTTGGCTATCCCTGACCCGGAGGCACGACTAGTGGCGGCTCTTCATGTCATACCAGACTGGACAATGCCATATCTGGCTTATATAACCCGGGGAGAGTTGCCTGAGGACGAAACTTTGGCCAGGCAAATAACCCGGCGGGCTAAGTCAATGATTGTCATCGACGGCGAGTTGCATCATCGCAGTGTTTCAGGGGCATTTCAGCGTTGTATCTCCCCTGAGGAAGGTCAAGAGATCTTGCGCGAGATCCATCAAGGGGATTGTGGCCATCATGCCGGCTCAAAATCCCTTATGGCCAAGGCTTTCCGTCATGGTTTTTATTGGCTGACGGCTCATGCTGATGCGGAGGACTTGGTCAGTAAGTGTGATGGTTGCCAAAGGTTCTCACGACGGGCTCACGTGCCGGCTCAGGAATTGAGGATGATCCCAATCACTTGGCCTTTTGCGGTCTGGGGGCTTGATATGGTTGGGCCTTTTAAACGGTCCAAGGATAAGAAGACCCACCTCTTGGTGGCAGTTGACAAATTCACGAAGTGGGTGGAAGCTGAGCCAGTTAGCAAGTGCGATGCAGCCACGGCGGTTCAATTTATGAAAAAGGTGATTTTCCGCTTTGGCTTTCCGCACAGCATTATAACTGACAATGGCACCAATCTTTCCAAAGGCGCCATGGAAGAGTTTTGTCAACGAGAGCATATCCGACTTGATGTTTCTTCAGTGGCTCATCCTCAATCCAATGGTCAAGGAGAGAGAGCTAATCAGGAGATTCTGAAGGGCATCAAGCCCCGGCTTTTGGTCCCTTTGCAACGGACGCCGGGTTGTTGGGTGGAGGAGTTGCCCTCCGTCTTATGGAGCATCAATACTAATCCTAACAGATCTACAGGCTTCACACCTTTCTTCATGGTTTATGGAGCAGAAGCAGTCCTCCCCAGCGACATCCGCCACGACTCACCTCGCGTGGCGGCTTATGTTGAGATGGATAATGAACAGGCGCGTCAAGATGCTCTTGACTTGTTGGATGAACAGCGTGATGTGGCAGCAGCCCGTTCAGCGATTTACCAACAAGACCTGCGCCGTTATCATAGCCGCCGGGTCAAATCCCGGGTCTTCCAGGAAGGCGACCTTGTGCTCCGGCTGATCTAGGATCAAACAGATGCACACAAATTATCCCCACCTTGGGAAGGGCCCTTTGTGGTCAGCAAGAACTTGCACAACGGGTCATATTACCTCATTGACATTCGGGAGCACAAAGATTCACGTAAGTCTGAGGAAGAGACCCGTCGGCCGTGGAACATAGCTCAGCTTCGGCCTTACTACACTTGAGCTACCGGCTCTCGTGGTGTACATATTTATCTCAGCCATGTATATATTAGATAAGCAATAAAGCAGGACCTCTGTCCTTTTTTCTCCTCCAAATATGCGTGTGTTGTTTTTATTGCAAGATTACATGCTGACTCAAAGGAGGATCCGGCTTATGATCGTATTCGAATCTAGCCGTAAGCGGTAAAGTCACTTGGGGGCTTCCTGTTCAAACATGGGTCGTATCCGAACCAAAGAGAACATAGCTGTCGATACCCATTTGATTGGCAAAGTGCCGAGCTCATTGGGAGGTTGCCTTTGGTCATATTTGAACCATAGTTTAACCCCTCTGAGAACCGACGTGGATCGTATTCGAATCAGCGTCGTTAAACAATTTTAAGAATCACTTGGGGGCTTCCTGTTCAAACATGGGTCGCATTCGAACCAAAGAGAACATAGCTGTCGGTACCCTCTTGATTGGCATCGCCACACCCACTGGGGGCTGTATGATCGTATCCGAATCTTGGCTTAACCCCTTTGGGCCGGGTCTCAGGTCGTATTCGAACCGGAAGCCCCTAAGTTTTTCTGCTTTTTCACAAGTTTACTCTGAGGTATACATGACCGGGTCTCACTTGCCGGCTTAACTTTGGTTTACAGTGTTAGTTGCATGTCATGGGTGTCATCAAGGCAAGTAAATCAGAGTTAAGGTGTCAACCTTACTACCCGGATTATTTAAACCGGAAGTATACCTACATGCCGTTAAGGGTGATTGTTACGGCTATGTTCAGAGTATAATTAAGGACCAGTCTTTTTTGATTCATATTCCGGGTTATCTATCTCAAACACCTAATTCTCAGGGCGGTAAGCCGCCTCGAGACTTGTGATTTGCCTTTCTATGCAGATACTTAAAGGCACCTTTTGAGGTTGAGAAAAACAAAGGGATGATTATGACCCGGAGAAACATCAAAGAGACAAATTCAAAGGGTTTTCGCATTCAAAACATGCACGATGGCACGGCAGAGATAAACTGTTGCACCTACTCTATTACAATAGCTCTTCAAGTCTAAAAGGTGGAACAATGTTTGATAACCCGCCAGCTAAATTATGATGCCCGCTGGGTTGAAGTCCCCGGCTCATTCCTGTCTTCTCCTCCGGCTGATCCTAAGACCTCAAAAGTGGATGATTTCCAGTCGATGCCGCTGAGAGCTTCGAACTGGGCTTCTTCGTCAATTAACCCGGCCGGGTCAATCTCCGGGGCGAAGGTGTGCTGACGAGCCGGAGGGATCAGATTGAGAGCTTCATAGCGAGGGGTTGGAATCCTCTGATTCTCCGCATCATAACCCGGCTGGTACTTGGTTAAGTCGGTGTCGTTCCCGAGGAGGGTGGCCACCGGGCGTACAGCCTTCACACACGCCGCGAAGTCCTTCTGGTCGAAGGCTGAGCCGTCTTCCTTCAGGCTTGGGTAACCCAGGGCGATGTCTGCCGGGTCTAGCTCCGGCAGGAATGCTTTGGCCCGGCTCAGCGCGGCGATTGCTCCGGCTCTCGCGGAGGCCCGTCGTAGCTCCTGGATCCGTTGCGGCAGAACAGCGAGCCGGCGCAGGACTTCGGCAAGATGAGTTGGCACCTCGTTGGATAGGGCCACCACAGCTAAGGCACGCTGTGACCCGGTGTAGAGCTGTTCCACCAGGGTGTACACGGCCTTTAACTTGGTGACCACACTCTGGTTGAGGTTGGCACTCCTGGGACCTGGTTAACAGACTCAGATAAGCCGGTGACAAGGATGAATCATGACATATATAAACTTGATGAAAGCCGGTGAGGCGACTTACCAAGGATAGCAGCTACCATTTGGGAAACCTGGCGCTTTAGGCCAGAGAGCTCGGCGGTCTTCTCAGCGAGAGTCTTCTCCGCCTGTTCCGCCCGGGTCACCAGCGCGGCCTTCTCTTCGACCCAGGCTTTTCTCTCAGCATCAAACTCGGTCTTCAGTTTTTCTTGAGTGGCGATGCTGGATACAAACTTGGCGTTTGCCTTCCGGGTCTCCATCTCCTGCATCTTCAGCCGGCTCTTGAGATTCGCAAGATCCGCCTCTAATTTCTTGCCAACAGCCTGCATATATTTCCGGGTTAATTAACAGTCATTGTATAAGTCCCAAGCGTTTTCCAAGCAAAGACACTTGGCACTTGGGGGCTAATGCATATTGAACGTATCTATCTACATACTGCCGGCTCAGTTGAGTAAGCCGGAACCTAAGTCTACAACGTATTCAAGCAGAAGTCGTCGACTTGGGGGCTAGCATGGCAAAGGTAACTACGCAGTAAAGTAAGAAGACAGCAGAAGGATACCTCCGATTTTTGTTGGATCTGGTTGACCATGGCAACCTCGGCGTCCCGGCTCTTGTGTACTTGGCTGATGTAGCCAGAGACGAGCTCTCCAATACTCAAGTCGGTGTAGCCGGAGAGGTCCAGGTTCACCCGGTGGGGCTGCAGCAACTCCCCCTTCGCGGAGCATTTGGCCAAAGCGGTCGGTCTCCCCGGCTCAACGAATTTCGTCCGGGTGATTACCACATCCGGGTCATCTGCTGGTGGAGCTGAGCCGGAGGCCTCCGGATTAACCGAAGCTTCGGTTGTTGCCTTGGTAGTCAGGGCAGGGGCCTCAGGCGCCGTGTCCATTGGAGTGGTGGCTTCGGGGGCGGAGGCATCTGGAGGCTCTTGAGCCGTCGCCTCCGGGTCAGGTAAGTCTGGCACTCCGGCTGACCTGGTCTTCTTCGCTCTTTTGGTGAGCTTTGCCTGGGCGCTGAAAAGACAGAAGTGTTAGGCACACAAAGAGTAAGTACAGACAAAGATAATGTAAGAAGATTGTTGTTACCCGGGCGCAGTCTTGAAGGCCGGTAGATTTGAATGCATGGAGTCACCCGAAGAGGGGGAGGTCTCCTGATAATTGGAGTCAGAAGAGTTGAGTGGCTGACGGATAACACCCGCCAACGGATGAAAAGGGTACAAGTGAGAAAAAACCTCAGTGCGACGCTTCCTTGTTGCGTCGGGTAACCCGGCGGAGAGGTCGGTGTCCTTGCGGGCCCGGGTGTGACGCCGGCTTTCGTGAACCTGCTGCTTCAAAAGAAATTGAGGGTCTTGATGAGCTAAAGGATGTGAAAAGCTTACTTTCCGGGTTACCCTTCGGACTTTCAGCTGTGGCAAGGGCTCCGAGCCGGAGGAAAGTGATGTTACCTCTTCAACCACCGGGTTACTGGCGCCGGTGTCATCCTATCAATGAGCAAAGTGTTGATAAGGCGGACAGCAACAAACAACAAATATAGCAAGAATTTAAAGGTTTAAGGGTTACCTCTGACTCGGAGCTGTCGCTTAATTGCATTAGCTCCGAAGCAGTGGGTCGGCTTCCCTTTTTATGAGGGGCGGCTTTCTTGGCGGCTTTCTTCGCCTTCCTGGCCTTCTTGGCCGCTTCATGGTCATATTTGACCCGCCAGAACTTATCATCAGCCTGAAAGATACAATGATTGATTCTTAAAACGGTTCAGATAAAGGTTATATATAGACGAAGATAAAAGTTAAAGTCAGCGGCTTACCGCTGGGGCTGGATTGGTCTTGCGGAAGGGGGCTAACCCGGTTCTTCCGCAATCTGCCAGGCTCTCGTTTAGAAGAGCCTTGGTCTCTTCTTCTGCAACGTCTTCTGGAAGATCATTGCGACTGTGCCTCTGCGGGTCATCCTTTCGCCCGGTGTACTCACACATTAAGCCGGGGCGGCGGCTCAATGGGATCACCCGCCATGAGATCCAGACCCGGACCAGGTCAATTCCGTTCAGACCGTTGCCTAGCAGGGCCTTGATCTTATTGATAGTTGGAAGCAGAGGCTGGCGTTCCGCTGCAGTCAGTTTGTCCGACAGCGGATGAGTCGGCTCTAGACGTGTTGGGCGAAAGCCGGGCAGCGGGTTCTCGTCAGCCGGGGACGTATCTTGGCAGTAGAACCAAGTCATATTTCAGTCCTTGGGGTGGCTCGGCGGCTCTGCGTAAGGGAAAAGACAGTCCCTACGCCGCTGGATGGAGATGCCGCCTAACTCCAGACTTGGCCCGTTGGCACACTCATTTTGGCGGTTTAAGTAGAACAACTCTCTGAAAAGCAGCAAACTGGGCTCTTCTCCAAGGTACACTTCGCAAAAGACTTGGAAGTTACAGATGTTGGATACGGAGTTGGGTCCTATATCCTGAGGCCGTAGGTCAAAGAAGTTGAGCACGTCCCTGAAAAACTTTGAGCCGGGTGGTGCGAAGCCCCGACTCATATGGTCTGCGAAGATCACTTCCTCCCCGTCCCTTGGCTGTGGTCTCTCTTCCGACGGGTCAGGGGCGCGGTAGGACATGATTTCCTTCTTAGGTAAATATCCGGACTTAACAAAATTGGCCAGGGTCTCGTCGGTGACGTTGGATCTCATCCAGTTGCAAGTGATGGGAGCCTTGGGAGGCATGGTGAAAGTTGGTGGTCTATGATAAAGAGAAAAAGTGTCCGGGTTAATTATAAGCCGGAGATCTATCGATCAAGCTAAGATGGCGGCTTATGAAGGGGGCTAATGATATATACTCAGGTACAGTGGATTATTTAAGCCGCAGGGGCATTCAAGACAAGATTGATTGTTTACGGCTTTATCACAGTTAAGCCGGGGGATTCTATAAGGCATGGTTCTCTTTAAAACCGGAGGATTCTACAACGCGTGGGTTTTTTAACCCGGAATCGTAAGCCGCCAAGATTCAATGGTTGCTGTTTTTACTAAGTGTGGTAAAATAGGTTTCACATATGGCAGTAACTTTGTTGGATCAAAATGGTCAGGTGAAATGAAAACTTTCTAGACCTAGAAACAGACGAGCGGATATTCTAGAGCTCGAACGAAGCATTTATGCAATGGAAGGAGTTCTACTGATACTTGAAATGAGGCTTAAACAACTACCGCACTAGTTTTATGCAAGGTTAAAGATCAACCAAGTACAGTGGCTATGAGAACTACTGAAGCCTGCGGACAATGGCGAAGAACACGGATGAGCTGTTCGAACCCTACGGTAGATCTATCTGACAGGACAAAGGAGACTCACCGGAGTTGGAGAAGAGCGGAAGTCGCCGCCGTGTATCTGGTCCGAATCAGGGTGATGCAGCGGCCGGGTTGATGAAGACCAGGGGCGCGACGGCGGCGGCAGTGGCAGAGCTCGGGCAGAGGAGCGACGGCGCGAGGAGGAAGAAGAGAGCGTGAGAAGAACCCGTTGGGCTGGCCTATTTATAAGGCAAGGTCATAAATGGGCGCGAGATTTAAGGACCCCACGGCGTGGTTATCTCCCCCCCACGACGCCTCGATTTTCGGAATGACAGTAAAGCAAAGATCCGTTGCGGATCTAACGAAGTAAAAAACGGATTTAATGGAGGATGATGTCATGGCGGATTATCCGGAGTCCAGAGGATGACGTCACTCCGGGTTATGGCCTTCACATAAATGGTAAGCCGGAGATTTTTTCTGTCAGAAGAGTCGAAGATTGACATGAGCCGGCTCAAATCAATCTGGGGCCTAATGTTGAGGATATAGACCTTAGAGTCACCCGCCAGGAGGGGCCGGGTTACTCGTACGGTCGTTGCCAGAAGCCCGGAGCCAAGTTTCAAGACGATGGGTCAGAGATGGGCTGAGAACCGGATATGGCTTAAGGCTCGTAGTTACAATCATTATTATAGCAAAACTTGTAGCGTAAGGCAAGTATAGCTTAGAGTCCGAGCCGGACACTCTTATGAGCCGGCCGGGACTCTGAGGGCTGCTGGGCGTCAGCCTCCTTATATAAAGGGACGACCCGGCAGCGGTTTAAGGGCGACAACAATCTCATGAGAGCCGGGCATAGCAAGTTTAGCTCCCTGGTGATCGTAACCCTAATCAATACCATCTCAACTGGACGTAGGCTTTTACCTTCACCGTAAGGGGCCGAACCAGTATAAACCCTCGTGTTTCTTGTCCCACATTAACCCCTTCAAGCTTCCTAGTTGCGATGGCTCCACGACTAAGTCCTAGCTCAAGGACATCTGCCGTGACAATTCCACGACAGTTGGCGCCCACCGTGGGGCCAGCGCACGGTGGATTTGAGTTCTTGAAGGGCAGCTTCGAAGGGCTCAAGGGATACGCTGTGGGCCGGATGACCAAAAGTCGCCGCGGCAAGCTCTACATCGACGACGCGGGCTGGGGCCCCGACGGCGGCTCAATTGAGTACGGGTACCGGGTCCCCTTTGGCGGAATTCATGTCTTCATTGGCAAGATTGGTAAGCCGGGCCCCGAGCCAGATCTCTGCGCCGATCTCATCGAAACGGCTCAGCGCGCACGACCCGCCCGGGCCCGGCCTGCCTTAAGGCGCGCCTTTGTGGGATGCATCCATGGATGGCCCTCTGATCCATCCGGGTCTGGTGATGAGGCGGCCGCCGGCTCTGACGGCGAGTCGGCCACTGATGAGTCAAACTCGTTGTACCAACTTCAAGATGGTAGGCTCATGGGTTGTTCCGATGGCGACAGTATTCCGGACCTTTTTGAGCCGCCAAGTCAGGTTGGAGTTTTTATGGCTGGGGCGCAGCCTGTTCAGAACCCCACTGCTGGATCGGGAAACCCGGTGCCTTCTCCGGCTCAGGTGCTGAGGGATCTCACGAACAAGATGACGGCCCTGTTAACCGCCACGGTTGACCCGGCGGATCAAGCCCAGCATGATGCGGAGGTGGCACAATTGAAATTGGAACTGATAAAAGCTAAAGAGGATCTTGCAGCAGAAGGAATCAGGCTGGCTGCGGAGCGGGCGGCTCTCGATGCCTAGACTCAGCTGATTCAGGCGCAGTCCTTCCAACTCACAATGGATTAGAACGCGGCCAATGAGGTCATGAGAAGGAGGCATCAAAAGGCCCAGTCCCGACTCCCGCCGGTTTACGATCCACGCAACCTCTTCAACACGCCAGGTGCAGGGTCTAGTAACCCGCCAGGGGTCATAGCACCCGGGTCTGGACCCCTTATTCAGCCACGAGTGATGGGGCCTCCCCAGGTGCCCCCTGCCCTGCCTTAGTATGTGCCAATACCCCCGGGTCATTATAATAACCCGCTGGAGAACATGGTCGCTGCGGCAGCACGGCTGGCGGCCCTACCAGTTGACGGTGACTCTCCGACGGCTATCGAGACCCGCCGGGTCAGGGAACTCCTTCAAACAGCACTGGCGCAGCAAGAGGCATACTCCTACAGCCGGGACAGGATGCACTCGACTCCTCGTCCAGGCCAGAGCCCGAGTTACAGCCGGCACATGGTCTCGGCAACCGGCTCAAGCAACGTCCGACGCCATGACCCGCCCCCTGGCCATGGCCCGGCTCATAATGGAGCCTTCTACGCAGCGGACCAAGCACGGCAAGAGGCGGAGCAAGCGCCTCAATTGACGGCTTACCAGACCCCCCCGGCTTACCCGAGGACTTCCGTTGATGTGGGTATCCCTACCAGGACCGGGGGTGTTCCTTGTTTAGTGCCAGCTATCCGTAATGAACGTCTGCCTAAGGACTTCAAGGGCCCTAGGAAGGTGCCTAACTATAAAGGTGACTTACAACCCGCGGCCTGGATCGAGAGTTATGAGATAGCTATGGAGCTACTGGAGGTCAGTGAGGCGGCCATGGCCAAGTATTTCACCATGATGTTAGATGGAACTGCCCGTACGTGGTTGAAAGGGCTACCACCGAATTCCATTGGGTCCTGGGCTGAGCTGAAAGCCCGGTTCATCCAAAACTTCAGAGATACCTGTAGGCAGTCTATGTCAATTGTGGATCTGACCAACTGTAAGCAGCAGGAGGGTGAATCCACGACCCATTGGGTTCGCCGGGTCAAGGAGATCATACATTCATCGGATAAGATGGATGCCGGCTCTGCAGTCTTAATGTTGGAACAAAACTGTCGCTTTGTGCCCCTAAAGATGAAACTTGTGCGGCTTAAACGTGACTACACTGATATGGGTACACTAATGGCGGCTCTTGTCAAGTACGCCGATTCCGATGGTACCAAGGATCCCCCTTCAGATGATGAAAGGACAGGGAAGGGAAAGAAGAACGACAATGGCAAGGGTCCTCAGTTTAACCCGGGGAACCAAGGAGGAGGCAAGCGCAAGGCCGATGGCAGCCTAGAGTTCGTAGCCAACGCGAGCTCCCAAGGTAACAACCAGCGACGCAAGGGGAGGCCCCCTCCCCGAGGCGCCGGGTCAGGACCTTCTCTGGAGTAGCTGTTGAATGAACCTTGTCCGAGACACGGCTCTAGAGAGAAGCCAACGACTCATCTGTGGAAGGATTGTGCAATCATGAAGGCCTTTAAAAACTACAATGGCCCGGGTGGCGGCTCAGGCGCCGGCGGCTTTCATGGCCCGGGGGGCGGCTCAAATTCTGGCCCTCCGGGCGGTCAAGGGGGCTTTAATCAACAGTCTGGCCAGGGTCATCAACAGCAGCAGGGGGGTTATCAGACCAATCCAAAGCAGCTTAGCGGTGGACAGTATCATGTGTTTACCACTAGTTTGTGCAAACGAGATCAGAAGCTTCACAAGAGGGCTGTGAATGCTGTTGAGCCGGCAGTTCCACGCTACTTGCGGTGGTCTAAGCAGCCTATAGTGTGGAGTAGGGAGGATCACCCTCCCCGGGTGGATAACCTAGGCCACTTGGCCTTAGTGGTGGCTCCTCAGGTGGGAGGCTATAAGTTCACAAAGGTACTCATGGATGGAGGCAGCAGCATCAATATCCTCTATTATGAGACTTTTCGCCGTATGGGGTTGGTTGATAAGAACCTCAGCCAGTCAAACACTATCTTCCATGGTGTGGTACCTGGTAAGTCGGCTTATCCAGTCGGCAAGATCGAATTGGAAGTGGCTTTTGGTGATGAGAACAACTACAGGGTGGATAAGTTGACCTTTGAGGTGGTCAAGATAAGAAGTCCATACCATGCTATATTTGGACGGCCGGCTTACGCCAAGTTCATGGCACGGCCGTGTTATGTGTACTTACAGCTCAAAATGCCAGGTCACAACGGGACTATTATGGTTCACGGCAGCCGGAAAGTGGCTCTAGAGTGCGAGGAAGGCGACGCGGCTTATGCAGAGTCTGTTTGTGCTACAGAGGAGTTGAAGTTTTACAAAGACAATGTTGACCCAACAGATATGACCTCTCTGAAAAGGCCAACCACGGAGAATGAACCGGCAATGAAATTTAAATCAGCTGACGAGACTAAACTTGTTGATTTTGTTCCAGGTGACTCGTCTCAGCAGTTTAGCATCAGTGCAAATCTGGACCCGAAATAGGAAAGCGCGCTCATCGAGTTCATCCATGAGAATAGGGACATCTTCGCGTGGAAACCCTCTGACATGCTAGGTGTACCTAGAGAACTCGCTGAGCACACTCTCAATGTTGATCCGAAATTTAAGCTGGTCAGACAGTTCCTTCAGCGGTTTAATGAAGAGAGGTGAAAAGCTATTGGTGAAGAAGTGGCCCGGCTCTTGGCGGCCGGGTTTATCGTTGAAGTCTTTCACCCAGAGTGGTTGGCTAACCCGGTGCTCGTGCTCAAGAAGAACGGCACCTGGCGGATGTGTGTGGACTACACGGACTTGAACAAGGCGTGTCCGGCTGATCCTTTTGCCCTCCCCCGTATTGATCAAATCATTGATGCTACGGCAGGTTGCGCACGCTTAAGTTTCTTGGATGCTTATTCCGGGTATCATCAGATTAAGATGGCAGTTAAGGACCAGGAGAAGACGACATTTATCACCCCTTTTGGAGCCTTCTGCTATGTGTCTATGCCCTTTGGACTCAAGTGTGCACAGGCGACTTACCAGCCTTGTGTACAGAATTGTCTTCATAAACAGATCGGGCGCAATGTTCACGCTTGCGTGGATGATATTGTGGTTAAATCCATCAAAGAGGAAACCCTGATATATGATTTAAGGGAAACCTTTGATAATCTCCGGGTCTATAAAATGATGCTTAACCCGGCCAAGTGTGTTTTTGGTGTTCCTGCAGGCAAACTATTGGGCTTTTTGGTTTCTGACAGAGGTATTGAGGCTAACCCGGAGAAGATCAAGGCCATCACCTCCCTGGCTAAGCCGGCGTGTATAAATGACGTTCAGCGTTTGGCGGGTCGCATCGCTGCTTTAAGCCGGTTCATAAGCCGTTTGGGTGAGAAGGCCATGCCCTTATATCAGTTGATGAAGAAAACTGATAACTTCGTCTGGAATGATGCAGCCAATACCGCTTTTGAGGATTTGAAGAGGCAGCTGGCCGAGCCCCCAGTCCTTGCTGCTCCGGTTGACAAGGAGCCCTTACTACTGTACGTGGCGGCAAATGCACGAGCTGTCAGTGTGGCTATTGTGGTGGAGCGCAACGAGGAGGGCAAGGAGCATCCGGTTCAGCGGCCAGTTTATTATGTCAGCGAAGTACTCATTGAGTCCAAGCAACGGTACCCGCATTGGCAGAAGCTAGTGTACGGTGTGTTTATGGCAAGCCGGAAACTTAAGCATTATTTTCAGGGTCATCCCATCACTGTGGTTAGTTCTGCGCCTCTTGGTGATATTATTCAAAACAGAGAGGCCACAGGGAGAATTGCTAAGTGGGCTATAGAACTTGGACCTCATGGCCTCAAATATGTGCCACGCACTACTGTTAAATCTCAGGCTTTGGTGGATTTCATCAATGATTGGACAGAGTCACAAGTGCCCGAGCAAAAGCCGGATAACACTTATTGGACTATTCACTTTGATGGGTCCAGGCAGCTGGAGGGCTCGGGGCTGGCGTTGTATTGGCTTCCCCTAAAGGTGACAAGTTCCATTATGTGCTACAGTTGATGTTTCCTTGCACTAACAATGCGGCTGAATACGAGGCTTTACTCCACGGTCTTCGGGTGGTTAAGGAGATGAGCTTAAGCCGGGTAAGGTGCTTTGGTGACTCAGACCTGGTGGCTCAACAAGTATCAGGCACGTGGGATTCTAAGGATCCTCTCATGGCGGCTTATCGCTGCGAGGTCGATGCCATTGCTGGGCACTTTCAGGGATACCAAGTGGAGCACATTGATCGCAGGAAGAACGAGGCGGCTGATGCTCTGAGCCGGCTAGGCTCTCAGCGAAAGCCGGTGCCGCCTAACACTTTCCTGGACGTCCTGTATAACCCTTCGGTTAAGTTGCCTACAGAGGAAGACTTGGCTATCCCTGACCCGGAGGCACGACTAGTGGCGGCTCTTCATGTCATACCAGACTGGACAATGCCATATCTGGCTTATATAACCCGGGGAGAGTTGCCTGAGGACGAAACTTTGGCCAGGCAAATAACCCGGCGGGCTAAGTCAATGATTGTCATCGACGGCGAGTTGCATCATCGCAGTGTTTCAGGGGCATTTCAGCGTTGTATCTCCCCTGAGTAAGGTCAAGAGATCTTGCACGAGATCCATCAAGGGGATTGTGGCCATCATGCCGGCTCAAAATCCCTTGTGGCCAAGGCTTTCCGTCATGGTTTTTATTGGCTGACGGCTCATGCTGATGCGGAGGACTTGGTCAGTAAGTGTGATGGTTGCCAAAGGTTCTCACGACGGGCTCACGTGCCGGCTCAGGAATTGAGGATGATCCCAATCACTTGGCCTTTTGCGGTCTGGGGGCTTGATATGGTTGGGCCTTTTAAACGGTCCAAGGATAAGAAGACCCACCTCTTGGTGGCAGTTGACAAATTCACGAAGTGGGTGGAAGCTGAGCCAGTTAGCAAGTGCGATGCAGCCACGGCGGTTCAATTTATGAAAAAGGTGATTTTCCGCTTTGGCTTTCCGCACAGCATTATAACTGACAATGGCACCAATCTTTCCAAAGGCGCCATGGAAGAGTTTTGTCAACGAGAGCATATCCGACTTGATGTTTCTTCAGTGGCTCATCCTCAATCCAATGGTCAAGGAGAGAGAGCTAATCAGGAGATTCTGAAGGGCATCAAGCCCCGGCTTTTGGTCCCTTTGCAACGGACGCCGGGTTGTTGGGTGGAGGAGTTTCCCTCCGTCTTATGGAGCATCAATACTACTCCTAACAGATCTACAGGCTTCACGCCTTTCTTCATGGTTTATGGAGCAGAAGCAGTCCTCCCCAGCGACATCCGCCACGACTCACCTCGCGTGGCGGCTTATGTTGAGATGGATAATGAATAGGCGCATCAAGATGCTCTTGACTTGTTGGATGAACAGCGTGATGTGGCAGTAGCCCGTTCAGTGATTTACCAACAAGACCTACGCCGTTATCATAGCCGCCGGGTCAAATCCCGGGTCTTCCAGGAAGGCGACCTTGTGCTCCGGCTCATCTAGGATCAAACAGATGCACACAAATTATCCCCACCTTGGGAAGGGCCCTTTGTGGTCAGCAAGAACTTGCACAACGGGTCATATTACCTCATTGACATTCGGGAGCACAAAGATTCACGTAAGTCTGAGGAAGAGACCCGTCGGCCGTGGAACATAGCTCAGCTTCGGCCTTACTACACTTGAGCTACCGGCTCTCGTGGTGTACATATTTATCTCAGCCATGTATATATTAGATAAGCAATAAAGCAGGACCTCTGTCCTTTTTTCTCCTCCAAATATGCGTGTGTTGTTTTTATTGCAAGATTACATGCTGACTCAAAGGAGGATCCGGCTTATGATCGTATTCGAATCTAGCCGTAAGCGGTAAAGTCACTTGGGGGCTTCCTGTTCAAACATGGGTCGTATCCGAACCAAAGAGAACATAGCTGTCGATACCCATTTGATTGGCAAAGTGCCGAGCTCATTGGGAGGTCGCCTTTGGTCATATTTGAACCATAGTTTAACCCCTCTGAGAACCAACATGGATCGTATTCAAATCAGCGTCGTTAAACAATTTTAAGAATCACTTGGGGGCTTCCTGTTCAAACATGGGTCGCATTCGAACCAAAGAGAACATAGCTGTCGGTACCCTCTTGATTGGCATCGCCACACCCACTGGGGGCTGTATGATCGTATCCGAATCTTGGCTTAACCCCTTTGGGCCGGGTCTCTGGTCGTATTCGAACCGGAAGCCCCTAAGTTTTTCTGCTTTTTCACAAGTTTACTCTGAGGTATACATGACCGGGTCTCACTTGACGGCTTAACTTTGGTTTACAGTGTTAGTTGCATGTCATGGGTGTCATCAAGGCAAGTAAATCAGAGTTAAGGTGTCAACCTTACTACCCGGATTATTTAAACCGGAAGTATACCTACAGGCCGTTAAGGGTGATTGTTACGGCTATGTTCAGAGTATAATTAAGGACCAGTCTTTTTTGATTCATATTCCGGGTTATCTATCTCAAACACCCTATTCTCAGGGCGGTAAGCCGCCTCGAGACTTGTGATTTGCCTTTCTATGCAGATACTTAAAGGCACCTTTTGAGGTTGAGAAAAACAAAGGGATGATTATGACCCGGAGAAACATCAAAGAGACAAATTCAAAGGGTTTTCGCATTCAAAACATGCACGATGGCACGGCAGAGATAAACTGTTGCACCTACTCTATTACAATAGCTCTTCAAGTCTAAAAGGTGGAACAATGTTTGATAACCCGCCAGCTAAATTATGATGCCCGCTGGGTTGAAGTCCCCGGCTCATTCCTGTCTTCTCCTCCGGCTGATCCTAAGACCTCAAAAGTGGATGATTTCCAGTCGATGCCGCTGAGAGCTTCGAACTGGGCTTCTTCGTCAATTAACCCGGCCGGGTCAATCTCCGGGGCGAAGGTGTGCTGACGAGCCGGAGGGATCAGATTGAGAGCTTCATAGCGAGGGGTTGGAATCCTCTGATTCTCCGCATCATAACCCGGCTGGTACATGGTTAAGTCGGTGTCGTTCCCGAGGAGGGTGGCCACCGGGCGTACAACCTTCACACACGCCGCGAAGTCCTTCTGGTCGAAGGCTGAGCCGTCTTCCTTCAGGCTTGGGTAACCCAGGGCGATGTCTGCCGGGTCTAGCTCCGGCAGGAATGCTTTGGCCCGGCTCAGCGCGGCGATTGCTCCGGCTCTCGCGGAGGCCCGTCGTAGCTCTTGGATCCGTTGCGGCAGAACAGCGAGCCGGCGCAGGACTTCGGCAAGATGAGTTGGCACCTCGTTGGATAGGGCCACCACAGCTAAGGCACGCTGTGACCCGGTGTAGAGCTGTTCCACCAGGGTGTACACGGCCTTTAACTTGGTGACCACACTCTGGTTGAGGTTGGCACTCCTGGGACCTGGTTAACAGACTCAGATAAGCCGGTGACAAGGATGAATCATGACATATATAAACTTGATGAAAGCCGGTGAGGCGACTTACCGAAGATAGCAGCTACCATTTGGGAAACCTGGCGCTTTAGGCCGGAGAGCTCGGCGGTCTTCTCAGCGAGAGCCTTCTCCGCCTGTTCCGCCCGGGTCACCAGCGCGGCCTTCTCTTCGACCCAGGCTTTTCTCTCAGCATCAAACTCGGTCTTCAGTTTTTCTTGAGTGGCGATGCTGGATACAAACTTGGCGTTTGCCTTCCGGGTCTCCATCTCCTGCATCTTCAGCCGGCTCTTGAGATCCGCAAGATCCGCCTCTAATTTCTTGCCAACAGCCTGCATATATTTCCGGGTTAATTAACAGTCATTGTATAAGTCCCAAGCGTTTTCCAAGCAAAGACACTTGGCACTTGGGGGCTAACGCATATTGAACGTATCTATCTACATACTGCCGGCTTAGTTGAGTAAGCCGGAACCTAAGTCTACAACGTATTCAAGCAGAAGTCGTCGACTTGGGGGCTAGCATGGCAAAGGTAACTACGCAGTAAAGTAAGAAGACAGCAGAAGGATACCTCCGATTTTTGTTGGATCTGGTTGACCATGGCAACCTCGGCGTCCCGGCTCTTGTGTACTTGGCTGATGTACCCAGAGACGAGCTCTTCAATACTCAAGTCGGTGTAGCCGGAGAGGTCCAGGTTCACCCGGTGGGGCTGCAGCAACTCCCCCTTCGCGGAGCATTTGGCCAAAGCGGTCGGTCTCCCTGGCTCAACGAATTCCGTCTGGGTGATTACCACATCCGGGTCGTCTGCTGGTGGAGCTTAGACGGAGGCCTCCGGGTTAACCGAAGCTTTGGTTGTTGCCTTGGTAGTCGGGGCAGGGGCCTCAGGCGCCGTGTCCATTGGAGTGGTGGCTTCGGGGGCGGAGGCAGCTGGCGGCTCTTGAGCCGTCGCCTCCGGGTCAGGTAAGTCTGGCACTCCGGCTGACCTGGTCTTCTTCGCTCTTTTGGTGAGCTTTGCCTGGGCGCTGAAAAGATAGAAGTGTTAGGCACACAAAGAGTAAGTACAGACAAAGATAATGTAAGAAGATTGTTGTTACCCGGGCGCAGTCTTGAAGGCCGGTAGATTTGACTGCATGGAGTCACCCGAAGAGGGGGAGGTCTCCTGATAATTGGAGTCAGAAGAGTTGAGTGGCTGACGGATAACACCCGCCAACGGATGAAAAGGGTACAAGTGAGAAAAAACCTCAGTGCGACGTGTCCTTGTTGCGTCGGGTAACCCGGCGGAGAGAGGTCGGTGTCCTTGCGGGCCCGGGTGTGACGCCGGCTTTCGTGAACCTGCTCCTTCAAAAGAAATTGAGGGTCTTGATGAGCTAAAGGATGTGAAAAGCTTACTTTCCGGGTTACCCTTCGGACTTTCAGCTGTGGCACGGGCTCCGAGCCGGAGGAAAGTGATGTTACCTCTTCAACCACCGGGTTACTGGCGCCGGTGTCATCCTGTCAATGAGCAAAGTGTTGATAAGGCGGACAGCAACAAACAACAAATATAGCAAGAATTTAAAGGTTTAAGGGTTACCTCTGACTCGGAGCTGTCGCTTAATTGCATTAGCTCCGAAGCAGTGGGTCGGCTTCCCGTTTTACGAGGGGCGGCTTTCTTGGCGGCTTTCTTCGCCTTCCTGGCCTTCTTGGCCGCTTCATGGTCATATTTGACCCGCCAGAACTTATCATCAGCCTGAAAGATACAATGATTGATTCTTAAAACGGTTCAGATAAAGGTTATATACAGACGAAGATAAAAGTTAAAGTCAGCGGCTTACCGCTGGGGCTGGATTGGTCTTGCAGAAGGGGGCTAACCCGGTTCTTCCGCAATCTGCCAGGCTCTCGTTTAGAAGAGCCTTGGTCTCTTCTTCTGCAACGTCTTCTGGAAGATCATTGCGACTGTGCCTCTGCGGGTCATCCTTTCGCCCGGTGTACTCACACATTAAGCCGGGGCGGCGGCTCAATGGGATCACCCGCCATGAGATCCAGACCCGGACCAGGTCAATTCCGTTCAGACCGTTGCCTAGCAGGGCCTTGATCTTATTGATAGTTGGAAGCAGAGGCTGGCGTTCCGCTGCAGTCAGTTTGTCCGACAGCGGATGAGTCGGCTCTAGACGTGTTGGGCGAAAGCCGGGCAGCGGGTTCTCGTCAGCCGGGGACGTATCTTGGCAGTAGAACCAAGTCATATTTCAGTCCTTGGGGTGGCTCGGCGGCTCTGCATAAGGGAGAAGACAGTCCCTACGCCGCTGGATGTTGATGCCGCCTAACTCCAGACTTGGCCCGTTGGCACACTCATTTTGGCGGTTTAAGTAGAACAGCTCTCTGAAAAGCAGCAAACTGGGCTCTTCTCCAAGGTAAACTTCGCAAAAGACTTGGAAGTTACAGATGTTGGATACGGAGTTGGGTCCTATATCCTGAGGCCGTAGGTCAAAGAAGTTGAGCACGTCCCTGAAAAACTTTGAGCCGGGTGGTGCGAAGCCCCGGCTCATATGGTCTGCGAAGATCA
This sequence comes from Triticum aestivum, assembly GCF_018294505.1. Lineage (NCBI taxonomy): Eukaryota > Viridiplantae > Streptophyta > Magnoliopsida > Poales > Poaceae > Triticum > Triticum aestivum. Next base: position 387,828,039 of record NC_057805.1, read on the forward strand.
CTACCTCCCCGTCCCTTAGCTGTGGTCTCTCTTCCGACGGGTCAGGGGCGTGGTAGGACATGATTTCCTTCTTAGGTAAATATCCGGACTTAACAAAATTGGCCAGGGTCTCTGTTGAGGATATAGACCTGGGAGTCACCCGCCTGGAGGGCCGGGTTACACTAAGGGTCATTGCCAGAAGCCCGGAGCTAAGTTTCAAGATAATGGGCCAGGGATGGGCTGAGACCCGGCGATGGCTTATTGCCCATAGTTATCATCATTGTTATAGTAGACTTGTAGTGTAAGGCAAGTATTGTTTAGAGTCCGAGCCGGACCCTCTTATGAGCCGGCCGGGACTCTAAGGGCTGCTGGGCGTCAGCCTCCCTATATAAAGGGACGACCCGACAGCGGTTTAAGGGCGACAACAATCTGATCGAGAGCCGGGCATAGCTGTTTAGCTCCCTGGTTATCGAAACCCTGATTAAAGACCACCTCAACTGGACGTAGGCTTTTACCTTCACCGTAAGGGGCCGAACCAGTATAAACCCTCGTGTTCCTTGTCCCACTTAACCCCTTCAAGCTTCCCAATTGCGATGGCTCCACGACTAAGTCCTAACCCGAGGACATCTGCCGTGACAATTCCACGACAGTTGGCGCCCGCCGTGGGGCCAGCGCACGGTGGATTTGAGTTCTTGAAGGGCAGCTTCGAAGGGCTCAAGGGATACGCTGTGGGCCGGATGACCAAGAGTCGTCGTGGCAAGCTCTACATCGACGATGCGGACTGGGGCCTCGACGCCGGCTCAGTGGAGTACGGGTACCGGGTCCCCTTCGGTGGAATTCATGTCTTCATCGGCAAGATTGGAGAGCCGGGCCCCGAGCTGGATCTCCGCGCCGGTCTCATCGAAACGGCTCAGCGCGCACGACCCGCCCGGGCCCGGCCTGTCTTAAAGCGCGCTTTTGTGGGATGCATCCACGGAGGGCCCTCTGATCCATCTGGGTCTGGGGATGAGGCGGCCGCCGGCTCTGACGGTGAGTCGGCCGCTGATGAGTCAAACTCGTTGTACCAACTTCAAGATGGCAGGCTCATGAGTTATTCCGATGGCAGCAGTATTCCGGACCTTTTTGAGCCGCCAAGTCAGGTTGGAGTTTTTATGGCTGGTGCGCAGCCTGTTCAGAACCCCGCTTCCGGATCGGAAAACCCGGTGCCTTCCCCGGCTCAGGTGCTGATGGATCTCACGGATAAGATGACGGCCCTGTTAACCGCAACGGTCGACCCGGCGGATCAAGTTCAGCATGATGCGGCGGTGGCACAGCTAAAATTGGATCTGATAAAAGCTAAAGAGGACCTTGCAGCGGAAGGGATCAGATTGGCTGCGGAGCGGGCGGCTCTCGATGCCCGGACTCAGCTGATTCAGGCGCAGTCCTTCCAACTCACGATGGATCAGAACGCGACCAATGAGGTCATGAGAAGGAGGCATCAAAAGGCTCAATCTCGACTCCCGCCGGTTTACGATCCGCACAACCTCTTCAACACACCGGGTGCAGGGTCTAGTCACCCGCCGGGGGTCGTAGCACCCGGATCTGGACCCCTTATTCAACCACGAGTGATGGGGCCTCCCCAGGGGCCCCCCGCCCCGCCTCAGTATGTGCCAATACCCCCGGGCCATTATAATAACCCGCTGGAGAACATGGTCGCCGCAGCGGCACGGCTGGCGGCTCTGCCCGTTGATGGCGACTCTCCGACGGTTATTGAGACCCGCCGGGTCAGAGAACTCCTCCAGACAGCACTGGCGCAGCAAGAGGCGTACTCCTATAGCCGGGATAGGATCCATTCAACCCCTCGTCTAGGGCAGAGCCCGAGTTACAGCCGGCACATGGTCTCGGCGACCGGCTCAAGTAATGTCCGACGCCATGACCCGCCCCCTGGTCATGGCCCGGCTCATAATGGAGCCTTCTACGTAGCAGACCAAGCACGCCAGGAGGCGGAGCAGGCGCCTCAAGTGATGGCTTACCAGACCCCCCCCGGCTTATCCGACGATGTCCGTTGATACGGGTATCCCTACTAGAACCGGGGGTGTCCCGTGTTTGATGCCAGCTATCCGTAATGAACGTCTACCCAAGGACTTTAAAGGACCTAGGAAGGTGCCTAACTATACAGCAGACTTACAGCCGGCAGCCTGGATCGAGAGTTATGAGATGGCTATGGAATTGCTGGAAGTCAGCGAGGCGGCCATGGCCAAATATTTCACCATGATGTTAGATGGAATTGCCCGCACGTGGTTGAAAGGGTTACCGCCAAACTCCATCGGGTCTTGGGCTGAGCTGAAAGCCCGGTTCATTCAAAACTTCAAAGATACCTGCAGGCAATCTATGTCAATCGTGGATCTGACTAACTGTAAGCAGCAGGAGGGTGAATCCACGACCCATTGGGTTCGCCGGGTCAAGGAGATCATACATTCATCGGATAAGATGGATGCCGGCTCTGCAGTCTTAATGTTGGAACAAAACTGTCGCTTTGTGCCCCTAAAGATGAAACTCGGGCGGCTTAAGCGTGACTGTACTGATATGGGTACACTGATGGCAGCTCTTGTCAAGTACGCCGATTCCGATGGTACCAAGGATCCCCCTTCAGATGATGAAAGGGCAGGGAAGGGAAAGAAGAACGGCAATGGCAAGGGTCCACAGTTTAGCCCGGGGAACCAAGGAGGAGGCAAGCGCAAGGCCGATGGCAGCCTAGAGTTTGTAGCCAACACCAACTCTCAAGGTAATAACCAGCGACGCAAGGGGAGGCCCCCTCCCCGAGGCGGCGGGTCAGGACCTTCTCTAGAACAGCTGTTGAATGAACCTTGTCCGAGACACGGTTCTAGAGAGAAGCCAGCAACTCATCTGTGGAAGGATTGTGCTATCATGAAGGCCTTTAAAAACTACAATGGTCCGGGTGGCGGCTCAGGCGCCGGCGGCTTTCATGGCCCGGGCGGCGGGTCAAATTCCGGTCCTCAGAACGGTCAAGGGGGCTTTAATCAACAGTCTGGTCAGGGTCATCAACAGCAACAGGGGGGCTATCAGACCAACCCAAAGCAGCTTAGCGGTGGAAAGTATCACGTGTTCACCACTAGTTTGTGCAAACGAGACGAGAAGCTTCACAAGAGGGCTGTTAATGCTGTTGAGCCGGCGGTTCCACGCTACTTACGGTGGTCGGAGCAGCACATAGTGTGGAGTAGGGAGGATCACCCTCCCCGGGTGGATAACCCGGGCCACCTGGCCTTAGTGGTGGCTCCTCAAGTGGGAGGCTATAAGTTCACAAAGGTACTCATGGATGGAGGCAGCAGCATCAACATCCTCTATTATGAGACTTTCCGTCGTATGGGGCTAGTTGATAAGAACCTCAGCCAGTCAAATACTATCTTCCATGGTGTGGTACCCGGTAAATCGGCTTATCCAGTCGGCAAGATCGAACTGGAAGTGGCCTTCGGTGATGAGAACAACTACAGGGTGGAGAAGTTGACCTTTGAGGTGGTCAAGATAAGAAGTCCTTACCACGCCATATTTGGACGGCCGGCTTACGCCAAGTTCATGGCACGACCGTGTTATGTGTACTTACAACTCAAGATGCCGGGTCACAACGGGACCATTACGGTTCACGGCAGCCGGAAAGTGGCTCTGGAGTGTGAGGAAGGTGACGCGGCTTATGCAGAGTCTGTTTGTGCCACAGAAGAGTTGAAATTTTATAAAGACAATGTTGACCCAACAGATATGACCTCTCTGAAAAAGCCAAACACAGAGAATGAACCAGCAATGAAGTTTAAATCAGCTGATGAGACTAAACTTGTTGATTTTGTTCCAGGTGACTCGTCTCAGCAGTTCAGCATCAGTGCAAATCTGGACCCGAAATAGGAAGGAGCGCTCATCGAGTTCATCCGTGAGAATAGGGACATCTTCGCATGGAAACCTTCTGACATGCCAGGTGTACCTAGAGAACTCGCTGAGCACACTCTCAATGTTGATCCAAAATTTAAGCCGGTCAGACAGTTCCTTCGACGGTTTAACAAAGAGAGGCGGAAGGCTATTGGTGAAGAAGTGGCCCGGCTTTTGGCGGCCGGGTTCATTGTTGAGGTTTTTCACCCAGAGTGGTTGGCTAACCCGGTGCTTGTACTTAAGAAGAACGGCACCTGGCGGATGTGTGTGGACTACACGGACTTGAACAAGGCGTGTCCGGCTGATCCTTTTGCTGTCCCCCGTATTGATCAGATCATTGATGCTACGGCAGGTTGTGCACGCTTAAGTTTCTTGGATGCCTATTCCGGATATCATCAGATTAAGATGGCAGTTAAGGACCAGGAGAAGACGGTGTTCATCACTCCCTTTGGAGCCTTCTGCTATGTCTCTATGCCCTTTGGGCTCAAGTGTGCGCAGGCGACTTACCAGCGTTGTGTACAGAATTGTCTCCATAAACAGATCGGGCGCAATGTTCACGCTTACGTGGACGATATTGTGGTTAAGTCCATCAAGGAGGAAACCCTGATAGATGACTTAAGGTAAACCTTCGATAATCTCCGGGTCTACAAGATGATGCTTAACCCATCCAAATGTGTTTTTGGTGTTCCTGCGGGCAAGCTATTGGGCTTCTTGGTTTCTGACAGAGGAATTGAAGCTAACCCGGAGAAGATCAAAGCTATCACTTCTCTAGCTAAGCCGGCATGTATAAATGATGTTCAGCGTTTGGCAGGTCGCATCGCTGCTTTAAGCCGGTTCATAAGCCGCTTGGGTGAGAAGGCTATGCCCTTATATCAGTTGATGAAGAAAACAGATAACTTTGTCTGGAATGATGCAGCTAATACCGCCTCCGAGGATTTGAAAAAGCAACTGGCAGAGCCCCCCGTCCTTGCTGCTCCGGTTGATAAGGAGCCCTTGCTACTGTATGTGGCGGCAAACACACGAGCCGTCAGTGTGGTTATGGTGGTGGAGCGTAAGGAGACGGGTAAGGAGCATCCGGTTCAGCGGCCGGTTTATTATGTCAGTGAGGTGCTTATTGAGTCCAAGCAGCGATACCCGCATTGGCAGAAGCTTGTATATGGTGTGTTCATGGTGAGCCGGAAACTCAAGCATTATTTTCAGGGTCATCCCATCACTGTGGTCAGTTCTGCCCCTCTTGGGGATATTATCCAGAACCGAGAGGCTACAGGGAGAATTGCTAAGTGGGCTATTGAGCTTGGGCCTCATGGCCTCAAATATGTGCCACGCACTGCTGTTAAGTCTCAGGCTTTGGTGGATTTTATTAATGATTGGACAGAGTCGCAAGTGCCTGAGCAGAAGCCGGATAACACCTATTGGACTATTCACTTTGATGGGTCCAGGCAGCTGGAGGGCTCGGGGGCTGGTGTTGTATTGGCTTCCCCTAGGGGTGGCAAGTTCCAGTATGTGCTATAATTGATGTTTCCTTGCACTAACAATGCAGCTGAATACGAGGCCTTACTCCACGGTCTTCGGGTGGCTAAGGAGATGAGCTTAAGCCGGGTACGGTGCTTTGGGGACTCAGATTTGGTGGTTCCACAAGTATCAGGCACTTGGGATTCTAAGGATCCCCTCATGGCGGCTTATCGCCGCGAGGTTGATGCCATTGCTGGACACTTTCAGGGATATCAAGTGGAGCACATTGATCGCAGGAAGAACGAGGCGGCTGATGCTTTAAGCCGGCTCGGCTCTCAGCGAAAGCCGGTGCCGCCTAACACTTTCCTGGATGTCCTATATAACCCTTCGGTTAAGTTGCCTACAGAGGAGGACTTGGCTATCCCTGACCCGGAGGCACGACTGGTGGCAGCTCTTCATGTCTTACCAGACTGGACAATGCCGTACTTGGTTTATATAACCCGGGGAGAGTTGCCTGAGGATGAAACTTTGGCCAGGCAAATAATCCGGCGGGCCAAGTCAATGATTGTTATCAACGGCGAGTTGCATCATCACAGTGTTTCAGGGGTATTTCAGCGTTGTATTTCCCCTGAGGAAGGTCAAGAGATCTTGCGCGAGATCCATGAAGGGGATTGCGGCCATCATGCCGGCTCAAAATCCCTTGTGGCCAAGGCATTCCGTCATGGTTTTTATTGGTTGACGGCTCACGCTGATGCAGAGGACTTGGTCAGTAAGTGTGATGGTTGTCAGAGGTTCTCCCGACGGGCTCATGTGCCGGCTCAGGAATTGAGGATGATCCCGATCACTTGGCCCTTTGCGGTCTGGGGGCTTGATATGGTCAGGCCTTTTAAACGGTCCAAGGATAAGAAGACCCACCTCTTGGTGGCAGTGGACAAATTCACGAAGTGGGTGGAAGCTGAGCCAGTTAGCAAGTGTGATGCAGCCACGACGGTTCAATTTATGAAAAAGGTGATCTTCCGCTTCGGCTTTCCGCCAGCATCATAAGAGACAATGGCACTAATCTGTCCAAAGGCGCTATGGAGGAGTTTTGTCAACGAGAGCATATCCGGCTTGATGTTTCTTCAGTGGCTCATCCCCAGTCCAATGGTCAAGCTGAGAGAGCTAACCAGGAGATTCTGAAGGGCATCAAACCCCGGCTTTTGGTCCCTTTGCAACGGACGCCGGGTTGTTGGGTGGAGGAGTTGCCCTCCGTCTTATGGAGCATCAACACTACTCCTAACAGGTCTACTGGCTTCACGCCTTTCTTCATGGTTTATGGGGCAGAAGCGGTCCTCCCTAGCGACATCCGTCACGATTCACCTCGTGTGGCGGCTTATGTTGAGACGGACAATGAACAGGCGCGCCAAGTTGCTCTGGACTTGTTGGATGAACAGCGTGATGTGGCAGCAGCCCGTTCAGCGATTTACCAACAAGACCTGCGCCGTTATCATAGCCGCCGGGTCAAAACCCGGGTCTTCCAGGAAGGTGACCTTGTGCTCCGGCTCATCCAGGATCAAACAGATGCACACAAATTATCCCCACCTTGGGAAGGGCCCTTTGTGGTCAGTAAGAACTTGCACAACGGGTCATATTACCTCATTGATATTCGGGAGCGTAAAGATTCGCGTAAATCTGAGGAGGAGACCCGTCGGCCGTGGAATATCGCTCAGCTTCGGCCTTATTACACTTGAGCTACCGGCTCTTGTGGTGTACATATTTATCTCAGACATATATATATTATGATAAGCAATAAAGCAGGACCTCTGTCCTTTTTTCTCCTCCAAATATACGTGTCATACTAATTTGAAAGGAGGATCCGGCTTATGATCGCATTTGAGTCTAGCCGTAAGCAGTAAGATCACTTGGGGGCTTCCTGTTCAAACATGGGTCGTATTCGAACCAAAGAGAACATAGCTGTCGATACCCATTTGATTGGCAAAGTGCCGAGCTCATTGGGAGGTTGCCTTTGGTCATATTTGAATCATAGTGTAACCCCTCTGAGAACCGACGTGGATCGTATTCGAATCAGTGTCGTTAAACAATTTTCAGAATCACTTGGGGGCTTCCTGTTCAAACATGGGTCGTATTCGAACCCAAGAGAACATAGCTGTCGGTACCCTCTTGATTGGCATCGCCACACCCATTGGGGGCTATATGATCGTATCCGAATCTTGGCTTAAACCCCTTTCGGGCCGGGTCTCTGGTCGTATTCGAACTGGAAGCCCCTAAGTTCCGATTTATCGCAAAGTCTACTCTGATTATGACAACGTGTGCATGGCCGGGTTTCGCTTGACCGACTTAATTTGGAGTTATCTTGTTAATTGAACATCCTGGATGTCATCAAGACAAGTCCATTAGAGTTAAGATACCAGCCATGCTACCCGGGTTATTTAATCCGGAGGGTGGTAAGCCGTCTTGAGACTTGTGATTTACCTTTCTATGCAGATGCTTGAAAGTACTTTTTTAAAGGTTGAGAAGCACGAAGGATAATTATGACCCGGAGGAGCATCAAAAGAATGACTTCAAAGGATTTCAGCATTCATTACGTGCACGATGGCACGGCAGAGATAAATTGTTGCACTTATTCTATTACAAAAATCTTTCAAAGTTTCAAGGGTGGAGCGTTGTTTGGTGAGACGCTAGCCGGTTTATGACGCCTGCTGAGTCGAAGTCCCCGGCTCATCTTCTGCTCCGGCTGATCCCAAGGCTTCGAAGGTCGACGATTTCCAGTTGATGCCGCTGAGAGCTTCGAACTGAGCTTCTTCGTCAATTAACCCGGCCGGGTCAATCTCGGGGGCGTAGGTGTGTTGGCGAGCCGGAGGACTCAGACTAAGAGCTTCATAGCGAGGGGTTGGAATCCTCTGATTCTCCGCGTTGTACCCCGGCTGATACTTGGTTAAGTCGGTGTCGTTCCCGATGATGGTGGCCACCGGGCGTACAGCCTTCACGCATGCCGCGAAATCCTTCTGGTCGAAGGTGGAGCCGTCTTCCTTCAGGCTGGGGTAACCCAGGGCGATGTCTGCCGGGTCTAGCCCCGGCAGGAAGGCTTTGGCCCGGCTCAGCGCGGCAATTGCTCCTGATCTTGCGGAGGCTCGACGTAGCTCTTGGATTCGCTGTGGCAAAACTGCGAGCCGGCGCAGGACTTCAGCCAGATGGGTTGGCACCTCATTGGATAGGGCCACCACAGCCAAGGCGCGCTGTGACCCGGTGTAGAGTTGTTCCACCAGGGTGTATACGGCCTTTAGCTTGGTGACCACGCTCTGGTTGAGGTTGGCACTCCTGGGACCTGTTTAATAAAGGTCAGGTAAGCCGGTGACAAGGGTGAATCGTAACATGTGCAGACTTGATGAAAGCCGGTGAGGCGACTTACCGAAGATAGCAGCCACCATTTGGGAAACCTGGTGCTTTAGACCGGAGAGCTCAGCGGTCTTCTCAGTGAGGGCCTTCTCCGCCTGTTCTGCCCGGGTCACCAGTGCGGCTTTCTCCTCAGCCCAGGCCTTCCGCTCAGCGTCAAATTCAGTCTTCAATTTCTCCTGAGCGGCGATGCTGGAGACAAACTTGGCATTCACCTTCCGGATCTCCATCTCTTGAGTTTTTAACCGGCTCTTGAGACCCGCAAGGTCCGACTCAAATTTCTTGCCAGTAGCCTGCATATATTTCCGGGTTATTAAACAGTCATTGTATAAGTCCCAAGCACTTTCCAAGCAAAGACACTTGGCACTTGGGGGCTAATGCATATTGAACGTGTCTATCTACGTACTGCTGGTTCAATTAAGTAAGCCGGACTCTAAGTCTACAACCTATGCCAAGTATAAGTTATAGACTTGGGGGCTAGCATGACAAGGATCACTATGCGGAAAGTAAGAAGACAGCAGAAGGTTACCTCAGACTTTTGTTGGATCTGATTGACCATGGCGATCTCCGCGTCCCGGCTCTTGTGAACCTGGCTGATGTAGCCAGAAACGAGCTCTCCAATGCTCAAATCGGGGTAGCCCGAGAGATCCAGATTCGCCCGGTGGGGTCGCAGCAGCTCCCCCTTCGCGGAGCATTGGGCCAGTGCGGTCGGCCTCCCCGGCTCAACACACTCCGTCCGGGTAATTACCACATCCGGGTCGTTAGCCGGTGGGGTTGAGCCGGAGGCCTCCGGATTAGCTGACGCTTCGGTCGTTGTCTTGGTGGTCGGGGCAGGGGCTTCAGGCGCCGTATCCATGGGAATGGTGGCCTCGGAGGCGGCTGGCAGATCTTGAGCCGTCGTCTCCGGCTCAGGCAAGTCCGGCACTCCGGCTGACCTGGTCTTCTTTGCTCTTTTGGTGAGCTTTGCCTGGGCGCTAAAAAGACAGAAGTGTCAGGCATACAAAGAGTAAATACAGACAGGTAATGTAAGGTGATTGTTATTACCCGGGTGCAGTTTTGAAGGCCGACAGACTTGACTGCATGGAGTCACCAGAAGAAGGGGAGGTCTCCTGGTAATTGGAGTCAGAAGAATTAAGCGGTTGACGGATAACACCCGCCAACGGATGAAAAGGGTACAAGTGAGAAAAGACCTCGGAGCGAAGTTTCCTTGTCGCGTCGGGTAACCCGGCGGAGAGGTCGGTGTCCTTGCGGGCCCGGGTGAGACGCCGGCTTTCGTGAACCTGCTGCTTCAAAAGAAATTGAGGGTCTTGATGAGCTAATGGATGAGAAAGCTTACTTTCCGGGTTACCCTTCGGACTTTCAGCTGTGGCAAAGGCTCCGAGTCGGAGGGGAGTAATGTTACCTCTTCAATCACCGGGTTACTGGCACCTGTGTCATCCTGTCAATAAGCAAAATGATGGTAAAGTGGACAGCAGCAAACAATAAATACGGCAAGAGTTTAAAGGTTTAAGGGTTACCTCTGATTCGGAGCTATCGCTTAATTGCAGCAGCTCCGAAGCAGTGGGTCTGTTTCCCTTTTTGCGAGGGGCGGCTCTCTTGGCGGCTTTCTTCGCCTTCCTGGCCTTCTTGGCCGCCTCATGGTCATACTTGACCCGCCAGAATTTATCATCAGCCTGAGAAATACAGTAATGAGTTCTTAGTAAGATGACAGGTAAAAAAAATGGAAAGGTTAAAATCAGCGGCTTACCGCTGGGGCTGGATTGGTCTTGCAGAACGGGGCTAGCCCGGTTTTTCCACAGTCTGCCAGGCTCTCGTTTAATAGAGCCTTGGTCTCTTCTTCGGCAACGTCTTCTGGAAGGTCGTTGCGACTGTGCCTCTGCGGGTCATCCTTTCGCCCGGTGTACTCACACATTAAGCCGGGGCGGCGGCTCAATGGGATCACCCGCCATGAGATCCAGACCCGGACCAGGTCTATTTCGTTCAGACCGTTGCCTAGCAGGGCCTTGATCTTATTGATCGTTGGAAGCAGAGGCTGGCGTTCCGCGGCAGTCAGCTTGTCGGATAGCGGATGAGTCGGCTCCAGGCGCGTTGGGCGAAAGCCGGGCAGCGGGCTCTCATCAGCCGGGGACGTGTCTTGGCAGTAGAACCAAGTCATGTTCCAGTCCTTGGGGTGACTTGGCGGTTCTGCGTAAGGAAATAGACAGTCTGTGCGCCGTTGGATGGAGATGCCGCCTAACTCTAGACTTGGACCGTTTGCGCACTCGGTTTGGCGGTTCAAATAAAACAGCTCTCTGAAGAGCAGCAGACTCGGCTCTTCTCCAAGATATACTTCACAAAAAACTTGGAAGTTGCAGATGTTGGATATGGAATTGGGTCCTATATCCTGAGGCCGAAGGTCAAAGAAGTTGAGCACGTCCCGGAAGAATTTTGAGCCGGGCGGTGCGAAGCCCCGGCTCATATGGTCTGCAAAGATCACTACCTCCCCGTCCCTCGGCTGAGGTCTTTCTTCGGACGGGTCAGGGGCACGGTACGACATCACTTCCTTCTTGGGCAGATATCCGGACTTAACAAAGTTGGCCAGGGTCTCTTCGGTGACAATGGATTTCATCCAGTTGCAAGTGATGGGAGCCTTGGGAGGCATGGTGACGGTTGGTGGTCTATGAGGAAGAGAAAAGTGTCCGGGTTAATTATAAGCCGGGGATTATCATTCAAACTACAGTGACGACTTATGAAGGGGACTAATGATATATATTGATATGGTGGGTTATCTAAGCTGTTGGGGCTTTCAGGTTAAGTTGGTCATCTACGGCTTACTGCAGTTAAGTCGGAGGATTTTACAGAGCATGGTTCTCTTTAAACCGGACATGTAAGCCGCCGAGATTCAATGGTTGCGTTTTTACTAAGTGTGGTAAACAGGTTTCACATACTACCGTAACTTTTTTGGATCAAAATAGTCGGAGCAGAGAAATTTTCTAGACCTAAAAAACAGAGGCAGGAGAAGTTCTTGAGGTTGAAAACAGTTCTTATGCAGTAAAAAAGGATTTCTTGCAGATGAAATGAGTTCCGAACGTCTACCGCAGTGGTTTTACGCAAGGATAAAGATCAACCGACTACAGTGGTGACGAGGACTGCCGAGTTTCTGGGCAAAGGTGACGAACACGAAGAACGGGAGGAACCCTACCACAGATCAGTTCTAGCAAGGCAGAGAAGACTCACCGGAGTTGAGGAAGAGCGAAGGTCGCCGCCGTTATCTGGTCCGGGTCAGGGTGATGCAGCGGCCGGGTCGATGAAGATCAGGGGCGCGACGGCGGCGGCGGCAGAAGCTCGGGCAGAGGAACGACATCGCGAGGAAGAAGAAGGAGAGTGTGAGAAGAGAGTGCCGGGACGGCCTATTTATAAGGTAAGTCATAAGTGGGCGCGAGATTCAAGGAGACCACGGCGTGGTTATCTCCCCCTCACGGCGCCTCGATTTTCGCAAAGACAGTAAAAGCAGAGATCTGTTGTGGATCTGGCGGAGTAAAAAACGGACTTAATGGAGGATGACGTCACGGCGGATTATCCGGAGTCCGGAGAATGACGTCACTCCGGGTTATGGCCTTCACACGAACGGTAAGCCGGAGATTTTTCTGTCGGCAGAGTTGAAGATTGACACGAGCCGGCTCAAGTCAATCTGGGGCCTAATGTTGAGGATATAGACCTGGGAGTCACCCGCCAGGAGGGCCGGGTTACACTAAGGGTCATTGCAAGAAGCCCGGAGCTAAGTTTCAAGATAATGGGCCAGAGATGGGCTGAGACCCGGCGATGGCTTATTGCCCATAGTTATCATCATTGTTATAGTAGACTTGTAGTGTAAGGCAAGTATTGTTTAGAGTCCGAGCCGGACACTCTTATGAGTCGGCCGGGACTCTAAGGGCTGCTGGGCGTCAGCCTCCCTATATAAAGGGACGACCCGGCAGCGGTTTAAGGGCGACAACAATCTGATCGAGAGCCGGGCATAGCTGTTTAGCTCCCTGGTTATCGAAACCCTGATTAAGACCACCTCCCCGTCCCTTGGCTGTGGTCTCTCTTCCGACGGGTCAGGGGCGCGGTAGGACATGATTTCCTTCTTAGGTAAATATCTGGACTTAACAAAATTGGCCAGGGTCTAGTCGGTGACGTTGGATCTCATCCAGTTGCAGGTGATGGGAGCCTTGGGAGGCATGGTGAAAGTTGGTGGTCTATGATAAAGAGAAAAAGTGTCCGGGTTAATTATAAGCCGGAGATCTATCGATCAAGCTAAGATGGCGGCTTATGAAGGGGACTAATGATATATACTCAGGTACAGTGGATTATTTAAGCCGCAGGGGCATTCAAGACAAGATTGATTGTTTACGGCTTTATCACAGTTAAGCCGGGGGATTCTATAAGGCATGGTTCTCTTTAAAACCGGAGGATTGTACAACGCGTGGGTTTTTTAACCCGGAATCGTAAGCCGCCAAGATTCAATGGTTTCAGTTTTTACTAAGTGTGGTAAAACAGGTTTCACATATGGCAGTAACTTTGTTGGATCAAAATGGTCAGGTGAAATGAAAACTTTCTAGACCTAGAAACAGACGAGCGGATATTCTAGAGCTCGAACGAAGCATTTATACAATGGAAGGAGATCTACTGATACTTGAAATGAGGCTTAAACAACTACCGCACTAGTTTTATGCAAGGTTAAAGATCAACCAAGTACAGTGGCTATGAGAACTACTGAAGCCTGCAGACAATGGCGAAGAACACGGATGAACTGTTCGAACCCTACGGTAGATCTATCTGACAGGACAAAGGAGACTCACCGGAGTTGGAGAAGAGCGGAAGTCGCCGCCGTGTATCTGGTCCGAATCAGGGTGATGCAGCAGCCGGGTTGATGAAGACCAGGGGCGCGACGGCGGCGGCAGTGGCAGAGCTCGGGCAGAGGAGCGACGGCGCGAGGAGGAAGAAGAGAGCGTGAGAAGAACCCGTTGGGCCGGCCTATTTATAAGGCAAGGTCATAAATGGGCGCGAGATTTAAGGAGACCACGGTGTGGTTATCTCCCCCCCACGACGCCTCGATTTTCGGAATGACAGTAAAGCAAAGATCCGTTGCGGATCTGGCGGAGTAAAAAACGGATTTAATGGAGGATGACGTCATGGCGGATTATCCGGAGTCCAGAGGATGACGTCACTCCGGGTTATGGCCTTCACATAAATGGTAAGCCGGAGATTTTTTCTGTCAGAAGAGTCGAAGATTGACATGAGCCGGCTCAAATCAATCTGGGGCCTAATGTTGAGGATATATACCTTAGAGTCACCCGGCAGGAGGGGCCGGGTTACTCGTACGGTCGTTGCCAGAAGCCCGGAGCCAAGTTTCAAGACGATGGGTCAGAGATGGGCTGAGAACCGGATATTGCTTAACGCTCGTAGTTACAATCATTACTATAGCAAAACTTGTAGCGTAAGGCAAGTATAGCTTAGAGTCCGAGCCGGACACTCTTATGAGCCGGCCGGGACTCTGAGGGCTGCTGGGCGTCAGCCTCCTTATATAAAGGGACGACCCGGCAGCGGTTTAAGGGCGACAACAATCTCACGAGAGCCGGGCATAGCAAGTTTAGCTCCCTGGTGATCGTAACCCTAATCAATAGCATCTCAACTGGACGTAGGCTTTTACCTTCACCGTAAGGGGCCGAACCAGTATAAACCCTCGTGTTTCTTGTCCCACATTAACCCCTTCAAGCTTCCTAGTTGCGATGGCTCCACGACTAAGTCCTAGCTCAAGGACATCTGCCGTGACAATTCCACGACAACGATGCTTACTATCATAGTAGCTCTTCTGACGCGATTGCGCGGCTTTGAGATTATCACGGATGACTTTACACATTTCTTCAGCTTCAGTGATTAAGTCATTGCCAAGAAGTTGGCGTTCACCAGTCTCTAACCAATTGAGAGGAGTACGGCACTTTCTGCCATAGAGAATCTCGAATGGGGCCTTGCCCGAACTCGCTTGGAAGCTGTTGTTGTAGGAGAATTCAGCATATGGAAGACAATCTTCCCATTTCATGCCAAAGGAAATGACACAAGCCCTGAGCATATCTTCAAGAATTTGATTGACTCGCTCGACTTGGCCACTAGTTTGAGGATGGAAAGCTGTGCTGAAGCGAATATTTGTGCCCATGGCCTTCTGGAAGGAGTCCCAGAACTTAGAGGTGAAGATGCTTCCACGATCAGAAGAAATTAATTGTGGAATGCCGTGCAAGGAGACAATTCTGGAGGTGTAGAGCTCTGCCAGCTGAGCTGCTGTGATGGATTCTTTGATTGGAAGGAAATGAGCCACTTTAGAGAGCTTGTCGATGACAACGGAGATAGCATCATTTCCGCGCTTGGACTTGGGAAATCCAGTCACGAAGTCCATTTCGATATGATCAAACTTCCATTCTGGGATAGCAAGAGGTTGGAGGAGACCAGCTGGTCGTTGGTGTTCTGCTTTCACTCTTCGGCAGACATCACATTCATTCACGAATTGAGCAATTTCTCGCTTCATTCGAGTCCACCAATACGACTGCTTGAGGTCATGATACATCTTCATACTTCCGGGATGAATGGAAAGGAGAGAATTGTGCGCCTCGTTCATTATGACTTTCCTTAGATCACCTTTAGGAACCACAATCCGGTCCTCGAAGAACAAAGTGTCTCTGTCATCAATGCGATAGCACTTGTATTTGGAAAGACCCTTGTCGATACCACGTTTCACCTTCTTCACCATGGCATCAAGGAGTTGTGCCTCACGAATTTGATCTTCCAAAGTAGGAGATACTATGAGGTTGGCAAGAACGCCTTGAGGAACAACTTGGAGATTCAGCTTGCGGAAAGCTTCACAAAGATCCGGTTGGAAAGGCTTGAGAATTAAGCTATTGCAATAAGCCTTCCTGCTTAAAGCATCTGCAATGACATTTGCTTTGCCTGGAGTATATTCAATACTCGGATTGTACTCTTGAATCATTTCGACCCATCGAGTCTGCCTGAGGTTGAGGTTGGGCTGAGTGAAGATATACTTGAGACTCTTGTGATCAGTGAAAATTTCCACTTGTCTTCCCAACAAGAGATGTCTCCACGTAATCAACGCATGGAAAACTGCCGCCAACTCAAGATCGTGAGTGGGGTAGTTCTTCTCGTTGGGCTTCAACTGCCGAGAGGTATAGGCCACAACTTTCTTCTCTTGCATTAACACAACACCGAGACCTTGGAGAGAAGCATCACAGAAAACTTCATACGGCTTGGATTCATGAGGAGGAGTCAAGACAGGAGCTATGAGTAGTTTCTCTTTGAGAGTGTTGAAAGCAACGTCACACTCAGGAGACCAGACATACTTCACATGCTTCTGTAGGAGGTTGGAAAGAGGCTTTGCAATCTTGGAGAAATTCTCAACGAATCTTCGGCAATAGCTTGCAAGTCCAAGAAAACTGCGGACACCGGAGGTTCCCAATCCACAACTGCGGACACCTTCTCGGGGTTAACAGCGATGCCCTTGGCAGAGATGATGTGACCAAGGAAAAGAACTTCATCGAGCCAAAACTCACATTTGGAGAACTTCGCATAGAATTGATACTCTCTGAGCTTGTCGAGCACCAATCGCAAATGTTTGGCATGATCCTGTTTATTCTTGGAGAAGACCAAGATATCATCGAGATACACCAGAACGAATTCATTGGTATAGGGGTTGAAGATGAAATTCATCATCCGAGAGAACACCGGAGGAGCATTGACAAGGCCGAAAGACACGACAGTATATTCATAAGAACCAAAGCTTGTTCTGAATGCTGTCTTGGGAATGTCTTCTTCACGAATGCGAATCTGATGATAACCCATACGAAGGTCAAGCTTCGAGAATACTTTAGCGCCCTTGAGTTGCTCAAATAGCTCATTGATGTTGGGAAGTGGATACTTGTTCTTGATTGTCTTCTTGTTCAATGGACGGTAGTCGACACAAAGTCGGTCCGTGCCATCCTTCTTTTTGCCAAAAAGAACACCACAACCCCATGGAGAAGAACTCGGTCTGATCAAACCCAGACGTTCTTGTTCATCGAGCTGCTTCTTCAATTCCTTCAGCTCGTTAGGTCCAAGCTTGTATGGACGCTTGCAAACGGGTTCAGTACCAGGCTCCAGTTCGATAACGAACTCAACTGGCCGATGAGGAGGCATACCCGGAAGCTCTTCTGGAAAGACATCTTGATACTCGCAAACGACTGGAATTTGAGAGATGGCATTCAATTCGCCCTTCTCATTAAGAGAAAATAACCGAATGGTTTCATCACGAGCGGCAAAAATAATCACATTCTCAGACGAGTGTGTCAATTGAATTTCCCTGGCAGCACAATCAAGCTGAGCCTTGTGCTTAGAAAGCCAGTCCATCCCGAGAATAAGATCAATATCCGAGTCACCAAGAACAATTGGAGAAGACTGGAATTTGTAGTCGCCCATCTTGATGGAGACATCGGGAGCAACCAAACTAGACGACAAAAGCTTACCAGGAGAAACAACTTGCATAACTTTGGATAAAATCTGTGTGAACATTGTGCTTCGATGCAAATGGGTATGACAAGAAAGAATGCGATGCACCAGTATCAAAAAGAACTTTTGCAGGAATATCATTAACTGAGAGATTACCCATTATCACATCAGTAGATTCCTCCGCTTGAGCTGCATTCATCATGTTCACCTTTGCAGACTTTGGATTATGCTTGACCACTTCATTGCTGGAAGATCTGACAGGAGGAGGAGGAGGAAGACGCCTTTGGTTGAAGCACTTGTTAGCATAGTGACCTTTCTGCTGACATTTGTTGCAAGTCACCTCTGAGAACCACGGGCTCAGATCCGATCGGTAACTGTCCCGTTGACTTTTCTCGCGACCCCGAATTTCTTCTAAGTCTTTAAATTTTATCAGCATGTGCCCCTGTTCCCGATGCCATAACTCCGTGCATGTAGCTCCGATTCGCGCGTGTAATATGTCAAATTGTTCGCCTCGTGATGCTCTTCATTTTGCTCAATTGAACCATGTTCATTAGAGGTCATCTTGATGCCCAAATCTCTGTTGAAGAGGGCTAGTTGCTGTTATTCTCTGGTTCTTATCAGAACTTGGAGATTTGTTATTTTTGTAACATTTAATCGGTGCATCTTATGAGCATGAGCTCTCCATGTGTTTGGAAGTATGCCATGCCATCTTTCCAGTGGTGTAGTCCACGTATTTTTGTGATCTCTGTGGTGACTAGCACAAGCATGCAAAGTAGGCCCCGTAATATTTCTGATTTCAGGGACAGTGATTTCTCCAAGTCTGTCTGCTGTAATTTTGTTGCCATGTAAACTTGATGCTACAGAGAGATCAATGCATATTTTGGAGATGTTCAGTAAGGATGTTTTGTAGCCATAGTTGTCATTGACCCATTCCTGTAATGTTTTGCAATTATGGAGTGCCATATCATGACTCAATCTTGCTCTACTTTTGCTATAAAATATTTCTGGCAGATTCTTAACATGATTTGCAATATTGCCAAGCTTATTGTAGTTGATTCATACATGCTATGCAATTTTTTCTTGCCATGGTTAGCTTCATAAACATGCCATCTTGCTGTAGGTATGCTTGGTTTGTCATGCATTGCTCTGTATTGAGTATATCAAGCTCACAAAGAGGCCTACATATTAATATTTCTGCCATGCTCTGTTTTCTGCCAAGTCTGAAACCTGATAACGAAACTTGCTATGTTTACATGCTTGCCATCATTTCTTCTGGTCCTTTTTGGCTTATGATCAGTAAGGGACTTTTGTCATGTGCTTTTAGTAGAACAATTTCATGCCTTGTTTTGCTATGTTAAGTTCCTGTAGCATGTCGATCTAATGCTCCGAATATTGCTACCTGATGCTGTTTTCTGCCATGTCCAGTTTTTCACTAAGTCTGTGTACCTGTAATCTTTTGCACTTTTTCCATGCTTGTTTGAGCTTGATATGTTGTGAACTAGCCGTAGCTCAGTGTTCATCTTTTGTCAAGCATCTCCTGTAGATTACTTCCATGTGCCTTGTTGCTATGTTGGGGTGTTGTAGCATTGTTACTTATTGCATTTTAAGTGCTATCTTGCTGTTTATCGCAGATTAGTGTCATTCTTGTTTTGCTCGCCATTTGCAAACCGTGCATCCGATTCCGGTGATCTTTATATCGATTTCGACCGAAATCATCTCATCTTTCCAGTGGCATGCTTGGTTTGCCAAGTTACTGCCATGTTCATCATTTTCCTTCCGGAGCACGCATATGCATCGCATATCATATCTTGCATATCATACATGTTTTGCATCATGTTGCTTGCGCATTCCTCGTTGTTGATTGTGGTTCCGTTTGTTTGTGTTCTTGCCTTGGTTAGAGCCGGGAGACGAGTTCGTGAACGAGGAACCTGTCGAGTACGCTTACGAGGATCAAGCTTTCGACAACTCTGAGAATCTTGCAGGCAAGATGACCAGCCCTCGAAATCACTTCGTTCTTTGCTATGCTAGTTGTTCGCTCTATTGCCATGCTCCGCTACCTATCACTTGCTATATCATGTCCCCCATTTTAGCCATGTCAGCCCTAACCATCCTTTCCTAGCAAACCGTTGTTTGGCTATGTTACCGCTTTTGCTCAGCCCTTCTTATAGCGTTGCTAGTTGCAGGTGAAGTTGAAGTTTGTTCCATGTCGGAACATGGATATGTTGGGATATCACAATATCTCTTCTTTAATTAATGCATCTATATATTTTGAAGTTGAAGTTTGTTCCATGGCGGATGTCGCTGGGGAGGACTGCTTCTGCTCCATAAACCATGAAGAAAGGCGTGAAGCCTGTAGATCTGTTAGGAGTAGTATTGATGCTCCATCCAACAAACCGGCGTCCGTTGCAAAGGGACCAAAAGCCGGGGCTTGATGCCCTTCAGAATCTCCTGATTAGCTCTCTTTGCTTGACCATTGGATTGAGGATGAGCCACTGAAGAAACAAACGGTCGGATATGCTCTCGTTGACAAAACTCTTCCATGGCGCCTTTGGAAAGATTGGTGCCATTGTCAGTTATAATGCTGTGCGGAAAGCCAAAGCGGAAAATCACCTTTTTCATAAATTGAACCGCCGTGGCTGCATCGCACTTGCTAACTGGCTCAGCTTCCACCCACTTCGTGAATTTGTCAACTGCCACCAAGAGGTGGGTCTTCTTATCCTTGGACCGTTTAAAAGGCCCAACCATATCAAGCCCCCAGACCGCAAAAGGCCAAGTGATTGGGATCATCCTCAATTCCTGAGCCGGCACGTGAGCCCGTCGTGAGAACCTTTGGCAACCATCACACTTACTGACCAAGTCCTCCGCATCAGCATGAGCCGTCAGCCAATAAAAACCATGACGGAAAGCCTTGGCCACAAGAATACTTGCCTTACGCTACAAGTTTTGCTATAATAATGATTGTAACTACGAGCCCTAAGCCATATCCGGTTCTCAGCCCATCTCTGACCCATCGTCTTGAAACTTGGCTCCGGGCTTCTGGCAACGACCGTACGAGTAACCCGGCCCCTCCTGGCGGGTGACTCTAAGGTCTATATCCTCAACAATCGTGATTTGGCTTTCGAGATCGGAGACCATGTCTACCTCCGCGTCTCTCCAATGAAAGGTACTCGTCGCTTCGGTATGAAAGGGAAGCTTGCCCCTAGATACGTGGGTCCTTTCAAGATTATTGGCAAAAGAGGCGACCTCGCCTATCAACTTGAACTTCCTTCCAACTTCGCGAACGTGCACGATTTGTTCCACGTGTCACAGCTCCGCAAGTGCTTCAATATGCCTGAGCGCACTATCAACTTCGAAGAGATTGACCTCCAAGAAGATTTGTCTTATCATGAGCACCCCGTTGCTATTCTTGAAGAAACTGAGCGCAAGACTCGCAACAAGTCCATCAAATTCCTGAAAGTGAAGTGGTCGCACCATTCCGACCGGGAAGCCACCTGGGAACGCGAGGACCATCTCCGTTCCGAATATCCGGAGTTCTTTCAGTCCTAGATCTCGGGACGAGATCCTCTCGTAGTGGTGGAGTGTTGTAACACCCCGTATGTAACTTGCCATATTTGTAACTCCGACTCTTGCCATTTCCGGCTATGTGTTATGATATTCCCTCCGTTGTCGGGTTTTGTCTTTCGTTTTGTATATTGTCATGTCATGCATTTTCATATCATGTCATCTTGTGCATTGCATTCGCATACGTGTTCGTCTCATGCATCCGAGCATTTTCCCCGTTGTCCGTTGTCCAATCCGGCGCTCCTATCTCCTCCGGTGCACCCCTCTTGTTTTCTTTC